>NC_133666.1:701142723-701485135 GCF_037893015.1 Macrotis lagotis
TCAGAGCTTATACTATATCATAAACCAGCGGTCATCAAAACTGTCTGGAGCTGGCTGAGCAATAGAGAAGTACATCAGTGGAATAGAATAAAAACAAAGGAAATAGTAGTAAATGATACTAATTAGTGTTTGCTAAGCCCAGAGACTAGATGTACCTTCTGGGATAAGAACTCACTATTATTTGTTTGTTTGTTTGTTTATTCAAGTCAATGGGGTTAAGTGACTTGCCCAGGGTCACAAAGCAAGGCCATTTGTAGGTGTCTGAGATTAGACTTGAACTCATGTCCTCCTGACTCCAGAGCTGGTGCTCTATCCACTCGCCACCTAGCTGCCCCAGAACTCACTATTAGATAAGTAGTGCTCTAAAAACTGGAAAATATAATAGCAGGAAGCAGTCATAGACCAACATCTTGCAAACTAGCCAAAATAGGTCAAAATGAGTACAGGATTAAAAAAGAATGGGTGATATCATGAGCCAGATATGAGAATAAGAAATAATGCATCTGTCAGATCTTTGGAAATTGGGGAAGTTTTTGCCCAAGTTTATGATAAATTGCAAAGTGGATGATTTCAATGTTATTAAATTAAATTAAAAGGGTTTTGAACAAAAAACCAATGCAGTGAACATTAGAAGGAAGTCAGAATGCTGAAAACAATTTTCAGAAATAATGAGTCTGAAAGAATAGTCGTTTTTAAATATATCGAGAAGTGAATCAAATCTCAAAGAATACAAGTCTTTGTCCAATTGATAAATGGTCAAAGGACAAGAATGTTAAGATTTCAGATGAAGGAATTGATATCTATAGTCAAATGAAAAAATGGTTGAATCATTTTTTATTAGAGAAATGCAAATGAAGACAACTCTGAGGTACCACATCTCACCTCTTAAATGAATTAAGGTGACCAAAATGGAAAATGATCAGTGTTGGTGATGTTGTGGGAAAACTGAGGTTCTAATGTCCTACTGGTGAAGATGTACAAATGGCAATAAAACTGTACATACTCTTTGTTCCAGAAATTCCACTACTAGAACTCTATTCCATGAGATCATAAAACAAGGAAAAGACCCATATGGATAAAAATATAACACTTCTCTTGGTAATGGCAGAGAATGGAAACTGAGGAAAAGCTTATCAATCTGAGCTATTATGCAGAGCAAGTTATGGTACAAGAAGTTAAAGAATACTGTTGTTTTGTAAGAAATCATTATCTAGACTTTAGAAAGACTTGGAAATCATGAACAGATGCTGAATGAAGGGAGCAGGACTAGGATACCATTGTCCACATTAAAAGCAACATTGTAAAAGGGGTCAACTATGTGGAGCCAGCTCAGTGGTCAAAGTCAATGCTGAGAGACCCGCTATGGAAAATGACCTCCCCAAGCAGAAAAAAAGAAAAAGCCATAATTTCTGAGAACAGAACAAAGCACATGATATTCACTTTTTAAAATTTCGTTTTCTTTAAAAACAAGTCAGTTACCAAAATGAAGTTCAATTTACATTTTCCTCAACTGGCCAAATACCTGATGAGCTGTTTCTAGACTGCATTTCCATTACCTCCTCATTCATATTCACCGTTATCTTAAGTCATGGTGCACACTGATGAGTTAGAGTTTCTAGTGCAAGGCTACAATATCTAACCTCTGGGTTCCAAGGGATCCCTGGAGGTGTCTGGGTGACATCTTTGATAGCTGCATCACATTTTGATTTTGATATTTTCCCCCAAATATAAATTTTCAGTGATCAAAATTGCCCACTACTCTTATATAAATTAATATATATTAGCATTTACAAAGTAATATTGACCGAGAAAACCTAGAAAAATTAGGGAACAAATTTTTGTCCCTAGCGATACCACATGGTATAAAGGGCCCAAGTCGAAATGTGAATCTTGTGAAACTCATAATTTCCAAGACTCCTGCATTTAAATAGAAAAGAAGAAATAGAAAGAAGCAAAACACAAGGGCTTGTGCTCACTGCCTACCTGTGGGACACAGGTGGCATGGATTTGAGGTCTTTACTTTTCCAGAAGATGACAGCATGCCTCTCCCGCAGATAGAAAACAGATAAAGTTTTGGCCACAAGCTCCCATTTAAAACACAGTAATTAAACAGTACTGCTTTTCCAACAAGAGGGTTGAAAATAGTCTGAATGGCTGGGAATGCCAGGATTGAGAAGCAAGTTTTCTCATCAGTATCACCTTCTTCTTGAAGTAAGTAGCTTATCTATTTCCACATGGACTGACAAGAGACAGAGCACAGCACTTATACTCTGGAGAGATGAGTATCATTGAGCGCCTTCCTGTCATGGGACAGTCAATTCATTCCTATCCTAGCACCTTAGGAACGGAGTATTATAGAAAAATAAACATAATAGGGGTGTATCACAAGTCTTTCATTCAGCAACTTGGATCACCATAGAATAAACCAGGTTATATTACAGAATATCATTGTCCTAAGAGAATCTAGGAGATCCAAAGATCCTCAGGTCCTCACAATTCAAGTTTTAGTCAATGTTTCAGTTATGTACAGAGAGACCAGAAAGGAGATCCCCTTAACTTTCCACTACTGATCTCCATTGACAAAAGAAACAGGTAGAAATAGGCAGAGATGTTTTAGTGGATTCATTTTCGTGGCCTGTATCAGCCACCATCAAGATCTCCTTAGTGAAGGGGGTACTTCCCACTCTCTTGTGAATGGGACAGGTTCCCCGATCTGTGTGCAGTGACAGCTGTGGCCCTGGATACAGGAAGACAAGGGAGGAAGGAGAGCCCATCTGCTGCTTCAGCTGTACTCAGTGTCCAGAGGGGCAGATTTCCAATCAAATGGGTAAGTGTATGCAGGTGATTTCCCTTAGAATCATTTTGGCATGGAGCAGTGTGGGGCTTTTGGAGCCACATACAACCCACAGAGACATCACTACCAAGTAACAGATAAAACCTACCAAGGACAGTAAAGGCTACTATGAGAGAAGTTAACGTAGTTGGAAATAATGACACTCTGAGAACAGTATCTGGTATCACAAATTACGTAAAATATAATCAATAATATGTATATAAATAGAATATACATACTGTCATTTTTCATGTGAGCTATTATACAAAAGAAATTGGCCAGTATTACAAAATAGGGCTTGGCTCAAGTGTCAAATCGACTTAAGAAAAAAAGGTAGAAAAGGTTAATAATGTATATTAAACTTACAATTGGGTTAGGCAGAAATTTGCCCCTATAAGTCAGTTGTTAAAAAACTTATCATCCCCTTAATGAAGTTGGTAAGATTTAGCTATGGTTGTCAGTGGTTTTGAATGCTGGATTTCTTCTTGGATAGAACGTTTAAAGGAGGAAGGGCTGAAGGAAGTGACTGCACTGAAGTGGATTCAGTTAGGAAGAAAGGCTGAAGAGCATATGAGAACCAGGCGGGTTGATCTCCAGTTGGGAATCAAAGGGATAGAGAGTTATTTGGAGATGGGGTGGTTTTAAGATGAAGATGGAATATGTACTGAAAGTGATATTGTTAGGGCTGAAGGAATTTGGGAGAAAATTCTAGTGAGGCAGGTTATGGTTGGAAAGGGAGCGTGAGGGAGATAGCAGAAAACTAACTTCTAGTGGAGTGATTCTTGTTTCAAGGCTTCCTGAGGAGGTGTGTGACTTACTCTAAGCGAAATGCTTTATATGTTCACTCTTTTCTGGAAGGCATTGCGATGGTTTGCAGAGAACTCAGCCTGATTGGAAGATGCATCACTCAAGCTTTTATTCCCTATAGGACTGACTAGAGAATCTTACATGCAAAAGGGACCTTCTTCATCATTTCTTTCAGATGGCTCATTTTATTTATGGAATCGGTAGAGATCTCTCTCAGACCTGATGTGCCCTGAGAAGCCTTCTGAATGGCCCTGTGCCCTGACTTCAGGTCTACCACTCTTTCTATTAAACCACAGTATTTATTTCACATAGCAAGTCAGAGAATCAGAAGAGCACATGACACAATCAAGACTCCAGAGAGGAACAGAATGGTTTAGTAGAAAGGAGCTGCCATGGAGTCAGGGAAGACCTTGGGTTAGTCCTGTCTCCCCACAGTGTACCCCAGGGCTTATATCTCTGTGACTCAAGGCACTTTTCTATCTTCTTAGCATTTTATGTTTCATAGCAATCTGGTAGGCAACGGACCTTTCGTAGAGCATTGCATTTCCTTAAATTTAAAATGTAGCAAATAATACATTTCAGATTATGTTAGTAAAAATGATGATTTTTTTTAAAATCCCAGTTTTTGGACCTTCTGAAATTCACCCATAAGCCTACTTGGGGTCTCTGGATCTTAGGTTGAGAATCACCACTCTAAGATCACACTGTTCAGAAAAGACACTTCTGCCCACATGGAGTAGGGCAGTGTGTAGAACACCAGTCTTGGAGAAACGAGAATCGGAGTGTGATTCTGATCTCAGATACTTGGTACTTGGTAGTTGTGTGACTTTGGGCAAGTCATTTAATCCTGCTTAACTCACATCCAGAACTATCTCCAATCATCTCCTATCTGACCATTGGACCCAGATGACTCTGAAGAAAAAAGTGAGATTGGTGACTCAGTACAGCATTCCCTCATTCACCTCCAAATTATGAGCTTGTCAAGGCATTAGCTCCATTGATCATGGCCTTCCTCAAGAAAGAATGACAGATGTCATGGGCTAGCACTTATGTTTTTCTGGAAAGTTCACAAACACTTTCCAAATGTTATCTTATTTGATGCACAACACTACCTCAGGTGATGTAAGGTCTGTTTTACACATGAAGAAATGGACACAAACAGGGGTAGGTTATATTTTCAGGCTCATTTCTGAGGTGGGCTATCTAAACTCAAGTCTTCTTGGTTCCTAGCTGCCTCCAAAATCAAGGTAGAGACCTGAAAAACGTGTTTTATCTGGGTGAAAGCAGAGTCTAATTTTAAAAAGCAAAACCAAACAACAAATTCTCAGCTAGGAAAATGATTTATGTGTTAGTGAAGATCTGTCTGATTATGAAAAGAACTCCACTATACAAGGAAAGTAAGGGAAACATAAAGACTCTTCTTTGATTGTAGAGAACTCAATTCATGATGACATCCCTCAGTGATTTGCACTCAGTCTATTTTCATTTTTATATTAATGAAATAGTGAAGCTTATATAACACATCACCTCATGGAGTCTTGTTAGTGCTAAGCTGGTTCTAGAAACCTTTGCTTATTGGGTCGCCATCTTGGATCATTCATTAAGTTAATCACAAGAAAAGCCAACTCCAGTGACTTCAATGCTAAGTCCTAGGGACACATAGGATGGCAAAAGTGGTTCTTGCCCTCAAACAATTTACATTTTACTAGGAGAAGCCATATGTGAATATCCTATTTAAAGAAGGCAAACACAGAGGGCAGGTCAGCACAAGTAGATCCTCTTGCAAAATGTAGGATCTCATTTTGTTTCTTTCCTCTTCAGATGTGGACAGCTGTGAAAAGTGCCCAGGAGATGAGTATCCAAATAAGAATAGAGATCAGTGCGTCCCTAAGTCTGTGACCTTCCTGGATGTTGGAGAACCTTTGGGGATGCTTTTGCTATCAATAGCTTTTTCTTTCACTCTCCTGACAAACCTGGTTCTCTGGGTATTTGTGAAGTTTCGAGACACTCCCATAGTCAAGGCCAATAACAGGGCACTCAGTTATACTCTTCTTGTCTCCCTCAACTTTTGTTTCCTCTGCTCCTTGCTGTTCCTTGGTCGTCCCACTACAGCCACCTGCCTCCTCAGACAAGCAACTTTTGGTGTTGTGTTCACTGTGTCTGTGTCCTGCATTTTGGCAAAAACCATCATGGTGGTTCTGGCCTTCAGAGTCACGCGACCTGGGAGTAGAATCAGGTTGTGGGTACTTTCTAGAGTGGCAAATTCTGTTGTGTTCATCTGTTCTGGGATTCAAGTGATTCTCTGTGGCATCTGGCTTGGAACTTCTCCCCCCTTCCCAGATACAGACCCATACTCTGAACCTGGTCACATCATCATTCAATGTAATGAAGGCTCTGATATTGCCTTCTATTGTGTCCTGGGCTACATGGGCTTCCTAGCCTTAGGCAGCTTTACTGTGGCTTTCCTGGCCAGAAGCCTTCCTGATACCTTCAATGAAGCCAAGTTCATCACATTCAGTATGCTGGTGTTCTGCAGTGTTTGGATCTCATTCCTTCCCACATACCAGAGTACCAAGGGCAAGACCATGGTGGTTGTAGAGATCTTCTCCATCCTTGCCTCCAGTGCTGGGTTACTGGGATGCATCTTTATTCCCAAATGTTATGTGATCCTACTGAGGCCAGAAAGGAACACCCAAGAAGGGATAAAGAGAAGAGTGAACTCCAAAGGCACAATTTAGTCTAGGAGAGTGCCTAAAAGCTCCTGCCAGAGGCATAACAGGTTTAGATAATAATATCCATTTAAGACATCTAGATTTAACCAGCTTTACATTAACAAATTTCAGCTGGTTCTTTTTGCAACTCCAAATAAATTGTTGGAAACACTGGAGTTTGTGCTGCTAAAACCTTTAGTAAAGAGCTCTCTGAAAATCACAGGAATTCACTATTACTAATCTCTATCTTTTGAAAGAAGTGTCCTATTGCATTATTGACATAAGTTTTTTAAGAAATAGATCTGCAACGCAAATGCTCAATTAGTTTGAATCCATTTTAGCGATCTACATTTATAATACGATGACAATCACATTTTTCGTGATTTTCATACAGGTGACAAACTGGTCTTCTGAGATAACTCAGCTGAAGACGACACAGCTACTAAGTTTCCTGAGCCTTAGATTTTCTCCATCTTGGTTTAACATCATACACTTCTAACATCTCTACGTTCTAGAAGAGACATATTTCGCTTAAAATGTGACCAGAATATATTCAGTTAACAGCTACATCTATGTTCACAAATGGGACCATGTGAAATAGACAAGTGACAATAGGAATTCTTTCCATATTATTCTTGATAAATTCTATTTACAGGTAGTGCAGTGGACAGAGCATTAATCTTGCCATCAGAAGGTAGAATGAAGCCTCAGACACTTGACACTTCATAGCTGTGTGACCTTGGGCAAGTCACTCAACTCTGATTGCCTCACATCCAGGGCCATTTGTAGTCATGCTGATTCACATCTCACCATTGGACTCTGAGGAATCTGGAGAAGAAAGTGACTCTAGTGACTTGCACAGCACCCCCTTACTCAAATCCAAGTCATTTGCTTGTCATGAAATCACCTCCTTGATGTCATGAGAACAAAGGACAAACAGCAACAACAGTTTGTTCAATACTTGTCACATTGGCTGCTCCATTGTAGACACCATGGATATTGATGGGACTGAAGTGCATGACTTTTCTGCCTCTGCCTATGGAGCATGCGTGCTTTCTGCCTGACTTGCACTAGAATCTTTCATATGTGTCCTCTCCTCACTTAGAATGTGACCTCACTGACATCAAATCATGTCTGACTTTTCATTTGAACCCCCAGTGTTTAGAAAAATGCTGTCTCACATGTGAATAGGCAGGTTCTAAATCAAGAAATATTTGGTTTCTTTCTTAAAACTAATTAATGTCTTTAGTGGAAATAGAATAAAATTAAATGCTGAAGAGAGACATCAATTTTTTTCCAGACTAGATTAGAGAACTTCTCTTCAGGAAAATACTGTGAGGAATTGTTTCACGTCAAAGAAAGAAATGAGGTAACAATAAGTAAAAGGAATTATGGTATTTCAGATCATTTGCATTTGGTAGTCTTAAGAGTGTATAGATTAGGGTATCTAGGTGCCACAGTGGATAAAGCACTCATCCTGGAGTCAGGAGAACCTGAGTTCAAATCCAGCCTCAGACACAATAATAACCTAGCTGTGTGACACTGGGCAACTCACTTAAGCCCATTGCCTTTTACAAAGCCCCCCAAAAAGTGCATACATTATTACTAATGAAATTATAAAGCAAACAACAGTTTGGACAAGATGGGAAGATTGAATAAGTACTGTTAGGCTCATACCTGAGAGAAAGGAAAGGTGGGACTTTGAACTCATGCCATAAAGACCAAGTTTTGATTTAAGGTCGTAGGAAATGTTAAGTCAGAGAAGAAACCAAATGCAGAGGATCACTCATTAAGTTAATCACAAGAGAAGTCACCTCCAGTGACTTCAATGCTAAGTCCTGTGGATACAAAGGATAGCAAAAGTGGTTCTTGCCATCAAGAAATTCACCTTTTAAAAGGAAATGCTACCTGTGAATGCCATGTTTATGGAAGACAAACACAGAGAGGAGGTCAGTAGAAGTAGATCCTTCTGCCTTTGCAGAAGAGAATAGCGTGAGATGTAATACAGCCAGGGAGGAATCACAAGAATCTGGAGCCTCCAGCTAAGACCTTTTTTTCAGCCATTTGCTAGGAATTTCCCAATCAGATGACAGTTTAATGTTGTTGGGTGAAGGGTCTTCTTGATTTCTAGTACAGATAGTTCCCCACCACTCTTGATCCCGATAATTTTCTCTGACATCCAGAAGCATTCAGAGCTCAACAAGGCCAAAATACAATTTCACAGTTAGAGCTGGAGAGGCAGGCATCCCTCACATACCACACTGGAAGGAGAAATGAATCACATTGCTGCATTTCTAGGATCAAAGATTTAGATATTACATATTTTCAAATCTTCCTTTCACATATGAAGAAACTGAGACTCATAGTGACTTGTCCAAGGTAAAATACATATATTTTGATTCCAGTATTCTGATTTCACTCTTTTTGCTATGCCACAATACTTAATATCAAAGCATCCACAGATGAAGCAGTCTCTGGTTTCAGCCCTCTGGATTCGAATAGATCAGTTGAGTTGTCATTAGCAGGAGAAAGCAGATGCCATCTGACTTTCCAATGTCTGTATTTTCTTCAGGTTAAAGCATGTCTTCTCTTTTTTTTTTGTTTTTTACAAGGCAACAGAGTTAAGTGACGTGGCCAAGGTCACACAGCTAAGTAGTGATTAAATGTCTGAGAGTCCCATTTGAACTCAGGTCCTCCTGACTCCAGGGCCAGTGTTCTATCCACTGCACCACCTAGCTGCCCCACAGGATATCATTTTGTGTCTTATCTGTCCGTTTCCAAAAGAGATATATAACTCCAAAATGAAAAGTGGAAAGAAAATTGGCTCTGGGTTCAGATCTCACCTCTGATGCTTACTACCTAGATGATATTGGACATGTCATGAATCTCCCTGATTTTCCCCTTTAAAGTAAAGGGGCTGGAGACTTCCAGGGCATAGCCAAGATGGTGGTGTGAAGCTAGTATGCTCCTGGGACTTTTCCCCACACAATGCTAAATGAAGCCTCTACACAGAGGCAGAGTCCAAACAATAAAAATGAGAGAAAAAACTAAAGAGTGCTAACTGTGGAAAGCTACTATACAGGTAGAGATGATAAAAACTCAGAAGAAAAATGTAGGGAAAAATTTCTTACATTAAAAGTTTCAAAGTATGAATTAGACCCAAACCTCCAACCTCAAAGAATTTAAAAAATAATTAATAAAACAAAAAATAGAGAAAGAAAAATGAAAAAAGAAATGAGTCATGTAGGAATATTATGAAAAATTGATCAAAGAAATCAACTACCTTAAAAGTAAAACTCACCAACTAGAAAAAGAATGCAACTATTCAAAAAAATCAACCAAATGGAAAAGGTATGCAACTCACCTAAAACTCAAATGGAACTATTCCCCAACATGGGAACACAACTCAGTAAAAAGAGAAAGTTACCCCACTGCAAAAGGAAAAACAAAAACAAACTGATGAAAATAAAACTTCAAAAATTAAAATTGGATAAATACAAACCAATGGATCTCTGAGACACCAAGATTCCATCAAAAAAAATCTAAAGACTGAAAAAAATTGAAGAAACTGTAAAGTTCCTTTTAGGAAAAAAAGAGAGACAATTTATGAACTATTGGCCTACTAGAAAGGTTAGATTTAGAAAAGAGCCTGGAAAATGACTTTCAGGAAATTATCAGGGAACAAATCTGCTAGATCAGGAAGACTAAACAGTCATTGAAAGAATACCTAGAACCCCTCTAGAAAGAGACATCAGGATAAAAACTCCAAGGACTATCACAGCCAAGTTCCAAATTCTCTAATAAAGGAGAAATCAGTGCATATAGCCACAATGAAGCAATTTAAATATAAAGGAAGCACAATCAGAATTATACAGAACCTATCAGCTTCAAATTTGAATGCTACAAGGGCCTGGGACACAGTATTTCAGAAGTCAAAGGACTTTGGATTACAACCAAGAATTTACCACTCTGCAAAATTCACTATATTCTATCAGGGAAAAGGTGGATATTCAATTGAATAGAGATCTTCCAAAATGTCCTGATATAAAGACCAGCACTGAACAGAGAGTTCAATCTTCAAATACAGGACTCAAGAGATACATGAAAGGGGCGGCTAGGGTGTGCAGTGAATAGAGCACCAGCCCTGGAGTCAGGAGTACTTGAGTTCAAATCCAGCTTCAAACAATAATTACCTAGCTGGTTGGCCTTGGGCAAGCCACTTAACCCCATCTGCCTTGTAAAAAAATCATAATAAAAAAGAGATACATTAAAAGGGAAATGGAAAGGGGGGTGACCACAAATGTTAGTAAAGAACATTAAATTGTGCTCAACCCTACAAAGGAAAATATCTTTTCTAACACTTAAGAATTGTTTTTCTCTTGGGATAGTTAAAGGTTTGACAGAGTTGAAAAGATTGTAATTAGAGGATAAGTGTACAGTTGGTTTTTCTCCTTTTATTGAAGAA
This sequence comes from Macrotis lagotis, assembly GCF_037893015.1. Lineage (NCBI taxonomy): Eukaryota > Metazoa > Chordata > Mammalia > Peramelemorphia > Peramelidae > Macrotis > Macrotis lagotis. The sequence continues at coordinate 701,153,540 of NC_133666.1, forward strand.
AACCAAAGGGACATCATTATGTTTGAGACAAATTACAGGTCATCCAACTGTGACTGATCAGATCAATATGATCTTAGTATGTTCTACCACAGATCATGCAAAATTGTCCAGGTGAAAAGCTGGGCTGTTTAAACTTATACATCTCATGTTTCTTTTGACCTACCTTGATTCTGTCTTGCTCATGGAGTTCAGCACTTTCTCTGATGACAGCATCCTATGCTGGTGGCCCTTTGCCAGTGTCTCCATACCCTACAATCACATGTAAAGTTCTTAAAAGAGATCTTCAGGGTGTTCCAGTACTTAGAGAACTTAGAGAATCTCAGCATAATTAAATATGAAGTGACATTATTAGACAGTGGTTTGTAATACATGGGGCAGAGGGTGGGAACACACTAAGGGTTGGACATGAAGACATTAGGAAGTGATCTTATATTAATTTATACTTCAGTCAACGGGGGTTTAAATATCATTGCTTGCAAGCTAAAGGAGGGCAGTGTGGGAGAGTTGGTTCCTGAAATTTTGGTATGATTGGAGTTCTAGAAAGATGGAGGGAGAGAGTACACTTAGAGGGACTGGACATGAAAATATAAGGAAAACATTTTGTTTAGCTTGATGTCTTGATTACAATTGGAGGGAATTTGCTTTGGGGACTGGTGTACATGGTTTAAGAAATGATTTAGCTTTGTGTGATTCTTTGGCTCATGAGGATTGTGTGTCCATAAAGGCTACTTGGAAAGGAAGTAAGGTATAAAGTTATCATATTTTGATATGATTCATTATTCTTGAGAAGGGTATTCCTACTGAGACAGAAGAGAGGAGAGGACTTAATGACTCTGAGGCAATGCTGTTCATCAATCAATCAGTCTCCCTTTGATTTGTTGTACTTTGATGGATGGCACTTTTATCACTTCAGATAAAAGGATTATAATTGGACAAAGGGGGGTATAAATACAAGAAAGGGATAAAACAATAAAAACACAATAAGGAGAAGGCTAGATATTAGAGGCTAAAAGCATCACCTAAAGAGATGCAAAGATCTATTATAGTAGAGGGAAAGAAAGAAGGGAGGGTGTAGGTAGAGTCCCTTTACCAGACATCATATGTTGAGTCCCACTAATAGACTCCCTCCATCTTCCCCAGGGGAGCGTCAGAGGGGCAGGAGGCAAGGATGACTAAGGAGACAAGTACTCCATAAAGATCTCCAAGTGTGGGGCAGCTAGGTGGCACAGTGGATAAAGCACCTGCCCTGGAGTCAGGAGTACCTGGGTTGAAATCTGGTTTCAGACAATAATTACCTAGCTGTGTGGCCTTGGGCAAGCCACTTAACCCCATTTGCTTTGCAAAAAAAAAAAAAAAAAACAAAACCTAAAAGATCTCCAAGTGTTCCATTTATTCACCAAAACACCAGTGCCTAAACACCTTTCCAGTCTCTAAGCCACTACCACTACCATGGCACTTAGTAAGATAAGACTGTGGTGTTCAAGGACACCAGGTGAAGATAATTCATAATACTCTCATAAACAACAGTTCTTAAACAGGTGTGGACATTTAATTAATCCTATTCAATAGATTTGACACACAAATGAAATTTCATATATTCTCACATGGGTTTCAAAATCTACCCTACATGGAAGTGGGGAGGGAGTAAAGGGAAAGAAAAGGGAAGAAGGGACTGAGAAAAGAGAAGGAGAAGATATAAGTCAAAGTGACCTGAAAGGTAAAATTAAAAAGAAAAGTTTAAGGAGAAAGGGAGCAAAACACTGTTGAGGAGGAATAAGAGGAAAGGAAAGTACAAATAGGGAAAGATGATATGGAGAAATAGGAAGATTTAGTAATCTTAATTGAAAATGTGAATAGTATGAACCCTCCCATAAAACAGAACCAGAAATCCAAATGGACCAAAAACCAGAAATCTACAATATGTTGTTTACAAGAAATACTTTTGAAGCAGAGAGATAGACACAGAGTAAAGGTAAAAGACTGAAGCAAAATATATTATGCTTCAGTGGAAGTAAAAGAATCAGGGGTAGCAAGCCTGATCTCAGACAAAACAAAAGCAGAAATAGGTCTCATTTAAAGGGATACGGAAGGAAACTACATCTTTTTTTTGAAACTACATCTTCTTCAAATGCACCATAGGCAATGAAGGTATATATTCAACATATAAGCACCTACTGGCATAGCATCCAAATTCTAAGAGGAGAAGCTGAATGAATTACAAGGAAACATAGATAGCAAAGGTATAATAATGGGGGACCTCAGACTTTCTCTTTCACAACAAGATATATCTAACCACAAATTAAACAAGATGGAGGTTAAGGAGGCGAATAAAATCTTAGAAAACTTAGATATGATAGACCTCTGGAGAAAACTTAATGGGGATAGAAAAAATGTACCTTCTTCTCTTCAGTACATGACACCTATACCAAAACTGTACTCGGGCAACAAAAACCTTAAAATCAGGTACAGAAAGGTAAGTATAATAAATTCATGCCTTTTCAGATCATAATACAATAAAAATTACATGTAATAAAGGGTCATGGAAAGAAAACCAAAAATTAAATGGAAACTGATTAACTTAATTTGAAAGAACATGTGGATTAAACAACAAATTAAAGAAATAATCAATCATATCATCCAAAAAATGATTACAATGAGATATAACAAAATTTATGGGATGCAGTCAAAGCAGTGTTAAGAGCTAATTTTATACCTCTAAATGTTTATATGAATACAATAGAGAAAGATCAATGAATTGCATAGGCAACTAAGAAAGCTAGAAAGGAGGACACATAAAAGTTCTCCAATTAAATACCAAATTGGAAATTCTGAAAAATCAAAGGAAAGATGAATAAAATTGAAAGAAAGAAAACCATCAATCTACTAAATAAAACTAAGTTGGTCTTATGGAAAAAATCAATGAAATAGATAAACCTTTCCAAGTGAACATTGTACAAAAATATTGTAAGTTGATCAACCTTGATGGATACACCTCTTCCCAGCAGTTCTTAGAGTTAGGAAAACACTGGGAGACTTGTTATGGATATTGCTATCCACATTCACAGGAAGAAAAGCAAAATAAAACAAAACCAAAAGCCCTTCAGAATCTGAATGAACACTTCATTCACTTTTTATGAATTTCTCTTAATTTTTTCCTTGCTATCTCATGATTTTCTTTCTTTTCTCTTAGCCCTAATTTTTTCTTACAGAAAATGTCTAATCTATAAACAAGTTAAACACAAATGTATATGTATAATGTTCACCAGACTGTTACTGCTGAGTGGAGGTGGATGGGAAAGGAGGGTGGAAGGAAATTGATGCTGATGATGTCTGTCCTTTATTCTCAAAGAAGACCATGACATCAGGGAGGGGATATCAAGACAAGCACATGGACTAGATTTGAGCGAGTGGGTGCCATGCTGTCACCAGTCTAACTTTCTCCTTTGAAATCATATGGATCTAGTGGCCAGATATGAGTCAGGATGACTGGAGATGACCCTAGATATGAGACAAAATGTACCCAAGATCACACAACTAGTAAATGCAAATTGTCAGTGGTTGGATTTGACTCCACAGCCAGTGATCCCTAGGCTGAGAGATAGGACCCTCTGGGTCTCCCTTCTCCTCTGACCTTGGATGAGAATCTCTCTTCTCCCTTTATGACCTTGGATGAGAATCAATTAACAAGGAGCAGCTAGGTGGCACAATGGATAGAGCATATGCCCTGAAGTCAGGAGGACCTGAGTTCTAATTTGAACTGAGAGACTTATTGCCTAGCTCTGTGACCTTGGGCAAGTTACTTAACCCCTTTGCCCAGCAACAAACAAAAAAAAAGAAAATGACCATCAATGAACAAGCTGGCACCAATTATTGTTCCCTGGTCCAGCAGGTCACCTCTCCCCATTTCCCTCTTTAATTTTCTCATATGTACCAGAATAGAGCCAATTCACTTTGTTCTCTGTCACTGGACAAGCTGTGCTATAGAACACTAGACTGGCAGTCAGGAGGACTTGAGTTCAAATCTGGAAGGAAAGTAGGTAACATAAATATGCATATGCATTTGGATGAATGTTGAAAAAACTTTCATAACATGTAATTGAAAAAACAAAATATCAATTGGGAAGGAAAAATCATCTAGTTATTCAAACATTTCCAAGTCAACAGAATTTTCACTATCTCAAACGCTAAGGATAACAAGGGAAGTAAAAACAGGGATTGTGCCCAAGCTATCCCTGATCTGCCAGAAAGGCAAAGGGTCTTTTGGGGATTTGAGACCTAAGATGTGCAACAAATCATTAATAAACACTAAATCTATTTTGACAAAAAAAATAAAATGAAGGAATTGGATGACATGGTCTCTTAAGCCACTTAAAATTCAATTTCTGATAACATCACAGACAATGTATTGTCTGTGTATATACAGAATCTAGGTATTGACTTCCAGAAATAAGAATTTCTTTTCTTTTCTATGATTATTAAATTTTATTTTCAATTAATGGGGTAAAACAGCATAATGGTACAATAAAATGATAATTACATGAGAATTTTCAAATCTACATACAACAAATTATACAACAAAATTATCATACAAATTTCTTTTTTCTTCCCCCCTCACCCTAGAGGTGGTTATCAATAGTCACATCCATTTCATTATTCTACTATATTCGATGTTATTTTATTCTTTTCTTTCTATTCTATTCTATTCTATTCTATTCTATTCTATTCTATTCTATTCTATTCTATTCTGTTCTGTTCTGTTCTGTTCTGTTCTATTCTATTCTATTCTATTCTATTCTATTCTATTCTATTCTATTCTATTCTATTCTATTCTATTCTATTCCATTCCAATCTATTCTATTCCTTTCTATTCTATTCCTTTCTATTCTATTCTATTCTATTCTATTCTATTCTATTCTATTCTATTCTATTCTATTCTATTCTATTCTTTTCTACTAGAGATCAGCTCTTTTTCTGGGTAGAGATCATGTCTTTCTTCATATATCCTTTATAGTTAATTTGGGAATTTATAATAGTCAAAATAAATTACTCAGTCATCCTTAAAATAGCATTGCTCTTTCTGTATATAATGTTCTCTGTATTCTGTTCATTTTGCTATTCATTATTTCTTTGGGGTTTTTTGTTTGGTTGGTTTTTTGGAGGGGGGTTGCAAGTCAGGGGGGATAAGTGACTTGCCTAAGGACACACAGCTAGGTAATTATTAAGGGTCTGAGGCCGGATTTGAACTCAGGTCCTCCTGACTCAGGAGCTGGTGCTCTATCCACTGTGCCACCTGGCTACCCCTATTCATAATTTCTTGCAAGTCTTTAAATGTTTTTGAAAACATTGAGCTCATCTTTTCTTACACACACACACACACACACACACACACACACACACACGAACACACAAATATATATCACAAGATTATTATTCTATCACAATCATGTACCAGAGTTTTTTTGACCACTCCCCAATTTATGGGCATCCCTGAAATTTTCAGTTCATTTCCACAACATTCAGAGCTGCTCTAAATGTTACAGAACTTATAGATTCTTTTACTTTTTTCCCCCTTTATTATCTTTTTTTTTAGGTTTTTGCAAGGCAAATGGGGTTAAGTGGCTTGCCCAAGGCCACACAGCTAGGTAATTATTAAGTGTCTGAGACTGGACTTGAACCCAGGTACTCCTGACTCCAGGGCTGGTGCTTTATCCACTGCACCACCTAGCTGCCCCTCCCCTTATTATCTTTTGCAATAGACCAAGTGTATTATTTCTGGGTGAAACCTTAATAACTTTCCGGCATAATTCCATGCTGTTCATCAAAATGGTTGGATCACTTCACAGTTCCATCAACAAGGAATTAGTCTCTCAATTTTCACACCTTTCCTCCAACATTTCCTCCCGGCATCCTTGTTTCACTCCTGATTTTATTGGGAATGCTGCTAGCTTATCACCATCACATATAATGCTTGCTGATGGTGTCAGATAGATACTGCTTATCATTTTAGGGACAAATCCATTTATTCCTATTGTCTCCAATGTTTTTAGTAGGAATGGGTGCTGTATTTTGTCAAAGGTTTTTTCAGTATCTACTGAAATTTGATTCCTGTTAGGTTTCTTATTGATATTGTCAGTTATGCTGAAGATTTTCCTAATATTGGTCTGGGAAGCAGCCTCCGCCAGTAAATTAAAGGAGAAAGTAATAAAATCAAAAGCAAGAAAATTATTGAAATAATAAAATCAAGAGTTGGTTTTATGAAAAAAACAATAAAGCAGATAAACCTATGGGTAATTTCATTAAAAAAGAAAGAAGAAAACCACAATACTAGTATCAAAAATGAAAAAGGTGAACTCATCACCAATGAGGAGGAAATTAAAGTAATAATTCAGAACTATTTTGCCCAACTGTATGCCAATAAATTTGATAGACTAAGCGAAATAGATGAATGTTTACAAAAAGCTAGAAATTGCACACATTAAATAAAGAGGAAATTAAATACCTAAACAACCCTATCTTAGAAAAAGAAATTCAACAAGCCATCATTGAACTGCCTAAGAAAAAAATCTCCAGGGCCTCATGGATTCACAAGTGAACTCTATCAAGCATTCAAGGAAGAATTGATCTCAATTCTGTATAAACGATTTGAAAAAATAGATGGAGATGAAACTCTGCGTAATAACTTCTATGACAACAATATAGTGCTGACAGTATTGAGATCTCTAGAAGCCTTGTAACCTGGGGGAGGGTGTACTCAATGGGTTGGCCAGTAGGGGATACCAGAAGATTCTCTGGATTCTTTGTGTGAGCAACATCTGTGCTGTCCTTGAATAATCTGGGCTGGGCCTCAGGTTTAATCAACAATCAGAGCTGGGGGATAAGCAGCCCAAACCAGGTTTTTTGCTCAAGATGCTAACACCTGGTCTGGTTCTGTGTTTGTCACACTCTCTCAGGAATGGGGGTGGGGGAGTAGGGGTAGCGGTGGGGATGGGGAGCTCAGTTAGAAACATGGGAACTCTGCTCAAAACATAGGAGTTCAAGACCCAGATTTATACTTTTCAGAAGTTGTGTTTTCAGGGGTACAGAAGAGGGGAATGTATCTAGTTATCGTAAGCAATGTTGCTTATCAGTCAGTCAGTCTTTGACAATGGTACTTCTAGCAGGGCAGATGAAAAGAGTTAGATTTTGACAGAGGGTTTGTAGGAAAAAGAAAGGGGTAAAACAATACAGACATTAAAAAGCAGGACTAAAGTAGGAAAAGGTTAGGCATTAGTGTAGAAATGGCACCAGGTGAAGAGGCAAAAAGACTTTTTAAAGTAGAGAGAAGGAAAGGGAGGTATGAACTTTGAGTAAATCTTACTCTCAATAGATTTTGCCTAGAGAGGGAATAACACATTTCCAACTGGGTTTCAAAATCTATCCTATGCTACAGAGAAGTAGGGGAGGGCAAGGGAAAGGGAAAGAAAGGGTAAAAAAGAATTGATAAAAGGGAAGACAAATGTAAAAGTAAAAATAAAGATAAAGTTAAAATTTGAAAGAAAAAAATTAAAGAAGGCAGCAAAACCTTGGTAAGGAGGAATAAGAGGAAGGAAAGGAAAAAGTATAAATGAGGAAAGAAAACATAGAAGGAAGTATAGAATTAGTAATCTTAACTATAAATGTGAACGGAATGAACTCTCCCATAAAACAGAAGCAGTTAGTAGAGTGGGTTAAAAAACAGAATCCTACAATATCAAGACCTTAGGGTCCCCTGAGGCATGATCATCATCTTTTTACTTGACTCTGACAGACAGGAAGTTATTCTGTATATCCAACGGAAATTCATTCCTTCTTCTCCCATCCATTATTCTTAGTTCTATCTAGGGCAAGGTAAAATCATTTTCAATCTACTGACATATGGCAACCCTCTTAGGAGTTAAATTCAGCCAGTGAGTGTCCAGTTAAATATTCCCAGAACCTTCAAATAATTTTCACTTCACTTCCCATCATCCTTATTGTTACTCAGGAAGTTCTTTGTTTGAAAACTGCATATTCACCTACTTTGACCATTTATCAATCAGGAAATGACTTGAAATCTTAAAAAATTTGATTCAATTCTGTATATATTTTAGAAATGTAACCTTTAGCATATCCCCTAGTTGTGAAAAGAGTTACCTATTTTCTGTTTTTCTTCTAATCTTGGTTATACTGGTTTTGTTGGTGCAAAGACTTTTAAAGTTAACATAATCAAAATCCTCTACTTCGCAAATTTTCATATACTCTATTTCTTGCTTGGTCATAAATGTTTCCCCTTTCCATAGATCCAAGGGATAGAGTATTTCTTGATCTCTTTAATTGGCCTTTAGTATCACACAGTATGTCTAAATCTTGTATCTATTTTGACCTTATCTTGGTACAGGGAGTGCCATAAAGATCGATGCTTAGTTTTTATCATACTAGTTTTCAGTTTTCCCTGCAGTTCTTATCGCAGAAGCTAATGTCTTGAAGCTAACGACCTGAATGGGGCCTCAAAGGTCAATCACTGGCATATTAACTAGGAATTCCAACACAAACTCAAGTGGTAGATTACTATAGTCATTTACTACTGTTTCGATTATACCTATTCTAATCGACTGATCCATTACTGTATTTCTCAGCCACTTCCAGGCAGTTTTGATAATTGCTGCTTTATAGTATAGTTTTAGTTCTGGTACAGCTAGGCCAGCCTCCTTTGCTTTTTTTTCCCCCCCATCAATTCCCTTGATATTCTTGAACTTTTGCTGTTTCAGATGAATTTTATTACTACTTTTTCTAGCTCTGCTAAATACTTTTATGGTAATTTGATTGCAATGGCACTGAATAAATAATTTAATTTGGGTAGAATTGTCATTTTTATTATATTAGTTCAACCCAAGAAGGAGAAGTTGGTGATTTTTCAGTTGTTTAGATCTGGCTTTATTTGTTTGACAAGTATTTTGTAAACGTGTTCATACAGTTTCTGTGTTTGTCTTGGGAGGTAGATTCCCAAAAATTTAATGTTGCCCACAGTTACTTTAGATGGAAATGTTCTTTCTATCTCTTGCCTTTGGGCTTTGTTTACATATAAATGTGTGTGTGTGTGTGTGTGTGTGTGTGTGTGTGTGTGTGTGTGTGTGTGTGTGTGTGTGTGTGTGTGTGTGTGTGTGTGTGTAAATGCTAATAATTTATGTGGATTTATTTTATATCTTGCTGCTTCTTTCAAGCACTTTTTAAGTTGATTTTCTAGGGTTCTGCAAAATGTGAAAGTTTTGATTCCTCATTGCCAAATCTAATTCATTCAGTTCCTCTTTCTTCTATTATTGCTAAAGTTATAAATTCTGATATTATATTGAAATGTAATGGTGGCAATGAGCATCCTTGATCACCCAAGATTTGATTGAAAATGCTTCTAGTTTATCCACATTGCTTCTAATGCTTGCTGAAGTTTCGATAGATAATGCTTTTTATCTTAAGGAAAACTGCATTTATTCCTATATTCTCTTGCAGTTTTAACAGGAAATAGATGCTCTATTTTGTCAAAGGCTTTTTAAGTAGCGTTTAAGATAATCATATGATTTCTGTTGGTTTTGTTATTGATATGTTGAGTGTTTTCCTAATATTGAACCCTCCCTGATACCTGGTATAAATCCTAGCTGATCATGTTGTATTATCCAGGAATAACTTGTTGTAATCTTTTTCCTAAAATTTTGTTTAAAATTTTTGCATCTATATCCATTAGGGAGTTTGGTTTATAATTTTCTTTATCCATTTTGGTTCTTCCTGGTTTGGGGATCATCACCATATTGGTATTATGAAAGGAATTTGGCAGAACTTCATCTTCTCCTATTTTCTTAAATAGTTAATGTAGAATTGAAATTCATTATTCCTCACATGAATGGTATAATTCACTTGCAAATTCATCTAGACCTAGAGTCTTGTTCTTAAGGAGTTATTTGATTATTTCAATTTCTTGTTCTAAAAAGAGATTATTTAAGTTTTTCATTTCTTCTTCTGTAAGTCTGGGAATTTTATATTTTTATCAATTTTCATGCATTTCACTTAGGTTATCAAATTTATATGCATACAATTGAGCAAAATAACTCCAAATCATATCTTTAATTTCCTCCTCATTGGTAGTGAGTTCACACTTTTCAATTTTGGTACTGGCAATTTTGTATTCTTCTTTCATTTCTTTAATGAGAGTAACCAAAAATTTATCTATTTTATTCATTTTTTTCATAAAACCAACTCAGTTTTTTATTACAGCAACATTTTTTCATGTTTTCAATTTTGTTAAACTTTGATTATTAGAATTTCTTTTTTAGTATGTAATTGTGTATTTTTAATTTGTTTTTTCCTAACTCTTCAGTTCTATATCTAATTTATTGACCTCCTCTTGCTCTATTTTATTCACTGTAAGCATTTAGAGCAATAAAAGTTCCCCTAAAAACTAGTTTGGCTGCATCCCATAACCTTTGCTATGATTTCTCATTGTTGTAATTTTCTTGGATGAAATAGTTGATTATCTTTCTGATGTGCTGTTTGATTCAGTCGTTGTTTAAAATTGATTATTTAACTTCTAATTAATTTTTGATTTATGTCTCCATGCCTTTAATTACATGTCATTATAATTGCATAATTATCTGAAGTACATACATTTATTATTTCTGCCTTTCTGCATTTGATTGTAAGGTATTTATGCCCTAGTACATGATCAATTTTTATTTAGGTGCCATGTGCTGCAGAGAAAAAGGTATAGTCTTTTCTATCCTCATTCAGTTTTCTCCAGAGGTCTATCATATCTGTTTTCTAAGATTTTATTCACCTTTTTAACTTCCTTCTTGTTTATTTTGTGGTTAGATTTATCTATTTCTGAGAAAGGGAAGTTGAGGTTCTCCACTATTATAGTTTTGCTCTCTATGTGTCCTTGTAAATCATTCAACTTCTTCTCTAAGAATTTGGATGCTTTATCAATTGCTGCATATATGTTCAATAACGTCATTACTTCATTGCCCATGTTGCCTTTAAGGAGATGTAGTTTCCTTCCTTATCACTTTTATTGAGAGCTATTTTTGCTTTTATTTTGTCTGAGATCAGGTTCACTGTTCCTGATATTTTAACTTCTGCTAAGGCATAATGTACTCTGCTCCAGGCTTTTACTTTTGCTCTGTGTGTAACTCTCTGCTTCAGATATGTTCCTTGTAAACTGGCTGAATGCTTCTCCAGAATCTTGTTTGTGAAATTCTGATTCAGTGTGTTTCATGGAAGGATATGATGTTGGGGTGGTCTGAGCTCTCCCCCTGGCTTCAGCATCATGATGGTAGGATTCATTCCCCTTTCCTTGTGGTCTTTTACCCCTGTATCATGCTGCTACTACTCTACCTCATCCTGGACAATTCCATCCCTCAGAATCCTTTACCTTCATGCACCTACCTGGAGTCTCTCTACTGACCAAGTAAAATAATCATCATCATAATTTCTAATAAGAATAAGAGCTTGCACGTATAAGGTGTTCTAAATTTGCAAAGCACTTTACTTAGGTTATCACCTTTGAATCTCACAAGAACCTAATAAGCAAGGGGCTATTATTATCTCTCTTCCATAGATGAGGAAATTGAAATAAAGGAACATGAAGTGGTTTGCTCAGAAAACAAACCAATGAGTGTCTGAAATAGGATGGGAACTCAGATCTGCCTGACTTCAATTTCAGTGCTTCACCCACTACAATACTGAGTTGCTTCCGAAGAGGACACACAATCTGCATCATACAAATGGGATTGGGAATCCATACCATTTGGGTTGCCCAGGATCAACTATAATGCTCCCCACCCTGGATTCTGAACGAGTGTTCTCAGGATGCACTCCATCATTTTATTCCCTTTTTCCTAAACTGAATTATACCCAAGTGTTGGAGTTCCTAGTTAATATGCCAATGATTGAGCTTTGAGGCCCCATTCAGGTCCTGACTGTAGGCCCCAGGTAGGATTCAGTGGGGTTTTTTAATTTTTTAAAGTTTAAATTTTATTTTTCCCATTATGTGCAAAAACAACATTCAACATTTGTTTCTTACAATTGAGTTCCAGAGAATGAAAGCAATTTGACATAGGTTATACATTTGTAGTCATGCAAAACATATTTCCATATTAGTCATGTTGTAAAATAAACATAGACAGAAATGATATCTCTAGAAAAATAGTTGGAAAACTATGCTTTGATCTGTATTCGGACTCGATCTGTTCTTTTTCTGAGGATGGATAGCATTTACATCATAAGTCCTTCAGAATTGTCTTGGAACATCATATTGCTGAGAATAGTTAAGCCATTCCCAGTTGATTATTTTACAATATTGTTGCTATTGTGTGGAACATTTTCCTGGTTCATGCATTCCCAAAATTCTTTTCAGGGTCTTCTGAAAGACTCTAGCTTATTACTTCTTATACACAATAATATTCCGTCACAATCATACACCACAACTTGTACAGTCATTCCTAATCTCTGGTTTTCTAATTCTTTGGCACCAGAAAAGAATTATAATACGTATTTTTGGCCATGTAAGTCCACTTTTTTATAGCTTTGGAATACCACACCTAGTTCTAGTATTACAACTCTTTGGGTATATTTCAAATTGATATACATTATCAGGACCTAATTCCACCAACAATGCTTGGGTGTCTCCATTTTCCCACACCCCCCTCCAACATTTGTCATGTCTTTTCTGAGTGTGGTTTGACTTTCTTGAGTCAGTCACTCACAAGTCTCGTTCCTGCTTTTGTGGGACCTGATCTTTACTGGGGTGGCCTAGTGGAATTGGCTTTCCAACAGAGGGCTGGAAAATTCTTTCATCCCCATCCTTTGGTGGTTTCTGCCATGTCAAAATTTTTTTAAGGCATTCTTTAAAGATGTTCCAAGGGGGTTGCAGGGCTGTTCAGGCGAGGCCCTGCCTTTTCTCTATCATCTTGGCTCCCTATTGATTTTAAAGGGAACTCTCCTGACTTGTAGGATCATGGGTAGATATGGATTTTGAGGAGAAACTTGTCAATAAAAGATATATTTGTGCACTTCCACTTCTAGTGCAGGGAGAAGTAGGGTTGGAATAATAGCACCTGAATATGAATCATTCCTCTGCTGCTAACTCTGTAAACATAGGCAAGTCACTTTACATCTATTGGCCTCAGGCACCTTAGCTCTAAAATGGGGATAGTGATCTAGATTGTTATAAGATATATTCAGCTCTGAATGCCATGAGTACATGGTCTTGGGGAAAAATATCCATTACCCAAAGTCTATGGAAATAGAAAACTTGAGGCATGGTCTACCTCCTATGCTCCTCAGTGGGGAGCAATTTCTGTTTGGGAGAAAGTGAGCTAGGAAGTCTCCATCTCTAAGCTTCATCATCTTAAGAATGATGAGATTTATGAAGAGACAGAAGGAGAGGATTTAAGAAGTGATTATATTGTGAGTACATGAGCCTTGGTGCATGTGACTAGTGGCTCAAAGATGCCCCCTACATTAACTATTTAAGAAAATAGGAGAAAATGAAGTTCTGCCAAATTCCTTTCATAATACCAATATGGGGCAGCTAGGTGGCATTGTGGATAAAGCATTGGCCCTGGAGTCAGGAGTACCTGGGTTCAAATCCAGTCTCAGACACTTAATAGTTACCTAGCTGTGTGGTCTTGGGCAAGCCTTGCAAAAAAAAAACTTTAAAAAAAAGACAAAACATAATACTAATATGGTGCTGATCCCCAAACCAGGAAGAACCAAAATGGATAAAGAAAATTATAAACCAAACTCCCTAATGGATATAGATGCAAAATTTTTAAACAAAATTTTAAGAAAAAGATTATAACAAGTTATTCCTGGATAATACACCATGATCAGTTAGCATTTATACCAGGTATCAGGGAGGGTTCAATATTAGGAAAACACTCAACATATCAATAACAAAACCAACAGAAATCATATGATTATCTTAAATGCTACTTAAAAACCTTTAACAAAATAGAGCATCTATTTCCTGTTAAAACTGCAAGAGAATATAGGAATAAATGCAGTTTTCCTTAAGATAAAAAGCATTATCTATCGAAACTTCAGCGAGCATTAGAAGCAATGTATATCAACTAGGAGCATTTTCAATCAAATCTTGGGTGATCAAGGATGCTCATTGCCACCATTACATTTCAATATAATATCAGAAATTATAACTTTAGCAATAAGGGAAGAAAGAGAAACTGAAGGAATTAGATTTGGCAATGAGGAAGCAAAGCTTTCACACTTTGCAGAACCCTAGAAAATCAACTTTAAAAAAAATTGCTTGAAACAAGTAGCAAGATATGAAATAGATTCACATAAATCATTAGCATTTATAGATATACATACATATATATTATATATAATATATATATGAAAAACAAAGCCCACGGGCAAGAGATATAAAGAGAAATTCCATCTAAAGTAACTGTGGGCAACATTAAATTTTTGGGAATCTAACTCCCAAGACAAACACAGAAACTATATGAACACGTTTACAAAATACTTGTCAAACAAATAAAGCCAGATCTAAACAACTGAAAAATCATCAACTACTCCTTCTTAGGCTGAACTTATATAATAAAAATGACAATTCTACCCAAATTAAATTATTTATTCAGTGCCATCGCAATCAAATTACCATAAAAGTATGTAGCAGAGCTAGAAAAAAGTAGTAATAAAATGCATCTGAAACAACAAAAGTTCAAGAATATCAAGGGAATTGATGGGGAAAAAAAAGCAAAGGAGGCTGGCCTAGCTGTACCAGAACTAAAACTATACTATAAAGCAGCAATCATCAAAACTGCCCAGTACTGGCTAAGAAATATAGTAATGGATCAGTTGATTAGAATAGGTATAAAAGAAACAGTAGTAAATGACTATAGTAATCTACCATTTGACTTTGTGTTGGAATTCCTAGTTAATATGCAAATGATTGACCTTTGAGGCCCTATTCAGGTCATTAGCTTCAAGACATCAGCTTCTGGGAAAAAGAACTGCAGGGAAAACTGAAAACTAGTATGATAAAAACTAAGCATTGATCTTTATCGCAATCCCTTTACCAAGATAAGGTCAAAATCGATACAAGATTTAGACATACTGGGTGATACTAAAGGCCAATTAAAGAGATCAAGAAATACTCTATGCCTTCAATCTATGGAAAGGGGAAACATTTATGACCAAACAAGAAATAGAGTATATGAAAAATTGCAAAGTAGAGGATTTTGATTATGTTAAATTTATAAGTCTTTGCACCAACAAAACCAATATAACCAAGATTAGAAGAAAAACAGAAAGTGGACAACTCTTTTCACAACTAAAGGTTGAATTTCTAAAATATATATACAGGATTCAATCAAATTGTTTAAGATTTCAAGTCATTTCCTGATTGATAAATGGTCAAAGTAGGTGAATATGCAGTTTTCAAACAAAGAACTTCCCGAGTAACAATAAGGATGATGGGACATCAAGTGAAAATTATTTGAAGGTTCTGGGAATGTTTAACTGGACACTGACTGGCTGAATTTAACTCATAAGAGGGTTGCCATATGACAGTAGATTGAACATGATTTTACCTTGCCCTAGATAGAACTAAGAATAATGGATGGGAGAAGAAGGAATGAATTTCCATTGGATATATAGAATAACTTCCTATCAGTCAGAGTCATGTAAAAAGATGATGAGCATGCCTCAGGGGACCCTAAGCTCTTGATAACTGAGGATATTTTAGAAAGAACTGGCTGAATGCTTCTCCAGAATCTTGTTTGTGAAATTCTGATTCAGTGTGTTTCATGGAAGGATATGATGTTGGGGTGGTCTGAGCTTTCCCCCTGGCTTCAGCATTATGATGGTAGGATTCATTCCCCTTTCCCTGCACCCTTGTGGTCTTTTACCCCTGTATCATGCTGCTACTACTCTACCTCATCCTGGACAATTCCATCCCTCAGAATCCTTTACCTTCATGCACCTACCTGGAGTCTCTCTACTGACCAAGTAAAATAATCATCATCATAATTTCTAATAAGAATAATAGCTTTCACTTATAAGGTGTTTTAAGTTTGCAAAGCACTTTACTTAGGTTATCATCTTTGAATCTCACAACAACCTTATAAGCAAAGGGCTATTATTATTGTCTCTCTTCCATAGATGAGGAAAGTGAAATAAAGCAACATAAAGTGGTTTGCACAGCAAACAGGCCAATGAGTGTCTGAAATAGGATTGGAACTCAGATCTGCCTGACTTCAAAGTCACTGCTTCATCCACTACAATACTGAGTTGCTTCCGAAGAGGACACACAATCTGCATCATACAAATGGGATTGGGAATCCATACCATTTGGGTTGCCCAGGATCAACTATAATGCTCCCCACCCTGGATTCTGAACGAGTGTTCTCAGTATGCACTCCATCATTTTACTCCCTTTTTCCTAAACTGAATTATACCCAAGTGCTGCAATTCCTAGTTAATATGCCAATGATTGAGCGTTGAGGCCCCACTCAGGTCCTGACTGTAGGCCCCAGGTAGGATTCAGTGGGGTTTTTTAATTTTTCAAATTTTAAATTGTATTTTTCCCATTATGTGGAAAAACAACATTCAACATTTGTTTCTTACAATTGAGTTCCAGAGAATGAAAGCAATTTGACATAGGTTATACATTTGTAGTCATGCAAAACATATTTCCATATTAGTCATGTTATAAAATAAACATAGAAATGATATCTCTAGAAAAATAGTTGGAAAACTATGCTTTGATCTGTATTCGGACTCGATCTGTTCTTTTTCTGAGGATGGATAGCATTTACATAAGTCCTTCAGAATTGTCTTGGAACATCATATTGCTGAGAATAGTTAAGCCATTCCCAGTTGATTATTTTGCAATATTGTTGCTATTGTGTGGAACATTTTCCTGGTTCATGCATTCCCAAAATTCTTTGCAGGGTCTTCTGAAAGACTCTAGCTTATTACTTCTTATACACAATAATATTCCATCACAATCATACACCACAACTTGTTCAGTCATTCCTAATCTCTGGTTTTCTAATTCTTTGGCACCAGAAAATAATTATAATATATATTTTTGGATATGTAAGTCCTCTTCTTTTTTTATAGCTTTGGAATACCACACCTACGTCTAGTATTATAACTCTCTGGGTATAATTTCAAATTGATATACATTATCAGGACCTAATTCCACCAACAATGCTTGGGTGTCTCCATTTTCCCACACCCCCCTCCAACATTTGTCATGCCTTTCTGAGTGTGGTTTGATCTTCTTGAGTCAGTCACTCACAAGTCTCGTTCCTGCTTTTGTGGGACCTGATCTTTACTGGGGTGGCCTAGTGGAATTGGCTTTCCAACAGAGGGCTGGAAAATTCTTTCATCCCCAACCTTTGGTGGTTTCTGCTATGTTAAAATTCCTTTTAGAGCATTGTTTAATGATGTTCCAAGGGGGTTGAAGGGTTGTTCAGGTGAGGCCCTGCCTTTTCTCTATCATCTCGGCTCCCTATTGATTTTGAAGGGAACTCTCCTGACTTGTAGGATCATGAGTGGATGTGGATTTTGAGGAGAAACTTGTCAATAAAAGATATATTTGTGCACTTCCACTTCTAGTGGAGGGAGAAGTAGGGTTGGAATAATAGCACCTGAATATGAATCACTCCTCTGCTGCTAACTCTGTAAACATAGGCAAGTCACTTTACATCTATTGGCCTCAGGCACCTTAGCTCTAAAATGGGGATAGGGATCTAGATTGTTGTAAGTTATCTTCAGCTCTCAATACCATGAGGACATGGTCTTGGGAAAAAATATCCATTACCCAAAGTCTATGAGTATGACTCTATGGAAATAGTAAACTTGAGGCATGGTCTGCCCCCAATGCTCCTCAGTGGGGGAGCAATTTCTCTTTGGGAGAAACTGAGCTAGGAAGTCTCCATCTCTGAGCTTCATCATCTTAAGAATGATGAGACTTATGAACAGATAGGAGGGGATTTAAGAAGTGATTATATTGTGAGTACATGAGTCCTGGTGCATGTGACTAGTGGATCAGAGAAGCTACACATAGTGGTCATGAGTGGTCATTGCTCAGGCCAATGGCCTGAACTAAAAGATTTTGTTGTCTGCTCACATGGAATCCTATCAGATACAGTGAGATTCACCTTCCCAGGAACACTGATAGAACAACATGGGTCAGGCGCAGAGTCCCTGCTGCCTGGTGGAACACACAAGTATCCTCAGCTAATTAGGAGGCTCCAAAGTTTTAGCCATTGTGTGGGACTTGCTTAGAACAGATAGGGAAAGATAAAAACATATTATTTAACTTCTTTTTTCCCTGAGGATGCCAAGACACAGCTGGAGATGCTCTAGGAAGGACAGTCATCAGAATTCCCAATGGAGCCTGATGTCTCTTTGGAGGCAGGGGGTCAGGGGAGGGGCCCCTCTCGGTATCTAATGATGAGAATTCTGAGAGCAGAGGACTGACAAACACTAGAAGCCTTATAAAAGCATCCCTTGGTCTTACATCATTGTCTTTGTCCTGGACAAGGCCATGACTTGTGTTCTTTTTGTGTTTCCTCAGATTTAGATGAAGAACTCCAGACAATCCCCCAGCAATATTTCAGTTGCTGGACAGTTCCCTTTCAGTCAATGACCCAAGCCTTGATTTAGCTCTGGTCCAAGCAGCTCTTTGGCTCCTTCCAGGTTTGGGGCTTTGACTGATGCTCAGGGACATGGTGCTTTTTGTTCAGAGAGACACTTTCTGGCTGCTCCCTACCCTGCTCTTGTTACTGCTACTGCAGTTCCCTGCTTCTGTGAGCATTACAGAGGAGTCTGTCTGCTTCCCCAAAATCAACCCCAGTCTCACTAGAGATGGAGACCTGGTGATTGGAAGCTTTCTCCCTTTATATGCAATGAGAGTGATCAATGGCAAAGGAACAGCACTTTTTTACAAGTCAGCCTAAGGAGGACTGTGAGAGTTATCAGTAAGTCATTGTCTGGATGAATGAGTTCATTTTTACTGAGGGATTTTCAAAAGCAGATTCTTTTTAAACCCATGACAGACAGGGAAGCCCCAGTCATTAAACCTAAGGGTACTGTCACCCTTCACTCTCCAGCTTTTTTATCAGATCCCATTTCATTTCCCCTATTCTCTTACAGAACATAAGAGAAGACACTTTTTTCTTTATGCCGCTACTACTTTGTGTAGCTCTTTCTGTCTCTGTCCCTTTGACCCTGGATTTCTATCTTGTTTTCCTTCCTGTCTATTTCACTAGCTGCTTGTCTCCATTTTTATCTTTGGCTTTGTCTCCATTTCTATTTCTTTGTTCCCTTTCAATCTCTAGTTCTCTTCTTTCTTCATCTCTCTCTAATCTTTGTCTGTCTCTATCCCTTTATCTTTTTTCTCTTTATTTCTGTTTCTCTTACCTTTCTCTCTTGTATTTTTCCTCCTTTACTTCTCATGCGTGCCACAGGAGCCACGTCCTGGAGAAGGTTGAGAAATAGGGTTACTCGGACTCTCTGTCGTTTACTAGCCCACCTCTCGCATTCCTCCCTTCTGTGTCTATAGGGACACCATACATGAATATCTTTGTGTGACAAATTAGAGAAATCTAAAGGAACTGCCAGGTCTAACCTGAGCTGTGACTGGAAACTAAAGGAATAAAGTGTTAGATTTATTGAGAGGATCGAAGGATGTTTGGCCACCAGACACAGTAAATATGAATCCTTAGGGTTCATGATGATAAAGTGCCTGTCACAAAGTTGTTTGAGATGCACTGATTTTTAATTGAGTGAAGTATTAGCGTTAGGAGTTTGTCCAGGTTGATTGTGGGAAATGAATTTTCTCTGATATTTAACAATTAATTATTGTATTAGTAATGAAATTTTCCCCCTTTTCTACTTCCTCATCCAGAAATGAACCACTGAGGGAAATCTTACCCAGGTCAAGATCTCATCAGACAGTAAAATAACATCTATGTTTTCAGCTTAAGGATGCATTCCAGTGTATTGTATTTCCTTAGAGAGAACTGGGAAAAGTTTAATTCCCTCCATTATAAACTCAGGGGTATGGTAATTTTTCTACCTTTGACCAAAAGTTGAGTAATCTAAGTTATGTACGCCAAAACTTTCATTTTAAATATAATCTGTATATGTTATTGTGCTAACTAATCATAGTTGAATGCTACCCACTATGAAAATAAATTGTGACACCATCACCATTAGGGGTATTTGATCTAAGAGACATGGCCAAATAACCATCCTTTTATCAATAACCTGCTGGCCTTATTAATAAAATGATTAAAGTACCCCTAAAAGTATGTCATTGGAACCTTTTTAAACAATAAATTTATGACTGACCACTAAGGGATCAGAATCTCTCAGCCACCCTCAATTGGGCCCAAGGAGAGAGCTTCTCTTTATGGAGAGTTCTCCATTCAGATTCTGACTGTGACCTAACCTTTCCTTTAACCAGTGAGTAAATCTATCTATATATTTGTAAAAAAAATAGATATAGATATATATATATATATATATACACACATATATAGATGTAGATACACACATATAGCTATATATCTATATTTGTCTGAATGTCTGTTTTTACTCTTTGTGCTGCAGTTTTTCTAATTCTGACTTGCTTAGGGAAGCAGAGTGTCACTGAGATACATTGGCTTGATGCTAAAGATCATCTTAAGTAAACCATATAGGGATGAGAAAGAAAAAACCTGGGTACACATAAAGGGTCACCTAGGAAATTTGGGGTATTATAAATATTCAGCTTATGAAACCAATTGCTAGTAAATCCTAAATGTACTTGCAATATATTCTGAGTTTCTTGCAGGAATGACTTTCAAATAGTGAGGTATGAGACAATACTTTGTGACTGAATCTCTAATGCCATAATACTTGCTTTCAAATTTTGAGGCTTTCATAGAAATTAAGCTTTTTCTGTAGGTCTCACTGTCTCTGTGTTTGTGTGTGTGTGTGTGTGTGTGTGTGCATGTGCACATGTATGAAAGGAATTGTATAAGTAAGGGTGTAGAGATGTGTAAGACTGCTCAAGGCCATATTTTTAGAGTATTCAGGTAAGAGTTGTGTGAAAATGATTCTTGCTTCCAGATACAGTGAGCAAACTAGATGAGATATTAAAACAAAGAAAGAAATCAGTGTGTAACCTCAACTTTTCACTTTCTGGGTCATTAAGGCTCGGTTCTATTTTTCTCTGTGTCCATTTGTTATGCTATTTTCTAAGATGAATTTGGTAAAGAAAGGAACTGAAAAAACAGGATGGAACTCTCCCAGGAATTAGTCTCACTGCTATAATCAGAGAAGTGAACCTTTTCTCTGAGCAAAAAAAAAAAATGTCATTTTTTTCTTTGATGGGTTTTAACTCGCAACTCCAAGTTTAGTATGTCAGATCAAGTAGCCTATAGGCTTGCCTGTAGCTAGCAAGGGTGGATTTTTAGGAGCTCAGCAATCATCTCAAATGAGCTTAATTAGTGATCGATCCACTTAAATTTAGAATACTTAAATTGTATCTGGAAAAACTGCCTTGCACCTACCCCCACTGCAGCTCCCATACAACTGACATCACAGCTGACAGTGTGTTTAAAATTGCTAAAATAAGTTTTATTGTCTTATTAGACACAGATCGGGGCTTTTATATAAATCTCAACTGCAATCATTTTTAAATTTGAGTAATTTATTTAAAATATATATTGACACTGTAAAAGTTCTTATAAGGAATGCTGGTGAAGACAGGAGAGAAATACAGCTCTCTTGATCTGTGAATTACTGGGTTAACTCTCTCCAGATTCTAAAAGTTGAAGAGCAGTAGGATAAAAAAGAGGCCCGTATGATTTTTTAATTTGGAAACCTGTACTAAGTAGGCAGTCAAGCTTTTGTAATCTAGTAATGTGGTTTGGGAGGAGCCAGAACCCCACTCTTGTGTTTCAACAAAACATAAACCGTTGCCTTTGCCTGTCTCCTAAACGTTTTTTGAATCACTAAAAAGACCTTGGGGGAATTTGTAGAAGGATTCCTCCCACAAATGTCTTCCTAAATGGGACTAGGAACAGGTGCTGCAGGTTCCCATCTCCTCTTGGGAAAATGAGCTATTTGGAGCGTTTTGATCTCCCAGAGAACAACTGAATTTTGAGATTAAAGTCGATTAAAGAAGGGAATCTTCTGAGTTGTGATTAACTCAGTAATTTGAGAAAATCGAACTTTAGTACGTATGGCCTAAGTAAATTGAGAAGGAAGCTGGAACTCTGATCTAGAAAACCACTGAAGCTTGTGAAATGCAGATTCATGAGCTGAAATGAACTCAACAGTTTGGGAAAGCATGGTGTTGGTCAGTTCAGAGAAGGTGAGGAAATTTGACTTTGTTTTAATTAGAAAGAATGAGAATGACAATATTGTAACTTGTTTTGAAAATTGATAGAAAGTGGCGGTGAGGGGGCACAGTGGATAGAACACCAGCCCTGGAGTCAGGAGGACCTGAGTTCAAATCCAGCCTCAGACTCTTAATAATTACCTGTGTCGCCTTGGGCAAGCCACTTCACCCCATTGCCTTGCAAAAAAAAATACAAAAAATTAGAGAGTGTTAGGAAGACTCAAAATGGAGGCTATTGCAGGCCTTTCTTGATATATATATATATATATTGCCACCTTACACTCTGTGGCATGAGATTGGCCTTTTTGGCTTAAGCAGAGAGCTAATAACAAAGCATAGGAAGCATGAACATAACATCTCAAATTCTTGAAGATCTGTCAAGCAACTAGATGGGAGGGAAAAGGATTTCTTCTTGCAGGTAAGCCCACTCTGGTTGTGAATACCAGTGATGGGACATACTGATGGACTCCTCGCCTCAGGGCTGCCTCCCTCCAAAAAACTGGGCCTGTTTTCCTGAAAAGTAGAAACGGAGAGATGACCTTTGGAGATTGTAAATGAATTGGAAAATAATGGCATGAAACAAAGAGGTCTTAACTGTGAGCTGTCTGGTAAAATAGTACATATAAGGGACAAAGTTTTAGGTGACATTTGCTTTCTTTTTTCTCCATCCTTAATAAGAAAGAGAAAGATGTGGAGAAAGAGGAAGGGAGGTCTTCCTAAGACCCTGGTCTTGAAATGAAAGCATATTGGCAAGGCCTGACCACAGAGGTTGTTTGTACAAGTTTGACAGGCTTCTTATTTCTCAACCTTTTTCTGATATTGGTTCCTACAATTCACTCTGCCTAGGGATAATGATAAGGATTTTAATACAACACCTCACATATACAATGTGCCTTTATGGTGGTCCTCACAATCACCATGCTGGAGAAGAACTAGGATTCACTCCCATTTTACAGAGGAGGACAACTGAAAAAAAGACAGAGATTAAGTGATTTGCCCAGGGTCACATAGAAAAAATCTGAGACTGGATTCCAACTCATGTATTCCTGAATCCCAGCCAGAAGCCATCTAACTTTTAACTCCCTTCTTTTTGAGAGCAGGAAGGAAGGGGAAAAGCCTTTATGATGTGCACATTATGTATCAGGACTTGTAATATATGTTTTCAAATATGATCTCATAATCTCTACAACAACCCTGGCAGGTAAGTCTTACCTGTCATTATCCCTATGTTACAGATAAAGAAACTGAAGCAGGCCAGGATTAAAGTGACCTGTCCAGGGTCTGATGCTGGAGTTGAATCCAGTAGTTCAGACCCAGCTAGCAACACAGACAGTGTCTGGTATCAGTTTCAACTTCCACACCATATTCTCAGTGCCTTCACCATTCTTAGTGCATATGTATATATATATATTTCTCTTATAATTCTCTTTTTTTAAGATTTTATTTGAGTTTTGAGTTTTACAGGTTTTCCCCCCAGCCTTACTTCCCTCCCCCCAGACCCCCACGTCAAAGAATCTGTCAGTCTTTATTTTGTTGTCATGTTATACATTGATCCAAATTGAGTGTGATGAGAGAGAAATCACATCCTTAAGGAACAAAAAAAAGTATGATAAATTCTTGTTCATTGACTAATCATTATTGTTCAATAGGTGTGACAAAATTCAGGGAGCCTCTTCTAATGGTTTTATTTCAAAGTGAATGTTACACATACAGAGAGAGAGAGAGACAGACAGAGAGAGTGAGAGAGAGAGAGAGAGAGAGAGAGAGAGAGAGAGAGAGAGAGTCACTCTACATCCTTTTGTATCATTCGTGTGCACATACTATGTTTTAAAGATATGTGGCCATTTCTGTCCTCCTTAACTCTATCTAAGACACCTCTGGGGCCAGGGACCACCTTGGTCATTGCCATTTTCAAGTCCGTCATGTTTATTTACTATTTACCAGTTGAACAAATGAGTGAACTTTTTAAGCACCATCAAAACTAGGAGCAGGAAGTAAGCAGTCTTAAATATCATACTAATCATATGAGGGAAGCATAATGAGAAAGCAAAACAGTTATTAATAATTGGATTGGGGGGTGGCTAAGTGGCGCAGTGGATAGAGCACCAGCTCTGGAGTCAGAAGGACCTCAGTTCAAATCCGCTCTCAGACACTTAATAATTTCCTAGCTGTGTGGCCTTGGGCAAGTCACTTAACCCCATTTGTCTTGATAAAACTAAAAACAAATTGGATTGGGGAAGAAAGGTACAAAATTGTAGAGGTACAGGACTCAAGTCATAAAGACTTGAAGAAATTTCCTTGTGAACTTGGACAAAACCTTTAAGTTCTGTTTCACTGAGTTTTGCATTTGTGAAACATGAATAAGCAACACATCCCTGCGAGGGTTGTTGCGAATATTAAATGAAATAATAAATATGGTCTGAGTGTGCTGTCTGGCACTATCTAAGAGATAATTATCAACATTATTTCTGCTTTTATGGCTGTTTCTATAAATACAAAATAACCTGGAAGTCTTAGTTCTGATTCTCACATGACAGAGAAACCTTTCCTTCTAAAATGGATTCTCTTTTCAGGTTTGTAAATGGTTTCTGATTCTCTCCCCCTTTAGGTGGTTCCACAAAAATTTCCAGCAGGCCATGGCCCTCAAGTTTGCTGTGGAGGAGATCAACAGGAACCCTGTTCTGTTGCCCAACATTTCCCTGGGATTCCAGATCTACAATGCCTATCACAGTGATGCGAGGACCTTGGAGAGCTCCCTGCAGTGGCTGACAGGACGGACGCAGCCAGTCCCTAACTACAGCTGCAGAAGGCAGGACAAGTCTGTGGCTGTCATCGGAGGAGCCACCTCAGCTCTGTCTGTCCAGATGGGGACTTTGTTTGACCTCTACAGGTTTCCACAGGTGCGTGATTTGGGGTCTGCTCCCTTCTACACTTTTACCAAGCCACTTTAGTTTAGAAGAGGGTGAATGGAGCTCTCTTTGATCCATATCCACTCTGTACACAAAAGAGTTGAATTAGATTCCTCTAGCAGTATGGAAAAGTGATTTGGGGTAGAATTAAGCATTTGGAGAGTGTCTCCTGTGGGTGCCTGCACTGTGCTAGACACTCTTCCAAATATCTCACTTGATCCTCCCAATAACCTTCTAAGGCAGGTACTGTTATTATTCCCAACTGAAGCACACAGACATTAAGTTGTTTGCCCATGGTCTCACTGTCAGAAGTGTCTAAGGATAGATTTTGTTCTCAAATCTTCCTCATTTTCTAGCCAATGCTCCATTCACTGCATCCAAAAGCCTGCTGCATAGGCTGCAAAAGAGATTAAGAAGAACCTGTCATACTGGTATAAGTCATCAGTCATACAAGAATCAGGTAGCAGAAGAACCATAAGAGGATTGCAAATGCAACAGAAAACAAGCTATAACTGAGAAAACCATCAGCAGCAGTATCCAAAGTTGCAGAGATATCAATATGAATGAACATTTGGAAGAGCCCATTAGATTTGACAGTGAAGAGATCACAGTTGATTTTACAGGAAGAAATTTCAGATAGAGTTTAGGTGCTGTATTATGGGGGGGTTTAGAGGAAGGTGAAAGGAGAAGAAGAGGAGGTAATGAATATAAATAATTATCAAGAAATTAAACCAGGAAGTGGAAGAGAGATATTGGACAATAGTTACCAGGGTTGATAGGATCCAATGAGGATTGTTTGTAGAATGAGGGGAGAGAGACATGAGCCTATATCTAAGTAACTGGGAGACAGCCATGAAGTAGGGAGAGCTTATAGTTTGGTGAGACAGTGGAAATGACAGAAGGGCAATCTGTAGAAGAAGATGTATTGAAATGGAATCAAAGGGGCATTCAGATAAGTTTGCCTGTACAATCAGAGATACTATCTCTTCCCATTTTACAGAGGTGATAGACAGAGTAAGGGAAGACATCAGAGAGATTTACTTACAGAGGAGAAGAGAAAAACTCTTCTTTAAAAATACAACAGATTTTTTGAGAAGTACAGGGCAATGTTATGAGGTAAGAAGGTTGATGGAAGGAATACTGAGAGTCAAAATAGCGCAATAATAATAATAATAATTATATACTATTTTAAGATTTCCATTGTAGCTTTCTGGTATAATATTCCTGGTACATAATAATTATGATTTAAGTGTAGTCATTATTTTTATTGTACATCTTATTTCATTTGATCCTCGCAATAAAACTGGAAGGGTGGGTGTTATTATTTCACCTATTTAACAAACAAGAAAACTCAACATTACAAAGAACAAGAGATGTGTTTCTGATTTGAGCTCAGGTCTTGATGACTTCTGAGTTAGTATTCAATTCACTTTATGAGGAATCTTGGAATATTCTCAGTAGATAGTGGGAAATTCCCAGTAGAAAATGGAGTAGAACCATCTTACTGCAATGAGTCATTTTTTTTACTCTGAGTTGTTTAATAAGAAAAATCTGAAGAGAACCAGTCATCACAGGTTCCTGATTTTATATTTTTCTCATGAGTATATCATAGAAATAAAAGTGGTAAATGGTAGGAACAATTAAAGATTGTGGTCTGCCAACAAAATCAGTGATTGGACAAGGAATTCCAAGAATGGAATGTTGAGGGGAATGGAGAGGTGAATTGATTCCCCAAGGAGATGAAATAGAGCAGAGATAAAAGTCTGGTTAATAATGGCCTGGGAAAATTAATTTCCAGGGGCGGCTAGGTGGCATAGTGGATAAAGCACTGACCTTGGAGTCAGCAGTACCTGGGTTTAAATCTGGTCTCAGACACTTAATAATTACCTAGCTGTGTGGCCTTGGGTAAGCCACTTAAACCCCATTTGCCTTGAAAAAAAACTTAAAAAAAATGTCTTAGACCAGATTTAAACTCAGGTACTCCTGACTCCAGGGCCGGTGCTCTATCCACTGTGTAACCTAGCCGCCCTGACATGACATTTTTATTGAGGCTTACTATATACTATGTATGAATCCCATTTATTTTGGTAGAGATTGTCTCCCAATTCAAATTATTATATGCATAATACCAATGAAGAGACAGCAGAACATATGTATTAGATATAACTACATGTATATATACTAATAACTATCCCTACTAAACCAGTTTAGAAAATACCTTTTGTGAAAGCTAAGGAGATCTGGTAATCAATGTGAAATATATTATTTGAGACCCATGACTCAAATAACTGGAAACCTCACAATCTCTTGTCCTTTCCCATCTTAGGAAATAAGAGAGAATAGTTCTTCCAGACTTGCAGAAAGAACTTGACAGTTAAGGGACAGTTGGAGAAATGGTCCCCAGTGGTACCCTACAAAAACATGATTCAATACATGGTCTATTCATTACAAGGTGGATTTTGATTTCTCCTTTTAGAATTTACTAAGGTCAAAATATAATATTCATCATGTAAGCTGAGGAAAATGGCTGCCCTGATCAACACATCCATGGTGATGAATTCAGGATTCATACTCTCTAGGATATATTTACATGTCATATAAGTTGATAACTTGCATCTGTTGAACTGGTTGTAAGATTTAATCATGGGTGCAGCTAGGTGGCACAGTAGATAGAGCACCAGCCCTGGAGTCAGGAGTACCTGAGTTCAAATCCAGCCTCAAACACTTAATAATGACCTAGCTGTGTGGCCTTGAGCAAGCCACTTAACCCCATTTGCCTTGCAAAATCCCGAAAAAAAAAAAAAGATTTAATCATTACACAGAGAACCATGTCCACCATGTCCAACAGATACATATTCTGAAAAAGAATATATCAAAGAATATTTAAAACAAGAAACATATAACAGTTGCCTACAGTCTTAAAATATCTATGATCATCTCCAAGTATCTTTGAAAAAGCTACATATTTGAAGCAAACCTACATATTCTAATACAAAAATAGATCTTTTTTTGTATATCAAAGATTCGTGATTTAATCTTATTTGGAAATTTATACTGCAGTACAGATTACAACCTGTCTATATTGTAAAATACTTTATTTTCCCAAATACATACAATGGCAATTTTTATCAATCACTTTTTGTAAGCTTTTGAGTTTTAGCTTTTCCTCCCTCCCTCCCTGCCCTCCCCCAACAGAAAGCAATTGGATAATGACTCTACATTTGTTTTGTTTTGTTTTGGTTTTTTGCAAGGCAGTGGGGTTAAGTGGCTTGCCGAAGGTCATACAGCTAGGTCATTATTAAGTGTTTGAGTTCAGATTTGAACTCAGGTCCTCCTGACTCCAGGGCCGGTGCTTTATCTACTGTGCCACCTAGCCTCCCCCACATCATCTATTTTTAATCACAACTTTCATATATAAAAAGGTATCAGTGTCATACTGTGTCTCAAAAACATGTGCACCACATACAACACACTTCATTTAAGTGTTTTGGTTTTCATAAAAAAAAAAAATCCTTCAACGACAAAGTCCAAACCCCAACAGTTTTACTATAATGACCAATTCTGAGCAAAGAACAAATTTATCATAGTCGATTTGGGATGTGGGGAGATCTTTTAAGGAAATCAGTCACAACTGAAGAATCAGAGAATCTTTATCAGACAAAATGTTCATTGAGAGGGATGAAAATGGAAACTTGACTTGATTAAAATTTCCCTGTAAAAAGGAAAGTATTCTAAAATCTCCAGGATTTATCCCCAAAGAGAAAAGATATTTTGATGAGAGTTGTAATTTTCCACAATTCAATCATTACTACCACATTCACAGAATTTAACATTCCCCATATTTCTCTAATGTCCAGCTCAGCTTTGGCCCTTTTGATTCCATCCTGAAGGACAAGACCCAGTTTCCTTTTCTCTACCAGATGGCTCCCAGGGACTCTTACTTGCCCCAAGGATTGGTCAAGTTAATGGTACATTTTAAATGGATCTGGGTAGGTGTGGTAACCACAGATGATCTCATAGGTGAGGAATTCCTTCAGGAAGTGACAGGGGAGATGGCAAAGTATGAAGTCTGTGCATCCTTCACAGAGAAGATCCCCGTCAGTGAGAGACGGCATGAAGAATCAGAAGTGGACTTCATGCCCAGGATCATGGAATCTGCAGCCAGAGCAGTTGTGATTCATGGTGACACAGATTCGTTAATGGTTCTGAGATATTCACAAATTCCCTTTGTCCCAACATATAAAGTATGGATTGCTACTTCTCACTGGGACATCACCATGAGACCCAGATATGTTGATAATTATAATTTCTATGGAGCTCTCACGTTTACATACATGATCAGTGAGGTTCCTGGTTTTAAGTCTTTTCTCAAGACAGTGAACCCCCAAAAAGAGCTAGAGGACATTGCACTTAAGAAGTTCTGGTTGTCAGCTTTCCAGTGCCAGAATGAATATGAACACTTGGAGCTAGAGCAGTGTGCACCAAATGCTACCTTGGAGGATTTGCCCATATTCTTTTTTGAAGTGACCATGTCTGGCCAGAGTTATACCATCTACAATGCTGTGTATGCTGTGGCTTGGGCTCTTCATGACAGGCTTTTGAAGAAATCAGAGATTGTATCTGAGGAAACTGGAGAAAGTTGGGTGCCTCATCCTTGGCAGGTAAGTTTCCCTTCAGAATTGGTTCTGTTCAGTGCTGAGTCTGAAACTCACAGGATGGTCTTTTCCTCCTAGACTCTGAACTCCTCAAATGCTCTGATGAGGGAAGCATGCCGAGGAACTTTCACAAAACCCATATTCTGGAAATTATTTCTTTCTCCATTCATCTTATGTTCATTTTGGTTCTTGGGGAGCTTTTGGTCATACCCTTTATATGTAGCATATAGACACACACACACACACACACACACAAACACATAATTTTTAGTCAACAAATACTTTATATTTTTTAGATGGATGATTGCTCAACTGTTTACAACAGTCTCATCCATATTTTACTTGTGAAAATCTCTTTTTGAATACACAAACACTTTGATCTCTATCTCTGTTATCTTTCATTTTATGAATCCTAATTCCAGTCTTTCCCTTTCACTACCAGGATCAAATTAAAGTCTCTGTGTTGCATTTAAAGCATATCATTCCATCTTGCTCATCCATAATTTTCCAGTCTTTTTACATCTAAATCCTCACTGTCATATAATTTGAGACCTAGTGACACTAGTCTCTTTACTATTCCTCACTCAAAATATTCTTTTCCCCTACTACAAGCATTTTCACTAGCTGTTTCATATGCCTGAAATTCTCTTCCTTGATCTTTCCATCTGCTGTCCTCCCTGGCTTCCTTCAAGTTCAGTCTAAAATTCAGCTTTCTATGGGAAGATCCTCTTAATAATCCCTCTTAATGCTACTGACTTTCCTCTGATGATTATCTTCATTTGTGGCTGCATATACCTTCTTTTTGGTATATAGTTGTTTACTTGTTGTCTCCTCCAACATTGGGAACTCAGAAGTTAGTGTCTGTTCTTTTGTGTGAATCCACCTTTAGCAGAATGTGTGACACTCAACAATGACTTAGCTTAATGCTTGGTGACTGTGGTTCACTGACAGATTTGAACCATGCTCTAATCTTCTATTGATTTTATTGGATTTTGACTCTGTTGTGCTAAACTTTGAGTGTCTACAGGGTTCTGGCCTCACCTTTCTTCTCTTCTCTCTCATAACTCTTCACTTGGTGATTGCAATAGAAGATTCCTGAATTTTCTTGTTCAGGCCTAACTTCTCTGTGGACCTCCAGTTTTCACTTTCAGTTGTCTACTGAACATCTCAAATCATATGCATTTGTATGAATTATACTATATACATCTTAAACTTAACATGACCAAAACTGAATTTATCATAATTCCACTGAGTCCCTTCCCCTGCTATACTCCTTATATAGGGCAGCATTCAAATTGTCTCATTGAACACTTTAGCAACAACAGGATAAATTTTCCTAATATGCATTTTGTCGTGGACAGAAATTCAGAAGGCAATGTTCACATGATACACATGTGGTCAAGTCAGATTTCACCTTTAGAACTGCAGGTCCTTGGTGTTCTTTGCTCATAGAAGTCTCATAAAGCTTTGGGATCAATTTTGTAAATGAACTGAGAAATGCCCGCTGCTTCTCCAAGATATGATGGTTCTGTTGCCTAGATTATTCTGTTGAGCATTCTTTGGGCTTCATCCTTGATGACTCTTGAAGTCATCATCACCTTTCTCTCCAGGCTCAGTAGCACTCCTTTACTGGAGAACTGTTGAACTTGTTCCAAGAGACAAGATTCTTAGTTTTTGACCAACAAGAACCTTCCAAGTTCTGCTCCTTAGTGACCTCAGTTCTTAGATTGATCATCTCCTAGATCTTTTACTTTAAACTCTTGCAGCATCAAGATTGAGTTTTTTCATTTAGAGGCTTAAAAGCGACTTACAGTATCATTAACTTTCCAATCCTCCTCTCTGCTGACTAGACCATCACCAGGGAAAGATATAATTTATGACCTTCAGCATGGTCCAATTTGCTTAAATTCTAAAATGTTCCAATGCTCAATAAAAATGCTTGGCTAGGGAAAAGGGTCAGAACGGATCTATTCTATAGGGGCAAATTTGTTTTCTCTATACAAGTAAAGTAACACAATTTCTCCCATTCTTTTTGTTTTTCCATGACAGTGAGGGTTTAGTGACTTATCTAGGTTTAAACAACTAGTGAGTATCAAGTATCTGAGGCTGAATTTGAACTGAAGTACTAATTCCAAGGCCAGTGCTCCATCTACTGCATCAACTAATGGCCCCTAAAGGCTATATTCTTGGCAAGTCAGTCAATGATCAATTGTTTAAATTAATAAGGGTCTTATTTTGCCAGGCATTGTAAAAAACACTGGGGAGGGGGGGGCAGCTAGGTGGTGCAGTGGACAGAGCACCTGCCCTGGAGTCAGGAGTACCTGAGTTCAAATCCGGCCTCAGACAATTAATAATTACCTAGCTGTGTGGCCTTGGGCAAGCCACTTAACCCCATTGCCTTGCAAAAAAAAAAAACCCACTGGGAATGCAAGTACAAAGATTCATATCTTTCTTACTTTCAAATCATTCAGTCCATCAGCATTTATTAAGCATTTACTGCATACCAGAAACTGTTTTAAAGACTAGAGATACAAAGAAAGGGAAGAAAAAAACTGTTAACTCTTCTAGGAGTAAACCTCCAAAGAAGAAAACAAGTATATAGATATAGATATAGATATAGATATAGATATAGATATAGATATAGATATAGATATAGATATAGATATAGATATAGATATAGATATAGATATAGATATAGATATAGATATAGATATAGATATAGATATAGATATAGATATAGATATAGATATAGATATAGATATAGATATAGATATAGATATGGATATAGATACAGATATAGATATAGATATAGATATAGATATAGATATAGATATAGATATAGATATACTCATCATAGAGTGGTGCAGTGGCCTTGGAGGGAAGAGGACAGGAGGAGTTCGAATTTGACCTCAGACTCTTACTAGCTGTATGACCTTGGGCAAGTCACTTAACCCTGATTGCCTTGCATCCCAGGCCATCTTCAGTCTTCCTAATTCACATTTCATCACTGGATCCAGATGGTTCTGCAGGAGAAAGTGTCACTGGTGTCTTAGCACAGCACCCCCTCCCTCAAATCCAGTTCATGTGCTTGTCATGGCACCACCTTTGAGGTCATAGCCTTCTTCGAGAACGAAGGACAAACTCTATTATGCAGCACAAATATAAATCCCTTAATACAAATCTAGTATTTCTATTAGTATGTTCTTTAGCCTAGGAAAAGACAGTCATTTTGAACCATATTGATTTTTTTGTCTGCAGCTTTATGTGGTGGAAATTAAATTCAAACTTAAGAATACATTGAAAATTACTCTGACAACCTGGTTTGGAATATTCTTAACATTTATGGCTGTTAGTGGCAATGGGAGTGAGGGGAATTCAGACCTCCCCAGAATTTCTAGAAAATCAGGAGATTTGAAAGAAAGTGTAGCTAGAAACAGAAATGGTAATAAGTAAAAACAGTGTTTCAGTAAAGGATAGAAGATAAAAGAAATGAGGGAAAAAAGTTTAAGGTAAAAAAAAGTTTGTTAATTATGGGATGCTAATTCCAGAGGGCATGATGGAAATTTATTTTAGAAAACTGCCATTCAGAGATCTTTGGAATATCAAATTATGGGAACACCGAGTATCAGGGAGAGGTGTCTGAATCCAACGTAACTTACTCTTCTATTTGATTACATATAATTGTTGATCAAATTGATGTTCTGTCTTGTTCCTGATGAATGACACTTCTCTTTCAAGTATGAATGTTAGTTATAAACCAGCTACCACCAAGACCATGGCATGTCCCAAAGCACCTCGTTTTTCATCACACAGTTTTTCCCATGAACAACAAAATTCCTTTTCTAATTTTGTTGCTCACACGCCAGGTCAACTGGAAGAAGAAAATGTACTGAAGACAATTAACAATAGTAGCTGTCATTATCATAATCCTTTAAGATCTCCAAGGTACTTTGATACACAATCTTATTAAGTGTTTAATATCAGATTTTTCAGAGAAGTAGAGGAGATAAGAGAGAACTTGCCAGAGGATACTGACCTTATAAGTGAGTGAGATAGAATTCCATTCAAATTTATCATTCCTCAAACAGTGGCACAAACCTCAGTTTACCAGCCTCTGGCATAGTCCTGAGGTCCTACTTCTTGGATGACCCTGACATCAATAAGTGACAGAGACTTCTCTTCCCTTTCAGCTCCACTCCTTTCTCAAGGATGTTCAGTTTAACAACAGTGCTGGTGACCAAGTATTTGTGGATGAGAAAAGAAGCTCTGAGGCTCACTATGAAATCAGAAACTATGTGACCTTTCTGAACGACACAGAATTCCTGGTAAAAGTGGGCCAGTTTACTCCCAATGCTCCAGCTGGTCAAGATTTCATCATGTGTGAAGAAATTATCAACTGGGGGTGGTTAGAAACAAAGGTCAGAGATGATTTGCATGTAAATTTACATGTTCTCTGTTAAGAACAAGTCTCACCATATTTACCTCACTAAACATTCTAGATTTGTGCATAGAAAATCTCAGGTTCTTTTTTTTCTTTTACCTTTGAGGCAGGTGGTTGGATGGAAAAAATATCTCATCAGGTTTCCAAGCCATAAGATAGCATCATAGAAGTTAGAACAGAAAGGGAAGTTAAAGGACACCTTGTCTACCTCTTTATTTCACAGAAAAGCAAAATAAGATCCAGAAACATTTTGATTGACCGAAGGATCTTTGATTCCCAAACCATTGTTCTTATGTTTTTATCTACTTAGCTGCATCTTGATGCATGATGCTGAAACTTTCATTCACTTCAACTGAGCAAAGAAAACAATTCAGAGGACCAAAAAAGCCAAACATCAAAAGATAGAAAGAGAAATTCCATTTAAAGCATAGCTAACATAAAATACTTGGAAATTTGTCTCCCAAGACAAACTCAGAAACTCTCTATCAACAGGATTATAAAATGCTTTTCACACAAATAAAATAAGATGCAAACAATTGAGGAAATGTCAAACTCACAGAATAAAACTGACAATTATATCTAAATTAAATTACTCATTCAGTGCCACACCAATTAGTTGCCCAAGAAACTATTTTATTGAGCTTGAAAAATAGTAACAAAATTCACATGGAGGAACAGTAGGACAAGAATATCAAGAGAATTAATGAAAAAAACTGCAAAGACTACCTAGCTGTACCAGATATAAAACTAATTATAAATCAGCAATTATCAAACTGCTATTGGCTAAGAAATAAAGAAGTGGATCAAGGGAAAAGATTGGTTACAAAAGAAAGAGTAGTAAATGATTATAGTAATCTACTGTTTGCTAAACCCAAAGACTCTAACTTCTAGAATAAGAACTCACTATTTGACAAAAACTGCTGGGAAAATTCTAGAACAGTATGACAGAAACTAGGCATAGACCAATATCTCACACTCTATTCCAAGATAAGGTCAAAATGGGTATAGGATTTAGACAAAGAGTGAAGTCATAAGCCAATTAGGAGAAAAAAGAAAAATTTATCTGTCAATTCTATGAAAAGGGAAGACTTATGACCAAACAAAAGATAAAGAACATTATTAATTGCAAAACTGATTATTTCAACTCCACTAAATTAAAAAGGGTTTGCACAAAAAAGAATAATGCAGCCAAGATTAGAAGGAATTCAGAAAGCTGAAAAATAACTTTCACAGCTAATGCTTATAATAAAGGACTCATTTCTAAAATGAGGACTGAGTTAAATTTATAAGAATCCAAATAATTCTCCAATTGATGAATGGTCAAAGAATATGACAAGTTTTCAGATGAAGAAATGAAAGCTATCTACAATCATAAGAAAAAAAATTGCTCCAATTCATTTTTGATTAGAGAAATGCAAAGGAAAACAATTCTGAGGTTCCACCTCACACCTGTCAGATTGGTTAAAATGACGAAAAAGAAAAATGATCAAAATGATTAATGTTGAAGAGGATGGGGAGCCTCAGCTCTAAAAGCCACAGTGATGCTGACTGGAGGTTGGCTAGGGCTGAATGTGTGTGTCTTAAGGTTTGTAAACTAGAGACTGCTGGGGTTCTTCAATCAGGAAGGAATTCATTTCCTTTTTTTCTGGGTTATTTTAACCCAGAAGTATAAGGGAATAAGCTTTATTTAGAAGTAATTGCAAGTGATTAAATAATAAAATAGAGCTGTCCTGATAAATTTCTTAGGAAGGTTTAAGAGATCCTTAAGAAAAATTACCAGGGGCAGCTAGATGGTACAGTGGATAGAGCCCTGGAGTCAGGAGGACCTGAGTTCAAATAGGGCCTCAGACACTTAATAATTACCTAGCTGTGTGACCTCAGGCAAATCATTTAATCTGACTGCCTTGTAAAAACCAAAAAGAAAAGAAAAAAGAAAAATTGACAGGCAAAAGTCCTGACTGTTGCTATGGCAACTGGGTCAAATAAGGAGCTGCAAAAGCAGCTGGACTGATCAGTGCCAAAGAGAGAGAAAGGAAAAACATTTTCATAGAACTGCTGAGGGGAGGAGTGGAGGTGGGGTTTGGGTGAAGCTGGGGAGGGACTAAGGAGTGACAAAGCATAAAGTAAGACAATGTCCACTGTACATGTCTGGAGGGGTTAACATTGGTTCAGGGTCATAACTTAGGGTTAGTTCTAAAAGACCAAGACATCAGGGAGGTGATGCCATGAAAAGCATGTGAATTGGATTTGATTGAGGAGAACTCTGCTAAGTCACCAGCCTCACTTTCTCCTCCAGAGACATCTAAATCCAGTGGCCAGATATGGATCAGGACATCTAGAAATCGCCTTAGACGTGAAGCAATCAGAGTTAAGTGATTTGCCCAAGGTCACTCAGCTATAGTTAGATTCAGAGGACAGAAGTCCTCTGGACTTCAGGGTCGACACTCTATCCACTGTGTCATCTAGCTGCAGCTAATGGATGTCTCCTTGATCTAGTATAATGGGACAATTTTCCTGGAAAATTTCCTGAAAGGTATTTTTCCAGACTAGGCTTTCTGGTATACCAATAATTCATAAATTATCTCTCCTGGATCTATTTTCCAGATGTTTATTTTTCCTTAAAGAATTTTATTTTTCTTCAATTTTTCAGGCTTAATTTTGTTTGAAGGAATCTTGGTATCATATAGATTCATTAGTTTCTTTTTATCCAATTCTAATTTTTAGGGTTTTATGTTCTTCAGTTAGTTTTTGTGTTTTCTTTTCCAGTTGGTTAATTTTATTTTTTGCTGAGTTGCATTATATTTTCAGTTTGTCAGTTTTATTTCTTGAAGAATTAAATTCTTTTTCCACTTGATTGTTTTTACTTTTAAAGAAATTGATTCTTTGTTTAAGCTCTTCTATGAGGTTTTGGATTTGGGTTCAATTCATAGACTCCTTCGGGATTTCCCATATGGATCATTTGTCACTGTTTTCTTCTTCTGAGATGGCATTTATATCATCTCTGTATGCATAGTAGCTTTCCATTGTTAGTACTCTTTTAGTTTTATTTTTACTCATTTAGATTGTTGAGTTTTGCTCCTGGGGTTATAGGGAATATATTCCTGAGCTTTCTGAGTAGGGGTTGGGGTCTGATCCCTGGCCTATCACTAGCCAAGATGTTGCCTATGCAGAGTTTGTTTCCCCCTTTATGTCAAGGCTCTGCCTACCCAGTGGTTTGTTCCCAACCTAGTCCTGTCTTTTGCCCCAGTGTTCCTAGAGTTCAGACTTTGTCTGGAATTGACCCTACTGGCCTGCTATCTAGCTCCTGGGACCTGTGCTGCTATTTAGCTGCTCAGACCTGGGCTGCATTATTGCCAAAAGCCTCCCACTGCCTTTTCTGCTCTTTCTTCTAGCTGGGTTTTACCTTGCCTTTTTCCCTTTCACTGAAGATCTTCCACAATGTCTGCTGTTGAAAACTTGCTTCAGTCTTTTTTTAGGTGGGATGTATAACTTTAATGTCTGTTTATAGGCTTCCCTTAACAATGTGTAGGGAAAAGCTCCAGGAGCATGCTAGCTTCACAGTGCCATCTTGGCTCCCTCCTAAAAGCTCCACCCCAGAAATCTGACTAAAGTCTTTACTCACCCAGAGCATTACAGCTTATCTGTCACTCAGATAGAAAACAGATACAGTCTTGGCCAGCTACAAACTTCTGAAATCATAATAATCAATTTCTTCTTTATCAACAAGAGAGTTTCAAACAGCCAGAATACCAGGGGACGCCTGTAATGGGAAACAGGTTTTTTCGCATTATCCGCTATCACCTTTTTCTGGAAGTAAGTACTTAGTTTTTTCCACATGGACTGACAAGAGACAGAGCATGATACTTACCCTCTGGGGAGATGGGTAACATTGACCAAACGGGACAGTCCCACAAGCTTTAGCCATTCCCATCCTACAAGCTTATGGTCTGTGCACACAAGAAGATTAAATGTAATAATGGTCCACCACCAATCTTTCATTCAGCCCTTGGGTCATTACCAAAGAATGATCCAGGTCATATTACAGAATGTAAGTGTCTTAAGAGCATCTAGCCCAAAGCTCTCATTTCACAAATGATAAAACTCAGGTGCCCAGAGTTCAGTGGTTTCAACCAAAATTGTACAACTGCTTACATAGAAGAGCAGAGGAATCTTCTTAACCTTCCATTATTGATGTCCACTGAAAAAATTAAATAGGTGGAAAGAGTCAGAGAGGATACATTGTCTTGACCTATAACACTCCCTATAAAGATCTCCTTAGTGAAGGGGGTACTTCCCACTCTCTTGTGAATGGGACAGGTTCCCCGATCTGTGTGCAGTGACAGCTGTGGCCCTGGATACAGGAAGACAAGGGAGGAAGGAGAGCCCATCTGCTGCTTCAACTGTACTCGGTGTCCAGAAGGGCAGATTTCCAACCAAATGGGTAAGTGTATGCAGGTGATTTCCCTTAGAAGCATTTTGGCAAGGAGCAGTGTGGGGCTTCTGGAGTCACATCATGATATCACTACCAAATAATAGAATATAAACTACCAAGGATAGTAAGGGGAAATGTATGACAACATAGTGACACTCTGGGCATGTTATCTGACCTCACATAATTATGCAAAATGTGAATTATCATATATATATGTATATATATATATATATATATAATATATGTGCCACATATGTGTGTTTACATATATGCACTTATAAACATATAAATTCACAGATCAATAGATTTTTTTCCCCTTTTCCCTTTATGGTTCATGAACCACTAACTTCAGTCTGGGACTGAGAATTATGATTTAGGTAGCAAAGTTGTGCTGGAACCATCTTCTACCCACCTCTCAGAGGCAAATGCTAAATTTTCCATTTGAACAGTTATTCAGAGGAAATTGGCAAATATTATAAGTTTTCTTGGGGTTTTTTTTTTAGTTTTTGCAAGGCAAATGGGGTTAAGTGGCTTGCCCAAGGCCACATAGCTAGGTAATTATTAAGTGTCTGAGGCCGGGTTTGAACTCAGGTACTCCTAACTCCAGGGTCAATGCTCTATCCACTGTGCCACCTAGCCACTCCTTAAATATTATAATTTAAGGTTTTGTTCATTTGTTGAACAGATTTAAGAAAATGATATAGAAAATAGTTAAATTTAAAAGTGAGTTGTGAACATGTTTTCCTCCCCAAAAGTCCATTATTAAAAATTCACCATCATTTCCTGAATGAAGTTGATTATCACTTAGATATGGGTGTAAATGGGTATAATATGATTTGGAGAACCTAAGACTCAGAATATTGGGTTTTTCCTTGAATAGAAAGAGTAGGAGAGGAATTTGATTAAAGTAGAGCTAAAGGAATTGATCCTACAGAAGGGGATTGAGGTAAGAGGAAAGACTGAAGTAGGTTAGGAAGTGAAGTTAGGAGGACTCTGAGGGATAGATTTGGAGATGGGGTGATTTTAAGATAAAGATTGGAATATGTTGGGGAAATATTATTAGGACTAAAGGAATTTGGGAGAGAGTTCTAGTCAAGCTGGTTATGACTGAAAATGGAGCATGAGAGAGATAGCAGAAAACTGACTTTTAGTGGAGTAAGAGATTCTTGTTTCAAGTCTTCCCGGGGAGGGGTGTGACTTTCTCTAAGTGAAATGCTTTAAATGTTCACTCTTTTCTGGAAGGCACTGAGATGGCTTGCAAACAATGCATACCAATTGCATGCCAGTCAAAGGTGATTCATTACAGAACTTAATAGAGAATCAAAAGGGACTTTCATCATCATCTTTTTCAGATGACTCATTTTAGTTATGGAACCAGTAGAGATGGCATGACCCTCTCCCTGATGTAGCCTGAGAAGCCCTCTGAATGGCCCTGTGTCCTGACTTCAGGTCTAGTGCTCTTTCTATTAAACCACAGTATTTATTTCACATAGCAAGT
The DNA here is from genome assembly GCF_037893015.1 of Macrotis lagotis. NCBI lineage: Eukaryota > Metazoa > Chordata > Mammalia > Peramelemorphia > Peramelidae > Macrotis > Macrotis lagotis. Next base: position 701,193,889 of record NC_133666.1, read on the forward strand.
CAGAGAATCAGACAAGAACATGGCAAAATCATGATTCTAGAGAAGATTAGAATGGTTTAACAGAAAGAGAGCTGCCATGGAGTCTGGAAGACCTTAGGTTAGTCTGGTCTCCAAATCCTGACTGTGCCCCAGGGTACTATAACATACACCCCTCTGTCCCAAGGTACTTTCTAAGTGATATTCTTAGCATTTTATGTGTCATGGCCATCTGGATAATCAATGAACCCCTTTTCAGAGTACGGCTTTTCCTTAAATTTAAAATTTAGGAAATAATAAATTTCTAGTAATATTAATAAAAACAATTTTTTATTCCAATTTGTGGACCTTCTGAAATCCACCTGCAAAGCTTCTTGGGATCTGAAGATCTGAGGTTGAAAACCATCACTCTAAGGTCATACTTTCCCTGAAAAACAGCTCTGTTTACATTGGTAAATAATGGTAGCTAGCATTTATATTGATACGGAATGTTTACAAAGCACTTTACAAAAATGATCTTATTTGTTGCTCCAACTACCTTAGGCAATGTCAGGTATGATCTGTTTTACATATGAGGAAATGGACACAAACAGACCTTCCATGGCTTGGGTAGGGTTATTCAAGCAGTAATTTTCTGAGTTGAGATTTAAACTCAAATCCTCTAGATTCCTATCTGCCTCCAAAGGCAGTTGTAATAATCATAGTTTGATTTAAAAAGCAAAACAAAATACCAAATTCTCTTCTATGGTAATATCTTATCTGATAATGAAGAAAGACCTGTCTGATTATGAAAAGAATTCAATTGTGCAGGAAAGAAAGGGAGCCATAAATAGACTATTCTCTGAATGTAGATAATTCAATTCTTGATGAAGTCCCTCAGAGATTTATACTCAGGCTATTTTCATTTTTACATTAATAAAGTATGAGAAATGATTATATTGCAGTGAATCTTATGGAACAAATGAGTTCATAGAGTCTAGTTAGTGATAAGCTGGTTCTAGAATTCTTTGCTTATTTGACTGCCATCTTGGATCATACATTAACCTTATGACAAGAGAAGTCACCTCCAGTAAAATGTGGTCCAATATTTACAGATTACAAGAGGCAGTAGGATTTATTATTGCCTGTGAAGTTCAATATTAAGTGCTGTGACTACAAAGGATGCTGTGAATATAAAAATAGTTCCTGCCCACAAGGAATTTGCCTTTTAATGGTGAAGGGAATATGTGAATAACATTTATGGAAAGCCATCTCAGAAAGAGATCACTAGTAGTAGATCCTTCTGGACAAGATCAGATCTGACTGGATTTATTTCCTCTTCAGATATGGACAATTGTGAGAAGTGCCCAGAAAATGAGTATCCAAATGAGAGGAGAGACCAGTGCTTCCCCAAGGTTGTGACCTTCCTGGATATTGGAGATCCTTTGGGAATGATTTTGGTATTCATAGCTGTTTCCTTCTCTCTCCTGACAATCCTGGTTCTCTGGGTTTTTGTGAAATTTCGAGACACTCCCATCGTCAAAGCCAATAACCGAGGTCTCAGTTATACTCTTCTCATCTCCCTCACCTTTTGTTTCCTCTGTTCCTTGCTCTTCCTTGGCCGTCCCACTACAGTCACCTGCCTCCTCAGACAGACAACTTTTGGAGTTGTGTTCACTGTGGCTGTGTCCACCATTTTGGCAAAAACCATCATGGTGGTTCTGGCCTTCAGGATTACACGACCTGGGAGTAGAATCAGGATGTGGGTACATTCTAGAGTTTCAAATTCTGTTGTCCTTATCTGTTCTGGGATTCAAGTGATTCTCTGTGGCATCTGGCTTGGAACTTCTCCCCCCTTTCCCGACATGGACCTACACTCTGAACCTGGTCACATCATCATTCAATGTAATGAGGGCTCTGATATTGCCTTCTATTGTGTCCTGGGCTACATGGGCTTCCTAGCCTTAGGCAGCTTTATTGTGGCTTTCCTGGCCAAGAGCCTGCCTGATACCTTCAATGAAGCCAAGTTCATCACATTCAGTATGTTGATGTTCTGCAGTGTTTGGATCTCATTCCTTCCCACATACCAGAGCACCAAGGGCAAAGCCATGGTGGTTGTGGAGATCTTCTCCATCCTTGTCTCCAGTGTTGGGTTACTGGGATGCATCTTTATTCCCAAATGTTATGTGATCCTGCTGAAACCAGAAAGGAACACCCAAGAAGGGATAAAGAAAAAAGTAGACTCCAAGGGCAGAACTAATTCTAGGATATTACCTCACAATTCCTACCAGAGGCATAAAAGATTTAAATAATTACTCACATCAATTCTGGACACCTAGATTTAATGAGCTTTTGATTAATGAATTTGAGCTGAATAACTGATTTATTTTTCCAACTGCACATAAGTTGTTAGAGACATCTGGGTGTGTACTGGCAAATGTTTAGTAAAATGCTCTCTGAATTTCACAGAAAACCATTATTACTGTTCTCTATTTTTTGAAAGAGTTTTCCTATTTTAAATCCATTTACAGAAGGTTAATAAGAATTAAATCTATATTACAAAAGAGTCAATGAGTTCTAATCCATTTTTTGTAATCCATTTTTATATTACAACAAATATCACATTTATGTTAGGCATGATTTTCATGCACATAACAAATTGGTCACCTAAGATAACTTGGCTAAAGATTATATAACTGGGGCAGCTAAGTGGGACAGTGATGGAAGCACTGACCCTGGTGTCAAGAGGACCTGAGTTCAAATCTGACCTCAAATACTTAATTACTTAATTGTTTGACCTTAGGCAAGTCACTTAACCCCATTGCCTTGCAAAAAAAAAAAGACTACAGGGGCGGCTAGGTGGCATAGTGGATAAAGCAACAGCCTTGGAGTCAGGAGTACCTAGGTTCAAATCCGGTCTCAGACACTTAATAATTACCTAGCTGTGTGGCCTTGGGCAAGCCACTTAACCCCACTGCCTTGTAAAAACCTAAAAAAAAAAAAAAGACTACATATATGGGGGCATCTTGGAGGCACAGTGGATAAATCACTGGCCCCAGAGTAAAGATAACCTGAGTTCAAATCTGCCCTCAGACACTTAATACTTATTTAGCTGTGTGACTATGAGCAAATCACTTAACCCCTTTGCCTTGCAAAGAAAAAAAAAAAGACTACATAATTAACAAGTTTCCTGATCCATACATTTTTCCCAATGCACCTTAATAACAAATAGTACATTAAGCTCTAGAAGAGACACATTTCACTTAAAATGAGACCAGAATAAATTCATTTACATCAAAATCTATGTTCCCAAATGGTATCATATGGAATAAATAGCAATTACAATTTTTGAATATTATTCTTTATAAGGCTTATTTATTTCAATCACTTCATATCTGCCCATCCGCTGTCCATCATTGCCCGCTTTTCACTCCAGTCTGCTCTGCTCTGCTGTCCACAAACAAGTGTGATCTAACCACTCTGCTTGGTCTGCCTCCTAGCCTGGACAAAGCCAGCATCATGCGAAATCTAAGACTTAAAAAAATATCAAGTATAAACAAGTTATATGCTTCCAGACCCAAACAAGATGTGGACATCAGGCCTTGATTATAGAACCCTTACCAATCTCCAAATATGGGCCTCATTCAATCAAGTTGGACTACTATGATTAAGGGAGATTAGGTTCCAACCCAGGTCAAATGATTTCTCCTAAAGAAATAAATCGAAGGGGCGGCTAGGTGGTGTAGTGGACACTTAATGATAACCTAACTGTGTGGCCTTGGGCAAGCCACTTAACCCCATTTGCCTTGCAAAAACCTAAAAAAAAAAAAAAGAAAAAGAAATTGAGTCAGGAAAATCATACTTCAGCTCATGCTGATTCTCATTTTCCCAATCTTTCCAGTGAGAACCCCATCTGCATTGTATGGAAGTTAAGCTACATTGCATTGCTGGTATCATGGATCATTTGCACAATAGCATCTCTTGATGATCATACTTGGAATCAGAATATCAATTAACAGTCCTATAAGGTCTGAAATAGCAAGCTCCAATAATCAGAGCTTCAATGAAGGTCAGCTCCCAAGGATCAAATATCCCAGATAATAAATATTGACATAATGTCACATTGGTAAGAAAAAGAGATCACAACTTATCTTCTCAATACTGCACAAATGATTCTACTTGAAGATTCCTAATGATAAACAATAAACACTTAGGATATATAAATACAGTAATCCATATATATAGTTATTTTATGAAATATTATCCACAGGAAACATGTTCATATCAGCAATGTTCAAATAGACATAGATGACTGCTCTCAGAATTCTCTGCATTCTGTTTAATTATACTCATAACATTCTGAAAGAATAAGATGATTCAGGTAGTGAATCTCACATTAGGTGCTGGAATGGCAGCAGATTCAGATCAAACAGCAAGATCACTAGCTTTAAACCTGAGACTTGAGCTGCTTAATTGTTGACTCCATTTCTCTGAAAGCATCCATTTTTGGATGATCCAAAGGCTTGGCAACCTAAGAATAAAAATCCAAATATTCAGGGTCCCAAGCTCTCATTAATCACAGTAGGTTTGATATAGTTGTTATCAATATTTAATTATCATTGCAATAAATTAGCTTACAGATGAAAATTTAATAGACTGTCTACAAATCACACAAAAGACTTTTACAAATTTTTTTCCCCTCCTCAACTTCAATCTTTCTTGCTAAATGTATTTCTCTTTCTTCAAAACAGACTAAAACTTATCCTGATATTAAAGGAACAATCACTAAACCTTTCTGAAACAAATTAGTTGTAAACTTATAGAACCTTAAAAGAAAAATAAATCTTTAAAAGGGGAATTTAAGGGTGGCACAGTTGATAGAGCACCGGTCCTGGAGTAGGAGGACCTGAGTTCAAATCCGGCATCAGACACTTAATGATAACCTAGCTGTGTGGCCTTGGGCAAGCCAATTAACCCCATTTGCCTTGCAAAAAAACCTAAATACATAGATAGACAGATAGATAAATGAATGAATAAAAGTGGAATTTATTAAACTTAAGTTGGTGTAAATTATCTTAAGTATCATAAATAAATCCTAAGAGTCTGAAAAACAAAATAAATCCTTAATTGCCACAAAGTTTCTGAGGAGCACCTTCCTTTAGGAAGAAGGTTTTTACAATGGGGGAAATCTCAGTTTTTTCCTAAGCCAACAAGAACATACTTTACATCAATAAAAAAAAGTTTACTAGACCTTAATCTGTGTATGTGTGTATATGTAAATACAAACATGCACATATATATGTATATGGGACATTATATACTGAGTAGAATATATATGTAGACACAAATATATATACATATATATTTTATATATATATATATATATATATATAGAGAGAGAGAGAGAGAGAGAGAGAGAGAGAATTTTAATTATCTCACTTGATATAATACCACATAGTGACTAGGTGATAATTCACTTAAACCTCTAGAAACACAGCACTGGCCAATTGCTTTAAACCTCCAAATTAACATATAGATATAAAGCTATCTTTAGATGAAACAGGCTTGAAAATTACATCTCATAGCAGTTTCTGTGTTTCCCCATCATTTTCATCAAATCATTCTTTTTTTCTTAGGTTTTTGCAAGGCAATGGGGTTAAGTGACTTGCCCAAGGTCACACAGTTAGGTCATTATTAAGTGTCTGAGGTCGGATTTGAACCCAGGTACTCCTCACTCCAGGGCTGGAGCTGTATCTACTGCCCCACCTAGCTACCCGTTCATCAAATCATTCTTGATGTTTGTGAGTGTTATGACTCAGTGGAGTACACCAAATATCCACACCTTTTCTGTTCCAGTCTTAGCAGCTGTATATTACCTCAACTTTCCCTTCAGGTCTGCAACAAATTGCTGCAGCTCTAATCTCCTGACATGAATTTTTCTGGTAGTCATTTTGCCTTAGGGCTATTACTTCTTTTAATAGGAACATTTAACTGAAGAGTAGAAGTCCAGTACTCTGCACCACATATTACCAAGTTCTTCTTTCTCATATTCTGTCTGCCTCTCCTTAAACTGGCATAGTCTATTTTTTTATTTTTATTTTTTTAGGTTTTTGCAAGGCAATGGGGTTAAGTAGCTTGCCCAAGGCCACACGGCTAGATAATCATTAAGTGTCTGAGGCTGGATTTGAACTCAGGTCCTCCTGACTCCAAGATCCACTGCGCCACCTAGCTGCCCTCATAATCTATTTTTTAAAAAAATGTTATTTAATATTTTCCCGTTACATGTAAAAATAGTTTTCTACATTCATCTAGAAACTTTGAGTTTCAAATTTTCTCCCTTCCTCCACCCCACATTGAGAAGCTAGCAATTCGATATTGATTATACATGTATAGTGAAGAAAAGCATCTCCAAAATAGTCATGTTGTGAAAGAAAACATTTATTAAAAAAAAAAACCTCAAAAAAATAAAGTAAAAATGTATGCTTCAATCAGCATTCAAACACCATCAATGCTTTTTAGGTTTTTCTGAGAGCATCTTGCTCATCATTTCCTGTAGCAAAATAATATTCAATAGCAGTTACATAAAACAATTTATTCAACAATTCCCCAATTGATGTACATCTCCCCAATTTCTAATTCTTTGCCACCAAAAAAGAGCTACTATAAATATTTTTGTACATATAGGTCTATTATTTTGGGGGGTTTTGGTTGTTATCTTTTTTTGGAATACAGATTTAGTAGGGGGCATAGTTCTAAACTGTTCTATAAAATAATTGAATTACTTCACAATTCCAGCAAGAGTGCCTTAATGTTTCATTTTTCCCACATTCTTTCAAATATTTATCATTTTCCTTTTCAATCCTATTAATTAATAGATATGAGATTTTACCTCAGAATTGTTTTAGTTCACCTTTTTTCAATCAATAGTGAGTTAGAGCAGTTAGAGCAGTTTTCATATGATCATAGCCTTGATTAATTCATCCAAAAATAGTTCATACCTTTTGATCATTTATCAGTTAATTCTGTATACTTTATATTTGAGAAATGAGATGATTATTAGAGAAATCTGTTCCAAACTTTTTTTTCAGTTATTACGGCTAACTGTATTTCTTTCCATCCTATTCCCCGCTATTTATTTTTTTCTATCTCTCCTTTTGCCCTGCCCTTCCTCAAAAGTGTTTGACTCTGACTACCATCTCCCCCATTTTGCCTTCTTTTCTATCACAACCCTCCTCTCTCATTCCCTCCTACTTCTCTGCAGGGTAAGATAACACTTGAATGTGTATGATATTCCCTCTTTGAACCAAATTTGATGAGAGTAAGGTTCACTCATCCCTTACCTCCCCTATCTTCTGCTCCACTGAAAATTACTTCTTTTATGTGAGACAATTAACCACATTCTTGACCTGTCACTGTCTCCAAGTACATTACACTCACCCATAAATTTTATTTTTTAAACATCATTCCTTCATATTCCATTTATATCTGTGCCCTCTGTCTATATAGACTCCTTCTAACTGTCCTAATAATGAGAATGTTACAACTTTCAAGTATCATATTCCCGTGTAGGAATATGAATGGTTTAACCTTACAAAGTCCTTTATGATTTCCTATGTATTTGAAAGTCAAATTTTGTGTTCAGCTCTGGTCTTTTCATGAGAAAAGCTTAAAATTCTCCTATTTCACAGAATTTCCATCTTTTCCCCTAAAAGAGTATGATCAATTTTCCTAGGTAGTTGATTCTTGGTTTTAATCCAGACCGTTTTGCCTTCTGGAATATCATGTTCCAATGTCTATTTTTAAGATATTTTCTACTGTATTTTTTGTATCTCCTTCACTGAGCTGCTGACTTGGTTCATATGATTTTCCTACATCACTCTCATTTCTCTTCCCAATTTTTGCTCTACCTCCCTTACTTGGTTTTCAAAATCTTTTTTGAGCTCTTCCTTAGCCCAAGACCAATTCATATATTTTAGAGGCTTTGGATTCAGAAACTTTGCCTTTGTTCTGAGTGTGTATTTTGGTTCTCCATAGGACTAAAGTAATTGTCTATTGTTGGATTTTTTCCTTCTGTTATTTGCTCATTTTCCCACTCTCTGACTTGATTTTAACTCTTTGTTAAAGTGGGGGTCTTCTTCAAAGACAGAGGATGCACTAATCCAAACCTTTGAGGGTTTTTGCAGCTTTTTCAGGGACATCCCCCCACCCACCCAAGGATTAGCCTCTTTTACTGCTCTCCTGGCCTATGCTCTGGTTTGATCACAAGCACTCCTTTCTGCCCTGGAACTATGAGGAGAGTCCCTGCTCTGCTGAAGGCAGTAAGCTCTGCTGTACATCTGCTCCTTTTCCTGAAACTTGGGTCCCAGACTGTGACCTGGATCTGAGTAAGGGTGAAAAGAAACAGGTTACTGCCTTAGGAATAACAAAGAGACTTCTGCAATCTCCCCTGACCCCCTTAACACCCATGGACTGAGCACTGTGGGAGCAGCTGGCAGGTGGCTCCCCATGTCTGCTTCTCATCCCCAGGGTGCTAGGTCTTCACCAAGGTCTGCTCTGGAATGTGTTCTACTCTCACTCTGGTACAGTAGAGTTTTTCTGCTAACCTTCCAAGTTGTCTTTTGGCAATCCCTTAACTGGAAATTGCCACCACTGCCACAGACCCAGGCACCCCCAGGGACCCAGGTATGCCAGTCTATTCCTGGATGGCTGGACCCAGTGTGCTCTGGTGTGACCTGGGCTATGCTGTAGGCCCTAATCCTAGTTAGACCCTTTCTATGGATCTTCCAAGTTGTCTTGGGCTATTTCATTCAGTCTTTTTTGTGGGTTCTGCCACTCTAGAATTTGTTTAGATTCATTATTTAAAGGTATTTGAAGTGGTTTAAGGGGAAAGTTCAGGAGAGACCCTGACTTTACTGCACCATCTTGGTTCTACCTCCTCAATTTTAATTTTTAAGAAATTATTTTCTTAGTGAGTACCTCTTTTTTCTATTTGGCCAGTTCTGCTTTTTTAAGGCATTCCTTTCCTCATTGATTTTTTATATCTATTTTACCATTTGTCTTATTCTGTTTTTTAAGGTGTTTGTTTTTTTAGTATTTTTTGGTGTCTATTTTAGTATATTTACCAAGTTGTTGATCTGTTTTTCATGCTTTTCATTTTTTAATTTTTTTAATTTTCTTTAATAGGGTTAAATGATTTGCCCAAGGTCACATAGCTAGGCAATTATTAAGTATCTGAGGCCAGATATGAACTCAGGTCCTCCTGGATCCAGGGCCAGTGCTCTATCCACTGTGCTACCTAGCCGCCCCACACGATTTTCTTACTTTGCTCCAAATCTCATTCCAATTTTTCTTCTACTTGACTTTCTTCTTATTTGATTTTCAAAGTCCTTTTGAGTTCTTCCATAGGCTGAGACCAATTCATATTTTTCTTGGAGGCTTTGGATGTAGGAGCATTGAGTTTACTTTCTTCTGAGTGTGTGTTTTGATATTCCTTGTCACTATAGCAACCTTGTATGAACAGACTATTTTTTCTGTTTCCTCATTTTTGAAACCTGTTACTAGATTTTTACTCTGTTAAAGTAGGGCTCTGCTTCCAGGGTGGAAGCCACCCTGTCTCAGGCTTCTGGAATTTTTTTACATCTATTTTCATAGAAACTTCCAAGGCCTGTAAATTTTCAAACCTTCTATGGCAATATGATTTAAGGAGAGGTTTTTACTAAGTTCCTGATTTGTGCTCTTGTCAGTGAGTGATCAAAAGCACCCTTTCTGCTTGGGAACTGTGAGGAGGGTCTGCACTTCATTTAGGTCACAAGTTTTGTTATGCTAATGCTCCCCCTCATCCTGGGACTGCCACCCAGGACCGCAATGTGGATCCAAGTATGGGCAAAGTAACAAAATCCTTCTTCAATGCATGCAAAGAGACCGCTGTAATCTTCTTTTGAAATGTTCTTCAACCCCTTACCATCTGTGAACTGAGAGTACTGGAAGAAGCAGCTTAATGTTGCAAATTCAGTGGCTCCCAAGATTTGTCTCCTCCTGGTTTTCTGGGGCTGGAGCTGTGCTAACCTGGAATGCACTGGTCTATGCTCTAATCTCACCCTGATGCAAAAGATCTTTTCTGTTGACCTTCTAAGTTGTCTTTGGCATCTATAGGTTAAGAGGTCTGGAAACAGCTACTATTGTCACTGATTCAGGTGCCCTGAGACCTCTTCTTGGTTTTCTGGGGTTGGGTCTGCAGTGGCACAGTTGTTAGATTGTGCTCCTATCTAACTCTGGAGGAACATCCTTTCCTCTTGGGCTGGAAATTCTTTTTCCTGAGTTCTGCTATTTGAGAATTTGTTTAAAGTCATTTCTTAAAGGTATTTGGAGGGACTGGCAGGAGAGCTGAGGTGAGTTCCTGACTTTACTATGCCATCTTTTCTCTGCCTTGACATAGTCTATTAAATGTCAATGGTTAATGTCATCAGTGACTGCTGCCATGAAATTAAAAGTCTTTCTCCTTGGCAAAACTGGGAGAGCATACTGAAAAGAAGAGATAACACCTTGTTGACAAAGGTCTGTATAGTCAAAGCTTTGGTTTTTCCTGCCTTTCTGCACTTGATTATTAGGTTTTTATGTCCTAGTACATGCTCAATTTTTGTCTAACTGCCATGTACTACAGAAAAAAAAAGTATATTCCTTTCTATCCCCATTCAATTTCCTCCACAGGTCTATCAAATCTAGATTTTCTAACAATCTATTAAACTACTTAACTTCCTTCTTGTTTATTTTATGATTTGATTTATCTAAATCTGAGAGTGGGAGGTTGAGGTCTCCCACTAGTAGAGTTTTGCTATCTATTTTTGCAGCTGCTTTGTCTGAGATAAGGATTGCTACCTCTGCTTTTTTTCACTTCAGCTGAAGCAAAATATATTTTTCTGAGTCAAACGTTCAAAAAAACAAGCCATTTTCCAATTGACAAATTGTCAAAGGATATGCAAAGGCAATTCACAGGTGAGGAAATCAAAGTGGTCCATAGCCATATGAAAAATTGCCCTAAAGCACTACTTATTAGAGAAATGCAAATTAAAGTATCTCTGAGGTACCACCTCACACCTCTCAGACTGGCCAATATGACCAGAAGGATAATGATCAATGTTGGAAGGGTTGTGGGAAATCTGGGACACTAATGCATTTACTGGTGGACCTGTGAACTCATCCAAACCTTTCTGGAAAGCAATTTAGAATTACGCCCAAAGAGTAATAAAAACATGTATACCTTTTGATCCAGCAACACCACTACTGGTTCTATGCCCTGAAGAGATCATGAAAAAGGTTAAAAACGTCACTTGTATGAAAATATTCAAAGCAGCCCTGCTTGTGGTGGCAAAGAATTGGACATTGAGTGAATGTCTATCAATTGGGGAATGGCTGAACACTATTGTTCTATTAGAAACCAGGAGGAATGGGATTTCAGAGAAGCCTGGAAAGACTTGCATGAACTGATGCTGAGTAAGATGAGCAGTAACAGAAGAACATTGTACACTCTAATAGCAACATGGGGTTGATGATCAATCTTAATGGACTCGCTCACTCCATCAGTGCAACAATCAGGGACAATTTGGGGGTATCTGTGGAGAATACCATCTGTATCCAGAGAAAGAATTGTGGAGTTTAAACAAAGACCAAAGAGTATTACCCTTAATTTTTTTTAAAAATGTTATCTTATTATGTAATTTTGCTATCTCTTATATTTTATTTTTCCCTAAGGTTATGATTTCTCTCTCAACATATTCAATTTTGATCAATGTATAGTATGGAAACAATGTGAAGACTATCAGACTGCCTTCTGTGGGGGGTGGGGGGAGGGAAGTGAGATTGGGGGAAAAATTACAAAATGCAAAAAAAACAAAAAATAAATAAATCTTCCCCCCCCCAAAAAAAGAAACTTGGGTCATCACCATGGCTATATTTATCAATACAAAATTTAAGAGTCCTAAGGGCAACCAGGATAAAGCTTTTTACAAATGAGAAAACTCAAGACTCCGAACGTTAATAATTTCAGTCAAAGTTCCACAGCTGGTGATAGAGAGCTTCAAATGAGATCCCTCCAATATTCCTTTAATAATGTCAGCTGACATGTAAACCAGAGATAGTGATTAGAATAGTTTTAGAGGATGGACCCTGGATACAAGAAGACTATTAAGGAAGGAGAGTCAGTCTGCTGCTTCAGCTGTTCTCGGTGTTCATATGGAGAAATTTCCAATCAAATTGTTAAGTGTCTACAGGGACTTCCCTTATGAGACTCCAGGCACAGAAAAATGTGGTGTTGGATTCAGATATATCCCACAGCAATATCACAAATAGGATATGAGTCACAAAGAAAGTCAGGATAAATGTCTAAGAAAAGGAACCATAAGTGGAAATAGTGATGCACCACCAGAGAATGGTATGTAATATTACACATCATGTCAAATACAATCAACAGCGTGTGTGCATGTGGGTAAATGTGTGTGTGTATGTAAATATGCATACAATGTATTTATTGTTAATTATATTAATTTTCTTAAGCTAAAAATAAAATAACAAAAAGTTAGTTTATATGTGAAGCTTTATTCACTAATATCTTACCAAAAACCCATGTGTGGATGACCTCATTAAAGAGATTATCCAAGAGTTTAATGATGGAAAAGTATGGAAATTTCACAGAGCCATAAAATTCTGACATACAACTAATCAAGTTATACATTAGTACATAAAGATGTCATTGATTACTTTATGATTCTCTAACCTATCCATAGGGTCTATCCTATGTCAGAAATGACAAGCATCTAATTAGCAACAGGACTAATTTACACAACTATGAAAGCCAAACTTGCACATGAAATTGGGGGGGGGGGGGGATCAGGCTATTTCACAGTTTGCCTCAGATTTATAGTTGAAGAGACACAGACCCTGAGGACAGCAAAGGTTAACCTTCAGTCATTTAGAGATTGAGAAACCAATTTTTTGATCCAAAATATAGAACTAAAGAATGTAAGACTTAGACAATATCTATGTATTTATATTTTATGTACATATATATTTATCTATGTTTAAAATAAATCTTAAATTGTTGTGGATCATGAATCACTCTATGGCTGAGCATAATGAGATAGGGAATAGAGATGTATTAGAGTCACCTCATACCCATCTCTGAGAAGCAAAAGTTCAATTTTCATTATGAATATTTACACAGAAGAAATAATATTACAGATCAGGGTTTGTTTATTGATTATCTAAACTTAATAAAAGTTTGTAGAATATGTTAATGCACATTAAACTTACAAAGTGGGTTGTGCATGTATTGTTTTTTATATTTTTGCAAGGCAATGGGGTTAAGTGACTTGCCCAAGATCATACAGCTAAGCAAGATTAAGTGCCTGAGACCTAATTTGGACCCAGGTCCTCAGTGCTCTATCCATTGGGGCCAGCCACTTAGCTGCTCTTATGTGTATGTATTCTTTAAAAGTCAGTTTTTAAAAACTATATTATCCCACCAATGCCATGACCAGAGTCTAGATTTGTCTGCAGATGGATATGTTTGATGTAGCAGAGCTGGGACTGAGTACTGAATGTCAGATTTCATCTTGAATAGAACATTTAGGAGAGGAATTTAACCAAGATGGAATTGGAGGAGGTAGAAGGAGCTCAGTTATGTAGAAAGACTGCAGTTATTGTTAGGCTCAAGAGAGAATAAATTCTTGGTGGGAGTCTGAGGATGGAGAGTGATTAAAGATGGTATGATTTAAGAAGAAGATTGGTACCTGATAAGAAAGCAATCTTTCTGGGACAAACAGAAAGAGATCAAGTCAGGCAGTGTGAGTGAAAATGGGGAAAGGGGAAGAATTCAGGGACTGACCTTTAAAAGAATGGGTGAGGGCGGCTAGGTGGCGTAGTGGATAAAGCAACAGCCTTGGAGTCAGGAGTACCTGGGTTCAAATCCGGTCTCAGACACTTAATAATTACCTAGCTGTGTGGCCTTGGGCAAGCCACTTAACCACATTTGCCCTACAAAAAAATAAATAAATAAATAAATGAATAAACAAACAAATAAATAAATAAATAAGTGAATGGATGAATGAATGAATGAATGAATAAAAGAATGGGTGAGTCTCATTACTAATATAATGGGAAAAGGTCTGTTTTCTTCTTATTGGAAGGGACAATGCTTAAAATAATTCACTTTTTCTGAAACTGATTTCCAAAGAATACCTGATGACTGGAACCAGTGTCACTAAAATACGTAGAACAATGGTGATGAATTCCAGAATTCAATTTAAAAAAAACTAAACTAAATATCAAAAAATATCATGTTCTCAGCTAGTAAATTCTCATATCTGGTAGTATAAACATGTTTCTTCTGAAAAAAAGGATTCTAAAGGAGGGGAGAAAAGGAGACATAAATAGGCCTGTCTATGAATGCAGATGACTAATTTCATGATAGAGTGCCTCATGGATTAACACTGAGTTTATTTCCATTTTTATGTAGATAAGATATTCGAATTACATTACAGTGAATCCTCTATAATAAATGAGCTCCTGAAATCCCCAGATTAAGTTGGTTCTAGAACATTTTGCTTATTAGCCGGGGTCTTGGGTCCTGGATTAAGCTCATCATAATCTAAGCCACAACTATTGTTGTAAACTATTGACAGACAACACAAGAGACAGCAAGATTTATCAAGCATGTGACTTGTGTCAAGCCGAGTGTTTAGTGTTGGGCTACAAAGAATGGAAAAAACAGTTCCTGTTCTCAAGTTCACTTTTTAATGAGGAAGATATTATGTGAATAGTAGACTAACTCTAGAAGATGTATAGAGTAGATGGAATAGCGATATCACAGAAGACCTCATTTAGTTGCAGCCAAAACTGGTGATGCCTCCAGTAGAAGTTAGGGTCTGAAGGTAGTCTTTTCCTCTTCAGATGAGGAGCACTATATGAAGTGTATGGAAGATGAGTATCCAAGTGCCTCTCCAAGGTTGTGACTTTCTTGGATATTACAGATTCTTTGGTGATGACTCTGGCATTGATAGCTGTTTCCTTCTCTCTCCTGACAACCCTAGTTCTCTGGGTGTTTCTGAAGTTTCAAGAGACTCCCATCATCAAGGCCAATAACCTGGTGCTCAGCTATACTCTACTTGTCTCTCTTACCTTATGTTTCCTCTGCTCTTTGCTCTTCATTGGTCATCCCACTGCAGCCACCTGCCTCCTCAGACAAACAACTTTTGGAGTTGTCTTCACTGTGGCTGTTTCTTGTATTTTGGCAAAAGCCATTATGGTGGTTCTAGCCTTTAGAGCAACAAGGCCAGGGAGTAGAATCAGGAAGTGGGTGCTATCTAGGGTTTCTAGCTGTGTTGTCCTCATCTGCTCTGGCATTCAAGTGATTCTCTGTGCTATCTAGCTAGGAACCTCTCCCCCCTTTCCAGACATGGATCCACATACTGAACCTGGTCTCATCATCATTCAATGTGATAAGGGCTCTGCCTTTTACTGTGTCCTGGGTTACATGGGCTTCCTAGCCCTGTGCAGCATCACAGTGGCTTTCCTGGTCAGGAACCTTCCTGATACCTTCAATAAAGCCAAGTTCTTCACTTTTAGTATGCTGGTGTTCTGTAGTGTATGGGTGTCCTTCCTCCCCGCACACCAGAATACCAAGGGCAAGGCCATGGTGACTGTAGAGATCTCCATATCCTTGCCTCCAGTTCTGGGTTACTGGGCTGTATTTTTATTCCCAAGTGTTATGTGATCCTGCTGAAGCCAGAAAGGAATACCCAAGAATGGATAAAGAAAAAATAAATTCCAAGGGCTAAACTTATTCTACAACAAAGCCTTACAATTACTGCCAGAGGCATTAAAACTTGCAATAACTCATATCAATATGGAATACCTCTGATTAATCATCTTAATATATAAACTTCAACTTGTTCAACTCCCCATTTCTTGTCAGAGATAAATATTTAACAAAGTGCTCTCTAAAACACATCACAACCTTTTTCATTTAATCCTTATCATTAACATTTTCTCTATCGAGATATTTTAAAAAAAACCATAAACCAAGTTCTATCTTTAGCATTTTCACATTCCCAAGATATAATTGCTTACTCTGAATAACCAACGATATGGAGGTGCTGCGCACTGATCCCCACAGAAACCTAGTGATGCCACCTTCTTTTTAAATTCCCCATATTGTGTTGTAGAAGCCAAAATGGAAGACGACTCGTTCTCCTGCCTTGAAGCCTATGGCACCATCACCTTTTCTATGCTACCCTCTTCTTTAAATTGCATCTACATCAAGACATCTCAGTCTGCTATATCTTCACTTAGAGTTCAGTGCTCTTTCTTCTACACTGTAATTTTCACTACATTTTTTGATTTTTATTAATTTTTCTGATATAATCTGAAAGATAACTAATATACTTAATGACAGATTCCTCAGCTTTCTAACCCTCTATATTACAAAGAATATTAGGCATGATTGAATTGATGACATTGAATAGGGATAAGAGTAAGGAATTACACATTTGTTCAAAAAATAAACCACACAGATATTCTAAAGCAGAGATATCAGTTCCCTGGGGGAAAAAAATCCAGTGCGAGGTGAGATCATTAGTGGAAAACCTGATTCCTTTGGGAATCAGTTTTATTATTTGGCAGCTCAGCAAGCTAATGTGATCTTAAGACTGCATTAGAAGTTATATGTCCAGAAGCAAGGAAATGACAAGAGCCACAATACTCTACCTGGTCCTATTGTATCTGGTGAATTGTGTTCAATATGGGTACTTCAGTTAAGGAAAGACATTGATAAGCTGTAGAGAACTAATAAGAGGACATATCAATCAGATACTAATTAAATACAATAAATATTTCTTATTGTGTAAGATGTGCAAAGTTAGAGAATCTACCCCAAATATTCCCAAGGACTATTTGTGCCTGACCTATGGGATAAAGCATTCAGAGGTCGTATTGGTTTGATCAGCCACTGATGAACACAGTGTAACTTGACTCTAAAATAGTGGTGTCGAAGGGCAGAACCAAGATGGCCACAAGAAAGGATCCTGTCTTAGGCGCCCTCTCATAAAACTCATAAGCTAAGGGCTCTAACTAAATTTTCGAGAGACAGAACCCACAGAGGGACCCAGTGAGGCAGTTCTCCTACTCAAGTTAACCTGGACAAGAGCAGAAAGGCTCTGCTCCCCGGGTTGGAGGGGCGGCCCACCAGAGCAAAAGAACTTCAGCCTCCCGGAGGCAGCCCCAGGGCACTGGGAGCCACGGCTCACAGCAGCGGGGGATTTTCCTGAGCTAGGCCCTGGGGAGCACCGGGCACAAAGTGGGGGAACAGTGGAGGACCTCTGCCAGAGAGAGCATGTGAAGCCCAGCCCTCAAGTCACACAACAAGCATCATGGCCAGCACAGCCCAGATCCAGGAACAAAAGCAGGCAGAGCTGGTAAGCAGGAGCCCCTAGGGCATGAGCCCATTGAACCTAGGGAGGGGAGTGAAGCAAGACTGCAGAGCTCTGTCCTCTGCCCCTGCAACAGGATTCTGGGGCTCTGACCACATTTAGATACTGATCCCAGTCTAGGCCCCCCCATAGAACAGCAGGCCCCTCCCACCTCAGCCCTGTGGCAGAGGGGGGTGGATGCATATGCTCATTCACAGAGCAGGAGGGAAGACAGAGCCTCATGCACTGAGACCCTTGTGGGAGTGTCCCAAAAGCTCAGGAAGCATCCCAAAACCAGTCTCAGGCTGGGCAAATGAGCAAGCAGAGAAACAAGAGGAAGACCATTGAGAAATATTCTGCAAATGAGCCCAAGAAGGATCAAAATACTCAGTCTGAAGATGAGGAAGCACAAGCTCCTGCATCTAAAGACCCCAAGAAAAAACAGAAATTGGGCTCAGGCGGTAACAGAGCTCAAAAAAGACTTTGAAAATCAAATGAGGGAGTTAGAAGAAAAACTGGGAAAAGAAAGGAGAGAGATGCAGGAAAAACATGAAAATGAAGTCAGCAGCTTAGTCGAGGAAATCCAAAAAAAATGCTGAAGAAAATAGCATGCTAAAAACCAGCTTAGGTCAAATGGATAAAACAGTTCAAAAAGTTATTGAGGAGAAGAAAGCTTTAAAAAGCAGAATTGGCCAGACGGAAAAAGAGATAAGAAAACTCTCTGAGGAGAACAAATACTTCAGACAAAAAATAGAATTCAGGGAGATTGATGAATTTACCAGAAATCAGGAATCAATACTTCAAAATCAAAAAAAATGAAAAATTAGAAGAAAATGTGAAATATCTCATTGAAAAAACAACTGATATGGAAAACAAACTTAGGAAAGATAATTTAAAAATTATTGGAATACCTGAAAGTCATGATCAGGAAAAGAGCCTTGACATCATTTTCAAAGAATTACTACAGGAAAATTGCCCTGATATTCTAGAAGCAGAGGGCAAAATAGAAATGGAGAGAATCCACCAATCCCCCTGAGAAAGAGATCCCAAAAAACCAACCCCTAGGAATATTATAGCCAAGTTCCAGAACTCCCAAGTCAAAGAGAAAATATTACAAGCAGCCAGAAGGACACAGTTCAAATATCATGGAGCTGCAGTCAGGATCACACAGGACTTAGCAGCAACTACATTGGAAGCTCATAGGGCTTAGAATATAATATACTGTAAGGCAAAAGAGCTTAGAATGCAGCCAAGAATCAACTACCCAGCAAGGCTGAATGACCTCTTCCAGGGAAAAAGATGGACTTTCAATGAACCAGGGGAATTTCAAATGTTCCTGTTGGAATGGCCAGAGCTGAACAGAAGGTTTGATCTTCAGATACAGGACTCGGGTGAAGCATAGAGATTGGAGGAGAGGGGGAAAATATGAGGGACTTAATGATGATGAACTGCATGTATTCGTGTATAGGAAAATGACACTGATAATACTCATATGAACCTTCTCAGTTAACAGTTAACAGAGCAGGTAGAGGGAGCTTTTATAGTTGAAGCACAGGAGAAAGCTAAATTCGAAGATAAATATGGTGTAAAAATGGAGTCAATAGAAAAAAAGGGAAATATAATGGGAGAAAGAAAAAGGAGAGGGGGAATAGGCCAAGATATTTCATATAATAAGATTTTTCTTTATTACAATGAGCTATTGCAATGATATGGAATGAAATGGAAGGGGGGGAAGGCAAGGGGGAATGAGGGAATCTTCACTCTCATCAGAGGTGGCTAGGAGAAGAAACAGCATATGGGGAAGGGGAATGATGTGAGTCATGGAGGAGAGAATGGACCATGGTGGGGAGAGTGGTCAGATATAACACATTTTCTTTTTTACTTCCTGCAAGGGACTGGGATTGTATGGCCTGTCTGGGACCATAGGGCCAGGTGGATGCTGGGCCTAAGGGGTGGTATGGGGGCTCAGGGCCTCTTGTCCCCAGAACCGGGTATCTGTCTGCTGCACCACTCAGCTACCCTACAGCAGAGTCAGAGTGAAAGGAGAAAGAGAATATAGTACATGGTAGTGGAGAAATACAAAAGGAGGGAGTTACGATCAGCAATGGCAACGGTGGAAAAATATGGAAGTAACTTTTGCCATGGACTTATCATAAAGAATGTGATCCACCCACGACAGAGTTGTTGGTGCTGGAAGAAAGACTCAAGCACATTTTATTATTATTATTATTATTATTATTATTATTATTATTAGGGAGGGTTGCAGGGCAAATGGGGCTGGGCGGCCTGCCTGGGGCCGCACAGCAGGGCGATCGTTGGGTGTCTGAGGCCGGATTTGGACCTGGGTGCTCCTGGTTCAAGGGCCAATGCTCTGTGTGCAACCCAGCCACCCCTACTATTATTACTATTTTATTTTATTTTGGGTCTTTTTTTGTTTTTTTTTTTTTTTGGTTTTTGCAGGGCAGTGGAGTTCGTGTGGCTTGCATGTCACACAGCTGGGTGATTGTTGGGTGTATGGGGCCAGATGTGGGCTTGGGTGCTCGTGGCTCCAGGGCTGGTGCTCAATCCATTGTGCCACTTGGCCATACCTACAATTGTTACTATTATTTTTTATTTTAATTTTTTTTCTCTCCCCTTTATCACTCAAGCAAGTCTATATTTATGGGGGGGTATTTCATTTACTCTTAAACAAGAATATTTTATTAATGTAAAAAAATTATTTGTACAAAATGAGAATAAATATTAAATTAAAATAGTGGTGTCATTTTGATTGATTTCAAAGGAAAGGATAAAAACGGTGAAGTATTTCTTAAATAACAGCTAAGTGCCTGTGCTGTGTATACAAATAAAATGAATTTTTAAAAAATTATGTCAAGAAGTTTATTTTCTAATGAAGTAGAAATATATATTATATAATACATACACATATAATGAAGATTAATGTAACTTATTTAAATACAGGATAATTTTAAAAGGAAGCTATCAGTGGTTGGAGAAATGAAAAAGGTTCCAGGCAGAAGGGAAAAAAAAGTATATTCAAAAGTCAAGGGGCAGTTAGGTGGCTCAGTGGATATGGATAGAGCATTGACCCTGGAGTCAGGAGGACCTGAGTTCAAATCCAGCCTCAGACACTTTATCATTGCCTAGCTGTGTGACCTTGGGCAGGTCACTTGATCCCATCTTCTTGCATTAACTGTTGGCAATATAAATATAAACAAACAAGACAGTCCCTACTCTCAAGATGCTTATATTCAAGTAAGTGAATAAAAAATTTAAGTGGACAATGATAAGTGGGAAGTATTTATGCTGTGGAAAGATTGCTAGGTCAAGGCAATTGGAAAGGAAGGTAAGAATTCAGGAGATTTATGGAAACTGGAAGTGAAAGGTTCATGATCTGGGTCAATTATGAAATGGTTGTACCTGCCAAGGACTTGTTAATCAATTTGAGATATACCTACAGGACGTCTAAGTATAGATGTCTAGTGGGTAATTAAAATCACAGATATAAAGCCCAAGAGAGAATTAAAGTTTGAACACACTGACTTGAAGTGATGATGGAATCCATAGTAGCTGTTGAGATCACAGTTATTCATCATAGACATTAAAGAAGGAGAAGAAAAGGCCCAAGACAGATCCTGTTTTTATCAAAAATAAGAGCCATATTTTTATCAAGGTTTTGTTTCTGCTTATAAAATCACATAATTTTCATTGTTTTTATATTATGACAGCAATTTGCCATTTGCATAGTCTATGAAAATGCCCTGTTCCTTAATTCCTTCAAAGGTACTGGAGAAAAAAATTAGAAATAAAGGAGAAAACTGGGGATTTTTTTTAGCAAGTATCTCTGATAAAAGCCTGAGTCAAATTTTTAAGAATATAAGTCATCCCTAAATTGATAAAAATGGACCAAAGAATATGAACAGATAGGTTATAATGAAGAAATTAAAGATATTTATAGTTATGTGAAAAATATCCTAAATCACAAGTTATTAGAGAAATGTAAATTAAAACAATTATGAGGTACAACTTGATATGTATCAGATTGACTACTATGACAGAAAAGAAAAATAATAAATGCTGAAGATGTTAGAAAACTGGGACACTAATGCACCATTGGTGGAGTTGTGAACTGATCCAGCCATTTTAGAGAGCAATTTGGAACTATGACCAAAGGACTTTGATCCAGCAATTAATTGATCTTGCAATTCCACTGCTCAGTCTACAACCCAGAGAGATTTTTTAAAAAGGACCAATTCATACAAAACTATTTATAGCAGCTCTTTTTGTGTGAAGGCAAAGAATTGGAAATTGAAGGATGTTCACCAATTGGAAAATGTCTTAACAAGTTGTGGCATATGGCTGTGATGGAATATTATTGTGCTATAAGAAATGACAAGCAGGATGAACTCAGACAAACCTGGAAAGACTTACATGAAGTAATGTAAAGTGAAGAGAACAGGACCAGGAGAATATTATACACAGTAATGCCAATATGTATGATGAAGAACTGTAAAACCACTTAGTTATTCTCCAAAATAGAATGATCTAGGACAATTTCAAAGAACTCATGATGAAAACTGCTATCCACCTCCGGGGAAAGAACTGTCATTGTCTGAATACAGACTAAAGCATGCTGCTTTTCACTTTTTTGTCATTTTTTAAAATTTCTTTCATAAAATTACTAATATAGAAATGTTTTACATGATTACATATGTATAACCTACATCAGGTTGCTTACTGTCTCAGGAAGGGAGGAATGGAATTTGGAATTCAAAAAAAAATAAATGTTAAAAATTGTTTTTACATGTAATTGGGGAGAAAAAATAATTTTAAAAAAAGGTACTGGGGCGGCTAGGTGGCACAGTGGATAAAGCACTGGCCCTGGAGTCAGGAGTACCTGGGTTCAAATCTGGTCTCAGACACTTAATAATTACCTAGCCGTGTGGCCTTGGGCAAGCCACTTAACCCCATTGCATTGCAAAAACCTAAAAAAAAAAGGTACTGGAGAATCCTAGAAGGTAAAAATACAGTAATCCTGGTCTAGCATATGTAATATAAATGATTTTACTCTGAATCTATAAAACAAGAAGGGCCTAGGTAATCTCTAGAATCCCAGTCAACCCAACACTTTATAATTTTATGAGCATTAGTCTTACAATACTAATATTGTTTTCTTGAATTTGGGATACAAATGTCAACCATATAGTTGGTTCTTGTCCTTCATTACTGAAGATCAAAACAACATCACTATATTAGAGATAAGTAACAGTGTGCTCAACTGTGACTGATCAGACCAATACAAGTTTGGAATCACAAGCTTTACCACAAGTCGGGTACAAATAGTCCAAGTGAATACCTGGGGTGATATTCTAAACTTAAGTATTTCAGGTTTCCTTTGGGCTCATAGAACACAGCACCATCTCCGATGAGGGCACATCATGCTGGATAGTCCTTTGACCACTATTTCCCATGAAGCACAATCACTTCCAAAGTTCTTAAGAGAGAATTTCAGGGTGTGGAAGTAATGAACCTGAATCACCTTGACCACTCACATAGAGATCCTGCAAATATGTACTTTTGTGAATTGTGAATAAAAGTTATTGGCCTTCAGCTTGGTTGGAAGTAGAAAATGTCTTGTTGATTATCGAGAAACAAAAAGGTAATACTCTACTGATTGTACTCTAGGCCTCAGAGTCTACCTGAATTGGATGTTTTTAGGAAAAGGTCCAAGAGTTAATGCTTTTCCAGGAAATCCAGATGAGCACAGTTATTTGGAACTGAAGCAGAAAATCCTGGGTATACCTGGATCATGGGATTTAAAGTACTGTTGAGGATCACAGTTGAGTGGAACTCTGGCCTTGATGGTTGAACAGGCCCTCTCAGTGGAAGGAGCCTGCTCTCTATGCTTAAATCAGTTCCCCAATCCCCAGGAGGCTAAAGCAGTTACTTACCAAGCATACAATGTTCCAGGAAGATAAGCAGTTATGCACTTGATAGCCCAGGGCATACAACACTACCTGGGAAGTACTCAATGTTCTCAGAGGATTAGAAAAAAGAAGGGACATTGTGGTTCTTTTGCTATATGAGCCTGTGCACATCGCAATAAAGCAGACTCTCTTTACCATCACTTGGGAGTACCATCTCTTCATTTACCAGACAGCCTTCAGTCATGTAACTCTTTCCTCACTCCACTGCAGGTCAGCAGAGCCCCCAACAACTTGGTCATGGGATTTAAAGTACAAAGGAACCTTACAAATTGTCTACAGTAGCTTTCTAATTATAGAAAGGAAGAAACTGAGGCCAAAATAGAGAAATCCTGGATCCTGGTTCCCCAAGTAGCTAATACCCCAAATCTGACATTTACAATCTGCAAGAAACTGATGCAAATTTATTTAAGACTCATTTCTACAATATCAAATTGTGAAAATAAACAAAGTTCTTAAAAGAAGAACCAAGTATTATTATAACTTCCTAAAAAGCTGTTTAAACCCTCTAGCAAACAGAAACATACCAATAGATGACTTTGAGAAAGCACATATACTCATTAAATTAACAGAAGACAAACAAAGTACAAATACTCATTAAAAATAAAACTGGCTCAGATGTGGGAAGAAGCATGTCTTGCCATCATTTTGGAAAGCAATATTGTTTGGTTGGTTGGTTATTCTCCTTTGTTCTCAAAAAGGGCCAAAACAACATCCCTGTTAGAGTCAAGTTACAGTGTGTCCAGCTGCGGTCCATCGGGCCACTGTGAAGTCGATTGTTCTATTGCAGGTTGCACCCAAATAGGCCATGGGACTACCTGGGCTCGGTTCTCTATACTTATGCATCTCACGTCTCCTTTGAGCTAAAGAAAAAAAAAATGGTAATGTACTGTAAGATATATAAATGTTTTAATCCCTTTAAAGCCCCCACACACAAAAAAAAAATTAGTAATTTTATCAGTAATAGCAAAAAGGATTAGAAACAACCTTTGTGTGAAATTATTGCTTGACTAAACTCAACCTGTTTAAACAGAATTCCTGAACTTTCCTCTCAAATCCTGCTCTTTCACATTTGCCCTATTTCTCTCAAAATTACTATGGTCCTTCCCATCTCTTAAGTTTGTACTCTTGGCTTTAACCTGCTTTCTTCACTAACAAAACCAAAATTGGGGACACAAGCAATCAAATCTTTCCAGATCTTTCCCAACATCTTTCCCATCTGGTTCACCCTCTGCATCTGCCCCACCTCTACCTTAAGGCAGGTCCCCAGCTCCTCCAGCCTAGATTATTGCAATAAACTTCTGCAAAGTAATTTAACTTGAAAACTTGTTATTCCCCTAGTCAAAGAATTCAGAAGCAGCCTAATACCTTGAGGAACTTAGCTTTTAAAGTCCAATACTACATGTCCTCAGCAGATCTTCCCAGCCACTTAGTATATTATCTTCCCTCTTCGCTCTTGAGATCCAACCACACTGGCCATTCTGTTCTTCCCCATGGCACTCCTCACTTCAGTGCCTTTGTCTGGATTGTCCTCCAAGGCCGGGGCAAATTCTCTTTCCCTCTCCCCTGTATATATGTCCTTACAGACAAAACTCAAGTTTCTTCTTCATGAAGGCCGTTGTGATCTCCCCCAAATGAATTTGCACGTAACTAACTTGTATACATCGGTTTTGATTGCCTTTATATTTGTGCTGCTATATTTTCAAACTGACTTGCGGCCATCTTCAGTGGAACATAAACTTTGGGGAAATAGGGGCTGTTTCTTTTGGGGGCTTACAACCCAACCCTGAGTCTAGTTCCTGGTCCATAGTAGGAACTTAATAATTAACACTTGCTAATAGATTCATTGATTTTGTTTTGTTTTGTTTTTTAGGTTTTTGCAAGGCAGATGGGGTTAAGTGGCTTGCCCAAGGCCACAAAGCTAGGTAATTATGCAGTGTCTGAGGCCGGATTTGAACCCAGGTACTCCTGACTCCAAAGCCGATGCTTTATCCACTGCACCACCTAGCCGCCCGATTCATTGATTTTGAATAAACTATGATATGACATGGTATGACACTTTCACAAGTATCATGTCTTAAGAACACAAAGTAAAAGGGCAAGACTTCAGTAACTTCTATTGCTTTCCTGCCCAAAATTCTTATTTTATTGATGGGGAAACTGAGGCTTAGGTAGTTCAATTAATGTGCTCAAGATCACAAGGGGACTAAGTCAGAGGTAAAAATAGAATTCAGATCTGATATCACAGCAGGGTTCTTTGAATTGTATTATAAACTACTTCAAATCTTTGAAGTGACAAAGGGAAAAAGCTGAATTGGAATTAACCACTGATCAGGACTAGAGTTATGTAAAAAAAATAAATAAATAAATAAATAACAATCTTGAGCATTTCTCTAGCATTCTAAGGATTGTGAAGCATTTTACAAACATCTTTTTTTTTGTCCTCACTATCCAGCCTAGGAGGTTAAGTGCTTTTCTTATTCCCATATTACAGATGAGGAAACTGAGACAATGGTGAAGTGACTTGCCCTGAGTCACAAAGTTTGTAAATGTCTGAGGTTGAATTTTAACTCAGGTCTAACTGATCCCAGACTTGGGGGCTTTGTGAAACCTACATTAAACAGTATTAAAATTCCCAAAACTTGAGAAGGTAGAAGCAAATAAAAATTCTCCCCTTGCCACCAAAGGAATCTCTTTCTCTGAGTCCAGAAGACATGGGAGGGGAGAAAAGTGATTTACTGGGGTCAAGATAATAGTCTCTGAAGCAGCTTACAATACCCTCCCCACAGAGGTCAGATGCCAAGGAAATGATGACACAAGCCTGTCCCCCCATCTTACAAGTTGTAGCCACATCAAACTGCATTTCACTCCCTCAACTCACCTGGCCATGTGCCTGCCTCCATGTCTCTCCTTTGCTATCCAAGGTGCTTCAGGTCTGGTCTGGAGGTTCAAGTCCTAGGCATCAAAAAATGGGAAAAGGAGAGGGACAAAGAGATACCTCAGAATTCAGGCCTTTTCCCTTCTGCCTAAGTAAAGTATGTCATGCTAAGACCTACAAAGTGAGTCACTCAAAGGATCTTTGAAGGATGATCTGTATTAGGAGGGAACAAGTCATGAAATGCAACCAAATTCAGAAAGGGCAACAATTCACTAGGCAGGATCTGCAGAGAAATTTAGTTTGTTATTTAATAGGTGCTGCAATTAAATGCAGCCCAATAAGCTCCACTGACATTTTCTGTGTGAGCTGACTCTCCTTTTCTCTAATATGTTGGTAGTTTTACCACCAAATCAGTCATTTAGAGAGCATTTGCTACTAAAATGGTCAACATTAATTAATTTTCTCTGAAGGAAAATGAGGCAGAAGGAACTCCACCATGAAACCTCCAGTTTCCAACTGTATAAAGCAAATACCTTTAACCTGGAATTAGTTTGTAAAAAACAAACAAAAAAAAACAAATAAAATCCTCACTTTATTCTCCAAAGGAGAGAGAAGTCAAGCAATAATCATACAGAACATGAGACAGCCTCACACATTTCAAGTTAGAAACAAAGGATCCCAACGCAC
Organism: Macrotis lagotis; assembly: GCF_037893015.1. Lineage (NCBI taxonomy): Eukaryota > Metazoa > Chordata > Mammalia > Peramelemorphia > Peramelidae > Macrotis > Macrotis lagotis. The sequence goes on from NC_133666.1 coordinate 701,220,852, forward strand.
ATAGTCTGAGTTAGAGGAGCTGTCCTTACCCAGACATGCCAAGTTGCTTTGCTCTTGAGCATCACCTCCCTGAACAGCTCCTTCCAGGAAGAGTCTAGGTGCCCTCATTCCTCCTGGGTAAAGTCTATGGCCACATCCTCTCCTGCAACACCAAATACATATGTGCTAACCCTTCATGTGAACCTAGAGGCAGGGTTTGAGCAGGATCCAGACCATTACATATGTTTCAGAATGTTCCACAAACAAAACCAAACACCTTCTATATGTGACTCATTTGATATTTTTGGAATCCTGTAGAAAAATAATATGGTCTAACTGTATCACAATTGTTTTTAAAATACTAGTTTCTTGGGAGTGACTAGGTGGCACAGTGGATAGAACACCGGCCCTAGAGTCAGGAGTACCTGAGTTCAAATCCGACCTCGGACATTTAATAATGACCTAGCTATGTGGCCTTGGGCAAGTCACTTAACTCTATTGCCTTGCAAAAAAACTAAAAAAAAAACTGGTTTCTATTGTTATCTTTTAAATATCAACAGGAATATTGGGAAAGTTTCCTTAGATGAAGGTTTTTCTTTAAATTGGAGATAAATGATTATTTGTGGTATATGATTCATAAGTTTGTTCTGTAAGTCAACAAATAAAATATTAATGTAGCAATGTTTATAGACATTAACCATATGGGACCCCTCAGCCAGCTACCTGACTCATTCTCTTATTCTGTACACTAGAGATATCAAAGGGTAGATTTTATTATCTTCTCAGAAATTTGCCCCCTCAGTTCAAGCCCCCATCTCTGTTCAGGTTATGTATTTTTTAATAAAATGGAGAAAACTCCTTTCCAAAAGTAATTATTTATAGTATATATTAAAATTAAATATTTAATATATAAAATTCACAAACAAGTGAAAATAATAGACCTAGTTATTTTGACTGTGGGAATGATTAACAGTCTCATCTAAGTCTTCACTATAACAACTAATTTTCCTTCATTTTTGATAACAGCTCTCTTACTTTGTTTCTTTCAAGATAAGAAGTAAATTCTCTTCCCAAAAATCCTCTCCTTGAAATAAGGTAAAGGGTTTAATCTGAAAAGATGTCTCCATCTCCTTTCTTATGTCCTTTCCAACTTTCCCACCACAGGAGGAAATAATTTCATCAACTTTCTGAAGTTAACCCTTTTCATACTCTCTCTCTAAAATTTCTCTCATAGATCTAAACTCCAAAGCACATTATCTCCTTGACTCCTAGAAGTAGCATGTATCATCTGAGATCTCAAACTAGAAGCAAAACAATAACTGAATCCAAGGAAGTTGATGAGATTACCGAGTGAGCAAGTATATTAAGAGGTCTGGATATAGCCTTGTTAGGAAACTAGATTTTGAAAGTATGATCTAGCAAATAAGGTTGATAAGCAACAGGCAGGCTAAAAAGAACAAGGTCACAAAAACCTAGAAAAAAGGTCATTTTTTTTTAGAAGAATGACCCAAAAGTCACAGAAGAGATAAGGATTGAGGAACTTAAGATTAGGCCTTTAGCAATTTAAATAGCTCTGTTATAGTGCTTTAAAGTTTGCAATGTGCTTTATATTTATTATCTCATTTGACCCTCCCAATTCCTCTGAGGTAGGTGCTATTAATATTCCATTTTACAGCTAGGAAACTGAATCTGGAAAAAGATTAAGTGACTTGCCCAGGGTCCTCGCAGAAACAGTATTGATTCTTATTCCAATTATGAATCCAAGGCCCAGTAAATAGATAGGGAACTTTGCATACTTTCTGCAACAACCCAATGTTCTCTAAGTCTAGTCAGTCACCCAAGTACAAGAATTCGCTTTGTAATCATCTGTATCAATTGTATAGTACAAGTAGTTCTCTGAAAGGTTGCTGGAGGATTGGGCACTATACTACTGTCTTGTCAGCCCTTCCCCTACTAACTAGTACATAATCCATGTGATCTCCATGTAGAGAGGTATTGAGAAGTGTGTGATCTTCCACATTTCCATATAAGGGCTGGTGGTCACAGATCCAGAAGATGCTGAATAGTTTTAAGTATTTGGCAATTTGTAAATGAAAAAGCCTCAATATAAATTTATGCCTCCACACTTCCCCTCCCCCCCAATCCCCAAACACCTGGGGACATTGAGACTGAAACATTCCTGGTGACTTAAGCAAAGTTTAGAAGTTTAAAGTTTAAAAAAGAAAAATAGTGACCCAATGGGTAAAAGAAGAATCATAAAGGGATAAAGATTTAAGTGGAAATTTAAAATTCAAGAGAAAGGTGGAATTTCTCTATGGATCCTCTTCAGATGAATTTTGGTGGAAGAATTTACAGAGCAAGAGGTTATCCAATTAGAAAGAAGGAAGTTAAGGGACAGATGGAAAAGGATGATACACCTCTACCAAATCCATGTTGCAATAATGAAGGGATGAGTATAAAGGATCTGCTACAAAGAATTCCTGTGGGTTGGGAGAGCACTTCATCCGAAAGAACATTTTACTTCTATGGGCAACAACCCTTCCCTACCTGAAAATCCTTATAATAAAGGAAGGAAAATAAAGTCCAACTAAACTAATCAACATATTGAAAAAAATGTGATGACAGGTGAAATGTTCCACACCCATGAATCCCCACTTCTGTAAAGGAACATGGTCTCTTTAGCTTTCTTTGAGGCAAAGTTCAGTCTTTAAAATTTCACAATATATTTTGAATTGCTTGGTTTTTTTTTAATTTACATTGTTGGATTCACTATATAAATTTTCTTGTTTTGTTCATTTCACTTTGCATCAGTTCAGATGCCTTCCCATGTTTCTCAATATTTATTATGGCCCATTAAAACTTCATTAAAGCACAATTTCTTTCACAATTCACATTGAGGACTGTTATTGTTTTCTGTTCTTTGTTATGGTGACATAAATTATTTTGGTGTTTGTGAGGACTTTTATTGCCACTAATGCCATTAAGATACATGCAACAGAGGACTGAGTCAAAGTATAGAGATATTTTAGTTGCTTTCTTTGCATAATTCCTAAATGCTTTCCAGAATGGTTGTGTGAATTCTACATACGATACATCTCAGATCAATTATCCTCATCATCTGTCATCTTTACCAAAAGATTATAAGGTAAAATCTCAGGGAATAGGCAGTGGATAGTTTTGGGACCTGAAATTAGAAGACTCATCTTCTTGAATTCAAATCTAGCCTCAGACACTTTCTAGCTGTGTGAGCCTAGACAAATCAAAAATCCTGTTTGCCTGCTTCCTCATCTAAAAAATGAACTCAAGAAGAAAATGGCAAACCACTCCAGTATCTTTGCCAAGAAAACCCCAAATGGGTTCAGAGGTCAAATCATAGTAAGTAACTGAAACAACTGAACAAAACCTCAAGGTGGTTTTGATTTGTATTTCTTCTATTACTGATGATTTGTAGCATTCATAGTTATGGCTACTCAAAGCATTTTTTAAAAGACCTGCTTCCATCCTTTGATAACTATTGAAGAATGTCTTTTGATGTATATGTTAGCTGGAGATGTCTTGAATATTAACAAAATGAGTTAATGCAAATGACTTGTCTTTATTCCTTGTTTAGGTAATAATCCAACCAACCCCATGTCACTGCTATGAAAGACATATGAACTGTTCCTCCTTCTAAGATGTTAAATGCTCATGGACATATTTTGAATTTATGGAATACAATATAAGATGATGGTGCAATTTCTGCCAGAATGCTTTACAACTTCCCTAACAATGCTTACCAAATAGGGACTGTCTCTTATGTAATGTTTGACAGAATTATTAAATACATTACTGAATTCCACTATTTATTCTTCTTCCTTGTCCAGTCCATCCCATTCATCTATTTTCCTTTTTTCTTCTTTTTTAAGTAATACAAAATGGCTTTTTACTGCTTTATAACAGTTTTGAGATATGGAAGTATATTTCTGCTCCATTTCAAATTTTTTTTAAATTTCCCTTGAATGCTCTATTTAAATTGCTTTTTTATTTAAATGTTTTCTTTTTTAATTCAATTAAATTTCCAACTCTATCCTTCCCCTTCATCACATCAATTTTTTTATTTAGTTTTTGGGGGGAGGGGTTAAATGACTTGCCCAAGGCCACACGGCCAGGTAATTATTAAGTGTCTGAGGCCAGATTTGAACTCAGGTCCTCCTGACTCCAGGGCCAGTGCTCTATCCACTACGCCACCTAGCTGCCCCATCATCACATCATTATTTTAAAGAACTTAAGAATTAGGTTTGCATTCCGGATTTCTGCATTAAGTTTGGCATATTTCTATACAAAACTGTGTTTCCTACAATTCAACCATTTTCCAGTTCAGATGAAAATACCATGTCTGACCTTCCTCCCAAGCTATCCTCATTTCCATGGTGTATATTCTTCTCCCCTTCATTTCGTTTCCTTTCATCTCTTAAAACCAACAAAACAAGTAACAAACAACAAAATTCAATGCCAATTCCACTTGGTCCCCCCCCCTTTTTTTTTGGTCAGTCTTATCTGAGACCCTTGAAGCTTTTAGGATTCTGAAGTCATTCTCTTTTCCCAATTTGAAAGTAAGCATTCCATCCCCATTTAGTTACTTCAATTGTTCAAGTGTATTTACCTTTCTAGACTTGTCTTGACTCCAGATACCTTCTATTCTATTAACAACTGATGTCTTCCCTTGTAGAATAGCGCTATTTTTCAGTGTAAGTTACCTGTAATTTCAATTTTTTTTTATCTTTTGGAATATGATAGTTCAATATTCAATGATAGCAGAGTTTCATGGGACACTTGTTTGTGATACACAGATCTGGGCATTTTTTTCTTTTATGATTTCTTGAAATTTAGTTCCCAAGATCTTCATTTGGTCTTGGTTTTCAGAAATTGGATGATTCTTAAATTCACTCATCTTGACCTCTTTTCCATATAAGTTGTTTCTAACTGTAAATACTTCACATAGTAATCTTTTTTTTTCAGTCTCTTGCCATCTCCTGTACTGAGCCTTTGCTCCATTCTGTTTTGTGGAGAGTCTACTTCAATTGCTTTTTTCCACTTTCTGTTCTAATCTCCTTTCAAAGTACTAGATTGAGCTTCCAGAGTTCTTAGGAGTGCACAGGAAATCAAGTTTTCCTGGGTAGTAACATAATGTGTTTTTGTTCCCCCAATGCTTCTGTTCTGATATGTTGTACTGCTATACTGCTGGTTTCAGGTCTCCAATTACTAGTCCTAAAATGGCTTATTCTCCACCTGATGTTTTTGTAGAGTACCCACAGGTTTCTGAAACTAGTACAGATCATACTGGCTTCTGTGGCCAACTTCTCTGTCATCATTCCCAGTCTTCCAGCCACATTTTAGTACAGGCTTAGTCAAGGTTGATGACATTACAGTTAATTCTCATTGATTTTCTTAATCATTTCATCTGTTGTCATTTTAAAATCACTACTGCCGGGGCAGCTAGGTGGCACAGTGGATAGAGCACTGGCCCTGGAGTCAAGAGGACCTGAGTTCAAATCCAGTCTCAGACACTTAATAATTGCCTAGCTGTGTAACCTTGGGCAAGTCACTCTTAACCCCACTGCCTTAAATAAATTTTTTAAAAAATCACTACTGCAATATATGTGGGAGAGGGGTTCTAGTATCTTTCACATGGTCATTTTAAGAAGTTCTTGTGGAAATATTTGCAGAAAATACTAAAAAATACTTTATAGAATAGGGTTTGCACTGAAGTTACAAATTAAGAAAAGTATTGTTCATTGAACAGAAAGAGAAAACAAGTCAAGAATAGAAGTGACAAGCAATCATAACAGTATTATATAGCTTCAAGGACATCTAGGATAAGAGATATTTCGAATCACAAAAATTAAGAGAGCAATCTTAAGAGAACAGGCTTAATATAGTAAAGTCAAAAGTTTCAGTATTTGCTAATGCTTTATTAATTTTCTATCATTTGCATGTAGAATTTTTTTCAATCAACAGTAGATTTAAAATGCAAAAGCCTTATAAATTTGAAATAAATTGTATGCAGCACTTAATTTCAGTATCTGTAATTTGAGACTAAAGTTTTACTTTCAAAGCTGGCATTGCTCAATTTTCAATGAGCACATTTGATGAATGATATGTCTCATCAAATCTGTAAATAAGAAAAAAGGAGCGAAACCCAAGATACAGAATGGCAGAGTCAGAAATGAAAAAGGCCTTGTAAAGATAAACCATTGGGTTATATTTACTAAACTAGAATTAAACTGAAGCAAATGTAAAATGTCTTATATTTGAATTAGAAAACCTATTTCTCAAAAGAAAATGAGAAGGCAAGGTTGAATAGCAATTTATGGGAGGGAAAAAAACAGGTTTGAGAATTTGAATAGACGCTACCCTCAAAATGAGTCAGCAGTATGATTTAGAAATTGTAAAAGCCTATCTTGAGTCACATTAAGAGTAATAGCTCAGAGAAAGAAATTAGTAGTCCTGTACTCAAGTCTCAGTTGTGCATGTGGAATACTCTATTCAGATTTCAGTGCCATAGTTTCAGAAAGACACTATGAAGCTGGAGAGCATCCAGAAAAGGCAAAATCGTGAAGGTAAAGAAACTTTAGCCGATATTACATGTAGAAGGCTTAAAACAACTTAGAATTTTTATCTTAGAGAGGGTTCTTGATTGGCCTACTCCCTCTGTTGAAGTATTTGAAGAATGTATTATGGGCAGCTGATTAATTTTTCTGGTCTACAAGATCTGACTCAGGAACGATGAGTTAATTTTGTTAAAATGAGAATTTAGCCTTATTCCAGGAAAGGATGATGTTACAATGATAATTGTCCAAAAGGAAAATGGTAAAACCACAACACATCATGATTGGAACTTCCATAATTGAAAGTTAACAAGGAGACTAGACAATCACTTGTCAGGAACATCATAATGGCAAATTCTTTTAGATCTAGGTTGGATGAGGTGACTCCTGAGATTCCTTCCAATTCTAAAAATTTTCTAATACTTTTTTCCAACTTAAACTTCCTTAAGACTTAACAAGTTTTTTCTCCACTATGAATTCTGATGTAAAATAAGTTGAATTCTCTGACTAAAGATCTCCTCATGTTCATTACATTTCTAACATTTTTCTTCAGTAAGATTTCTATAATGCTGAATTAAGGATTATTCTCTGGCCAAAGGCCTTGCGTATTCACTAGATTGATAATATTTTTCTGACAATAGTTCTCAGATGTTTTGACTTAAGAACTTCCTGTATTCATTAAATTCATGAGACTTTTCTCTCCCATATGTATTTTCTGATGTTGATTAAGTCCTGATTTCTGGCAGAAGGTCTTCCCACATTCACTGCATTCATAAGGTTTTTCTCTAGTATGAATTCTCTGATGCTGAGTAAGCAATCTTTTGCAGCGGAAGGCTTTTGGACATTCACTGCATTCAAAAGGTCTTTCTCCAGTATGAATTCTCTGATGTTCGGTCAGGTATGTGCTCCGACTGAAGTCTCTTCCACACTCATTACATTCATATGGTTTTTCTCCAGTATGAATTCTCTGGTGTTGAGCAAGTTGTATTCTATGGCAAAAGGCCTTCCCACATTCATTACACTCAAAAGGTTTTTCTCCAGTATGAATTACCAGATGTCGAGTAAGTTGTTCTCCCCTTCGAAAAGCCTTCCCACATTCATTACATTCATAAGGTTTCTCTCCTGTATGAATTCTTTGATGCAGAATAAGATGTATTTTCTGGTTAAACTTCTTCCCACATTCATTACACTGATAAGGTTTTTCTCCAGTATGAATTTTCTGATGCTGAGTAAGATGAATTCTCTGGTTAAAGGCCTTGCCACATTCATTGCATTCATGAGGTTTTTCTCCAGTATGAATTCGTCGATGTAAAGCAAGCCTTGAATTCCAAGCAAAGACCTTCCCACATTCAATACATTCATAAAATGCTCCTTCTGAATGAACTTTCTGATTTTGTGTATGTTCTGTTCCCTGGTGAAAGGCTTTCCCATATTCATTACATTTGGAAGTTTTCTTTCCAGCATGAATTTTCTGATGTTCACCTAGTCCTGAAATACATTCATTGTGTTTATGAATTTTCTCTCTCATATGGATTGTCTGAGGTATAGAAAAGGATGAACTCTGGTTGAAAGCCCTTTCAGATTCCTTGTATTCATAAGCTTTCTCATCAGCATGTTTTTTACTGGCCTCAATAAGATAAGAATTGTGACTAAAGAATTTCTCACATTTGTTAGGCTTCCAAAATATCTTTCTTGAGTAAATTTTATTACACTTATTTGAGTCTGAACACACTCTGAAGATCCTTCTTTGAGTATCACCTTGATGAGAACACTCTCCCAGAGAAACTCTCTGTTGCTGAAAACGTATGGATGATGGACTTAAGTTTCTGTCATATTTATAATACTCAGGACCTCTCATAGTACTGGAAATTTTGCTCCTAGAGATTTTTATTGGCTTAGCATATTTCTCCTTATTATTTTCCTGCTTCACAAAACTGGAAGAACATTGCCAAACTCCTCCAAACTTGGTGACCCAGGAAAAATGCTTTGTGATTCCTTCTAGGGATGCTTCTTTTAAAGAAATACCCAGCTTTATGCTTGATTCCTTGGTTTCAGTCCCAGTCTCACAATCTGAAAAAAATAAAAAGTGTCATTATCCCTCGTTAATACTGTTCTACATTTAATCGTCTCTTCCATTAATTAAAAAAAAAGGCTTTCAAAATATAAAGAGTAGCATAATATTAGTACCTATATGTCTGGGTTAATTGACTTGCCCAAGATCAGCTTGTGTCAAGTACCTGAAGTCAAATTTGAACCCAGGGTTAGTGTTCTATCTACTAAACTACATCACCTAGCATAGCATCTGGCACACAGTGTATGCTTAATAAATATTTACTGTCTTACTGGAGTGAGGCTGTAAAAGGTTTTTAAATCGAAACAGCAGAGTTTGCACTGTAAGATAGAAGTGAAACAGGGAATCACCAGACATTACTGAGAAGAAAGACACTACCCAATATATTCTTTAAGAATGTCATTTCAAGGGCAGCTAGGTGACGCAGTAGACAGAGCACCGGCCCTAGAGTCAGGAATACCTGAGTTTAAATCCAGCCTCAGACACTTAATAATTACCTAGCTGTGTAGCCTTGGGCAAGCCACTTAGCCCCATTGTCTTGCAAAAACCTAAAAAAATAAAAATAAAAATAAAAATAAAACAGGAATGTCATATCAGCAGTTATACATACAAAAGCCAAAAGAGACAGGAAAGAGACTTGTCCCAGATCAATTAATTAGAAATCTACTGTAATAATCCAGATGGGAAGAGTTGGTGGCCATGGGGGGGGGGGGGGGGGGGAGCTGGATGAATACAAGAAATATTGTGGAAGCAGAATAGACCAGACTCAGTAACTGGCATTAGAATGTAAAAAGGGGAAAAAAAATTTGTTTGTACAATTTTTTTAAGCAAATAAAAGTGCTGTAAAAAAACTTATTTGATGTGTAGCTAAGTGATGCAGTGAATAGAGCACTGGCCCTGCAGTCAGGAGGACCTGAGTTCAAATCTGAACTGAGACACTTAATTACCTAGCTGTGGGACCTTGAGCAAGTCACTTAACTCCATTGCCTTGCAAAAACAAAAAACAAAAACAAAAACAAAAACCTTATTTGATTATCTCAATAACCCTGTAAGGCAAGTCCCATTATTATTATTATTACTACTTTACATTTGATAAAACTGAAGCAAGCAGAGGTTAAGTAAAATGACCTGCACATAATCACAGAGCTCATAAATTTCTGAGGCTGGATATGAACTCAGTGTTACCTGATTTCAGACCCAGGGTTCTACCAACTGTACTAATTAGCCACTAGGGATAAGACTAAATGAGGTAAAAATAATTCTAAGGCTATGAATATGGAAAATCATAAGGATGGTGATATGTTTAAAAGAAACAGAAGTGTTTAGAAGAAGAATGGACTTGGGAAAAATATCACTACATCTTTTACTAAAATTTCAACAAATCTTCCAATATTATAATCAAACATAACATATGCAAATGGGTCAATGATTATCTCTCTTCAAATGAGGAAACTGAAGACTAAAGGATACAGGACTTGGTCAAAGTTGAACTGATAATAAATGTCAAAAATGGGACTTGAAGCAGTTCCTTCAGACTACAGTCCAAGGCTTTTTCACTCCAACACACTGCTGAACAATCCTCACAATATTAGGCTGCATTTGCCTATCACTATTAAGGTTTGCAAAGGGCCTCTTATGTCACCTCACATGAACCTCCCCACAGTTCTAGGAATTAGGGTCAATTTAAGAGATGAGAATGAGCCCCGATGAAGTGACTTGCCCAGAGTCAAAAGCTCAGTGAATGAGCAAGGTAGGATGTCCTTCCAGGTCAACACTCTATCCATTTTGCCATCTAGCTGCTTTCACAACAAAAAAAGGAGCAAACTTACTGAACACAGTCATAAGAGAAAAAATAAGAGACAAGAGAGTATAAGATTCAGGGATGTTCCATTCAAAGAAAAGAAAGAATACACCATAAAGAGAAAGGTACAAAATCAGAAGGCTTGCCTCATGGAATCAGACAATATCAAATGGAGAAGATATTTAAAAACCCATCTTGTTCAATTCCCTCATTTTACAATTGAGGAAATTAGGGAGAAAAATGATTAAATGGCTTCCCCTATGTCACATGTTTAAATCTCCAACTAAAATTCCACATTCTACAGGAAGCCTAATTCTATCAATCATTAATGTTTATCCTGTACATAATTCATTTGAATGTATTTGCTTGCAAATGATCCCAAATTAGACTGCAAGTTTATTGAGGGCAGGGTCTGTCCTTTGACTCTTTTTAATATCCCTGGCACAGCATAGTGTCTAGCATATAGTAGGTAACCAATAAATGTTTACTAACTTACAGGTAAAGCTAAGATTCAAATTCATCCTAATATAGTTGGTGCTTTTTGTTGTTGTGACCATCTAATGCTGCCTCATGTCAGAGATTAAGCATATCACATACAGTGGCAAACAGCCATAGCAATTTAGTGTTTGATAAACCCAAAGATCCAAAAGAATTCCCCATCTGACAAAAACAGCAGGAAACTGGAAAATGATTGAGCAGAAACTAGGTATAACCCAACCCCTCATACCAGATACCAAGATATGGTCAAAATAGGACAAGATTGAAACAGAAAGGGAATAGGGGAGGAGCATGGGATAGTTTACCTGTCAGATCTATGGGAAAAGGAAGAATTTAAAACAAGAGACAGAAATCATTACAAGATGTAAAATGGCTAATTTTGAATTTACTAAATTAAAAAGCTTATGCACAAAAAAAGTGTAGAAACAAAAAGCTTGGTGGGGGAGGGGGATTTTTATAGCGAATTTCTCTGATAAAGGCCTCATTTCTCAAATATATAGAGAACTGAGTCAAATTTATAAGAATATGTCATTAACTAATTGATAAATGATTAAAGAATATGAACAGTTTTCAGACAAAGAAATCAAAGCTCTCTATAATCACATGAAAAAAATGCTCTAAAGTGCCATGATTAGATAAATACAAATTAAAACAACTTTTTTTTAATTTTTTTTTTTTTTAGTTTTTACAAGACAATGGGGTTAAGTGGCTTGCCCAAGGCCACACAGCTAGGTCATTAATAAGTGTCTGAAGGCAGATTTGAACTCAGGTACTCTTGACTCCAGGGTCAGTGCTCTATCCACTGCACCACCTAGCTGCCCCATTAAAACAACTCTTGATAGATAAATGCAATTTAAAACAACCTCTCACCTATCAGTCTAGCTAACAAGACAGAAAAGGAAAATGACAAATGTTGGAGGAAATGTGGGGAAAATTGAGAAACCAATGCATTACTGGTAGAATTATGAACTGGTCCACCCATTCTAAAGAGGAATTTGGAACAAAGTCCAAAGGGCTATAAATCTGTTTATATCCTTTGATTTCAGTAATATAAGATCTGTATTCCAAAGAGATTTATCTTTTTTTAAAAAAAGATCCTATTTAATGGAGAATATCATCTGTATCCAAAGAACTGTGGAGTTTGAACAAGGACCAATGACTATTACATTTAATTTAGAAAAACAACTGCTATCTTATTGTCTGATCTTGCTATCTCTTTTACTTTATGTTTCTTCCTTAAGGATATGATTTCTCTCTCATCACATTCAATTTGGATCAATGTATACCATGGAAATAATGTAAAGACTGGCAAATTGCCTTCTGTGGGGGGGTAGAGGGAAGTAAGATTAGGGGGAAAACTGTAAAACTCAAAAATAAAATCTTTAAGTAAAAAAAAGGCCCTATTTGTACAAAAATATTCATAGCAACATTTTTTTTATAAAGGCTAAGAATTGGAAATTAAGGAGATGTCCACCAGCTAAGGAATGTTTGAAAAACTGTGGTATATGTTTGTGAGGGAATATACTATGCTATAAGAAAGGACAAACAGATTGTTTTCAGGGAAAGCTGAAAAGATTTCCATGAACTAATAGAGTAAGGCCAGCAGAAGCAAGAAAAACACTGCACACAGTAACAAGCAAAATGCATGATGATTAAATGTGAACTATTTAACTATTCTCAGCAGTACAATGATAAAAATCCAAAAGACTCATGATGAAAAATGCTATACACCACCAGAGAACGAATTGATGGCAGTCTGAATGCCAATCAAAATATTAGTTTTCACTTTATTTTTTTTGTGAGGTTTTTTGGTCTGTGTTTTCCTTCACAGCATGATCTAACATGGAAATTATTTTGGAAGAATGCACATACATAATGCATAGCATGTTGCTTTCTACCTCAGGGATGGGGTAGGAAAAGGAGAGAAAGAAGAATTTGGAACTCAATTTTTTTTAAATGTTAAAAACTGTTTTTACATGTAATTGGATAAAAACATTTAAGGAAAAAAGATTGATAATAACAAGGCACTTTTTTCAGGTATAGATTTAAGCCTCCAAAAGTTGTGCTCATTATCATCCCTCTTAAAAAGAATTAATTATGCCTTTCAAGATAAAGAGGGAATAGCACCAAAATATCTTAATCACTTGAGTACATGGATGAAATCAAATAATGTCTCCACTAAAATCCCTTCAAATCTGTCAAGATATCTCATGAAATCTTTCTCCAATGATATAAAAATGTCATTTGGAATCAGGAGGTATTGTGATCCAAGCATAGAGATAGTAAAGACTTAAGTTTGAATAAGTTAATGAAAGTGAACCAATGAACAGAGTCAATACTTAAAAATAATTTAGACTCCTCCAGGCAAAATACACAGCATAAAGCTGTAAAGCAGGAAGTTAGAACTACGCATGTCAGTAGACTGCCGTCGTGAAATCCAAGTTCAATAGAGTGAACACATTTGGGGCAGTTATACAAACTCAATCCTAAATCAATCGAGAGTTCAGTGCCACTGAAGATTGGAGAGGGGTGGGGAGGGGAAGGGGAAGGAGGGAGGAGGAGGGATGTAGATTCTGAAGGATTCTAAATACCAAATCATTTTGCATTTATTCTCGGAAAGTGAGTTATTGGAGTTTACTGATTAAAAGAGTGACATGATCAGCTCTGTTTTTGGAAAATTCCTTTATTAGCTGAATGGAGGGTGGACTGGAGTGAGGATAGATGCAAGCAGAACCCCACCCCCCAGCAACTTCTGTTAAAGTCCAGATATGAGGTGATGAGAGTCTGCATCTGTGTGGAGGGCAGCATCAGAGGAGAGGGGTCATAATTGGGAGATGCTGCAGAGAATTTGACAGACTTTGGTAACAAATTGGATATGGGGGGGGGGGTCAGATACAATAAAGAGTGGAAATGGGAGATGATATCTTAGTTGGGAGCCTGAGGGACTAGAATAGTGTTGCTCTCTACAATAATGGGGAAGGAAAGGGAAAGGGTGTGGGGGAATGGCAAGTTCTATTTTGAATCCCCTCTCCTGGTTCTTTTCTTCCCTGTCTCCTTTGATGGACATCCTTCTAGACTATACCCTCTAGTTGTCAATATTCCTCAAGGGTCTGTTCTGGGCCCTCTTCTCTTCTTCCACGATTCCTGGACTTAAATGACTGCAACAGATTCCACAAATTTAATGACCAGCTAATGATTTCCTAATCTATCAATCTTACCCAACCATTCTGCAGACCTCCAATAATCCATCTCCAAATGCTCCCACCCTAGTGCAGGTTCTTATTAATTCAAGCCTGTACTCCCCAAATAGCTGCTGGCAGGTCTGGTTGCCCCAACCCATTCTACCCTCAGCTAAAGTAATTTTTCTACTTTCTATAGAAGAGCAGGAAAAAAGAGGACTGTTATAAAACAGGTTGAAAGCCAAACAGAGGACTTTGTATTTGAGTATATAAGTGATGGGGAATCAGAGGAGTTTATTGAATAGGTGGGGAGTGATCTGATCACGTCACTTCTCACTCCCCACCTATTCAAAGGATTCTGACAGAAAAGTAGATGACTCTACCATCTTAAGACTACACTGAGATCATTAGCAAAACATTAGAATAAAATACTGGGGCAGGATGGGGAGGAGACAGATTGCTTCTCCCTTGAAGAAATCAATCTACTCTGAGTATTGGAAGAGATGCATGAAAGACAAAAGCAGATATTACTTGTCATGAAACACTGACAGGGGCCAAAGGTTAATAGCCCATCCTTCAACAAGAAGCAGTACCTTCTTCTGCCCACTCCACCCCTACTAGAGCTGAACGGAACAGGTAGGGATAACCAAGACCCAGCACCCCAACAGATCTGGAACCCTCTTGGCATCACTGCAATACTTCTGACCCCCAGAAAACAAGAGAAACTTTAACTTCCCAATATCTTTCTGTAAAACCACTCTCTGGGGGCAGCTAGGTGTCGTAGTAGATAAAGCATCGGCCTCGGAGTCAGGAGTACCTGGGTTCAAATCCGGTCTCAGACACTTAAGACACACCTAGCTGTGTGGCCTTGGGCAAGCCACTTAACCCCATTTGCCTTGCAAAAAACCTAAAAAAAAAAAAAAAAAACCACTCTCTGGTGACCTTATGCTCACCATACCCTCACACCACTATTATTTCCCTTGTCTCATTTTACTTAAATCATTGGCTAGAATCCTTAGGAATTAGTGACCTTAACCCCTACCTTCTCTCAAGCCCATCCTTTTAACCCTACCCCATTCCAACTCTGCTTGCCCCTTTTACTGTGCCATAAAGAATTTTCATTTCTACAATCTTTACAACTAGTATTTCTGACAAAGGGCTCATTTCTAAAATATACAGAGAACTGAGTAAAATTTTTTTTTTAAAAAGCCATTCCCCAATTGGCAAATGGTCAAAGGATATGCAAAGGCAATTTACAGATGAGGAGATCAAAGCAATCCAGTCATATGAAAAATTGCTCTAAATCATTACTGATTAGAGAAATGCAAATTAAAGCTTCTCTGAGGTACCACCTCACACCACTCAGACTGGCCAATGTGACCAGAAAGGATTACAATCATTGTTGGAAGGGTTGTGGGAAATCTGGGACACTATTACATTGTTGGTGGAGCTGTGAACTCATCCAACCTTTCTGGAGAGAAATTTGGAATTCTGCCCAAAGGGCAACAAAAATGTGCATACCCTTTGATCCAGCAATACCACTACTGGGTCTATACCCTGAAGAGATGATGAAAAAGGGTAAAAATATCACTTGTACAAAAATATTTATAGCAGTCCTGTTTGTGGTGGCAAAGAATTGGAAATTGAATGAATGTCCTTCAATGGGGGAATGGCTTAGCAAACTGTGGTAGATGTATGTCATGGAACACTACTATTCTATTAGAAACCAGGAGGGATGGGAATTCAGGGAAGCCTGGAGGGATCAACATGAACTGATGCTGAATGAGATAAGCAGAACCAGAAAAACACTGTACATCCTAACAGCAATATGGGGGTGATGATCAACCTTGATGGACTCGCTCATCCCATCAGTGCAACAATCAGGAACAATTTGGGGCTGTCTGCAATGGAGAATAATACCATCTATATCCAGAGAAAGACAAAGACCAAGGACTATTACCTTTAATTTAGGAAAAAAACCTGATTATCCTATTGTCTGATCTTGCTATCTCTTATACTTTATGTTTCTTCCTTAAGGATATGATTCCTCTCTCATCACATTCAACTTAAATCAATGTATACCATGGAAACAATGTAAAGACTGACAGATTGCCTTCTGTGAGGGGATGGGGAAGGGAAGTAAGATTAGGGGAAAAAATAGTAAAACTCAAAATAAATAAAATCTTTATAACTCAAAAAAAAAAAGAATTTCCATTCCTTTATGAACAATCTTCCATTTATTTTGGGCATTTTTCTCATACTCCTTGCACCTTCCTGATTTCTGAGTCCTGCCTTCCCCTGCCTGTTGAGTCCTGGCTATTCTCTTCAGCTGGACAGTTTCACTCCTCCCCGACAGTAATCTTGGATATGAAGCTGGAATAGTCTTTGCTGCCCAGAACAACATCTAGATTTTTCTTCCACCACTTTCACTGTCCCCTGCTCTCAAATCACTCCCACCTTTGTTGCTTCCAATTGCCTCTGGTATTTCAAACTTTTCATAATCCACCAATACCAATGATCTTACTGTCACCAGGGAATCATTAGATTAGATTAGACCTCTCAAGGTCCTAGGAACTCCAGGCCTTTGATCCTGTCGTGTTTTTCTATCTGTCCAGGCTGAAGACTCTGTCTTCCTCCTCAGTAACTCTCTTCTTCCAAACTATCCCTCTACCTCCCTGTTTTTGCAGTTTGTCCCCCTCCCAGAATGTTTATCTTTGTCACCTTGACCTCTTGGCACCACCAGGATTATGAAAAGTTTGAAATACCAGAGGCAATTGGAAGCCAAGGAGCTTCTTGGTTGGGAAAGTAAAGGAGGTCAAGGCTCCCAGGCTCCACAAATCTAGCAATCCCTGAGTCTGACTACCAGGCAGGGTCAAGCATGTGACATCCCCTCCTGCTGGTATCCATCCCTCTCCCCTCACACCTAGGATTGAGATCCAAGTCCACATGATTACAGCTACTGTCAAGGCCACAATAACTGACCATTGCTCTGCAGAAGTCATCGAGATTGATGGGCCTTGCTCCTCACTCCCTCTACATATCCATGGCAGCCCCATACCCTCTATAATCCATCACACCTTCCCCTCACATCCACCCAATCCTCTTGTTCTACTGCTAAAATGTCTCATATCACACCTGGGACTCTCCCCATGGAAATGACTTTCTGTAGATTCTGTATTTCAACATCTATATATGTGCTACTTTGTACTCCCAGAGCATGGCTAATAGGAGATGCTTAATACATGCCCAGTCAATTTAATATCAATTTCATGACCCTTTCTGAATATGGACTAGAGAGAGAGAGCAGATTCAGGTAGATCAAAATGGAAATAGTCTAGATGAGACAGATGATTACAGATGGGACAGCTTTTATAGAAAGTTGTGGTATAGGCAGAGGAAAGGTAACAGATAAGATGACAGTGAGGGGAGATTTAATTGGCTGAGTGAGGGGTGAGTGAGGGGTCAACTATGATTCCTAGGTTGTAAACGTGGGTGATTGAAGAACATAAACAATGACCTAAGAAAGAGAGTTCAGTTTAGTAGAAAAGATGATGACTTTGGTTTGGGATATGTTGAGTTGGAGATAGCTACTGAACATAGGTGTAAAAGCCTAGAACAAAAATGAGATTTGGCTATATTGATTTAGAAGTCAGCAGAGAGATGGAGAAAAATCTACAGAAGTTATTGAGATCATAAAATTTGTAGAAAGAAGAAAGGGCCTAGGATAGAGCTTTGTAGTATTTAATAGACATGAGAGCTGTATTTTGTTATCTATAGATAGATATAGTCATTTTTGCTGTTGCCATATTAACAATGATGGTCACTTCCCAATTATGAACCATCCTGGTAATTCTGATACAGATTTCACTAGATGTGAGTAAAAATTTCTTGTATATGTTTTTCTGTAGCCTCTAATTAATTGTTTTGGTCAATACTAATCAATAATACTGACCTCTAATTTCTTTTCTGCTTACCCCTTTCTAGTTTGGTGTCAGGTCCCTATTTCTTTGAATAAATAAATAAGGTAGAATATAACTTTTATTATGGAGAACAATTTTTCTAACAGAGGGCTGCAAGTCCTGCCCATCAAAAAATGTATTAAGTCATTCTCCTTTAAATCCACCTGTCTTTTCCCATGTGGTCATTCCTTTCCAATTGGCTCTATTTCCCTGAAGATGAGTTTTTAAGAATTTCTTCCTGTTTTATTTACTTAGATGTTTGAGCTTTTATGCAAATATCTGCTGTATTGGCATGATTGTATATAGCATATCATTTCATTTTTCCTTACTGATTCATTAATATTGAAAATCTAAAGGCCCACATGGGATTTATTTAGTAGTCATTGACACTGAAGCCTGCCCATTGTGGAATACTTCTCTTTGGGTGACTAAGTAACTCCATATTTCAAAAGGAGTTTTTGGATGAGACTTGACAAGAGGAATACCAAAATAAACTGTGGTAGAGGAATAGTGTGGAAAATGATCATGTCAGCAGAACATAAATATTATTGGAATTCAGAGAATTATGGGAAAAGAGATATGAAATAGCAGTTAACCATTTCCATCTCCACCTCATTTTGCAGATGAGGCAAAAAGGATCAAGACTTGCCCAGAGTCACACAAGTGAGAAGTATCCAAGGCAGGATTTAAATTGAGATTGATAAGGCTTCCTGCTGCCAGCTCTCTGGGCACTAGGGTGCTATGTGGCGATCCACAGTGGTTTCCGGTGACTGCTCATGAACAGAGCTCAGGGTAGGGTGATCCCAAAGAAAGAAGCAAATAAAGATGCTGCCCCTGCCCCAAAGGAATCTCTTTCTCTGAGTTTAGAAGCCCCAGCAGGAGAGAAAGGTAATTTGTTGGGATCAAAAGAAGAATTTCTGAATCAGCTTATGAACAGAGACCCAAGATGTTCAGAGGTCCCTCATCAGGTGAGCCTGATCGTCAGCCACATTAAGATGCATCTGTCTCCTCACTCACCTGGCCAGGTGTCTGCCTCCATATCTCTCCTGGCTATCCAAGGTGCTTCCCCTTGCTTCAGATGGGAGATCAGGTCTGGTCTGGAGGCTGCAAGTCCTGTCCATCAAAAAAAGGAAAGGGACAAAGAGCCAATTCAGAATTCAGGCCGGTCATGCTGAGGTCCACCAGGAGGGTCAGAGGATCCCTGAAGGATGCTCTGTATCATGGAGGGAAACAGTCATAAAAGGCAATTGGATTCAGAAAGGACAACAGTTCACTAGATATCTTCCCACCGCTGAGAGGGGCCTTCAGGCTGATCTGCAAAGAAATTTGAGCTGTCTTGGAAATGAAGGAAGACCGGAGGTGGGGGAAAGACATGCCACTATCAAGCAAATACCTTTAACTTGACAATAGTTTGTCTAAAAAAATAAAATAAAATAAAAAAGCAAAAACAGCTGATTTCTGTTCCCCAAAGGTCAGAGAGGCCAAGCAATAATTAGACAACACAGGAGACACCCTCACACATTTCAAGTTGGAAACAAAGGTGTGCACAGTTTGAGTTAGAGGGGAAGCTGTCCTTACCCAGGTATACCAGGTTGCTATAGTTCTCAAGCATCACCTCCTTGTAGAGTTCCTTCTGGGAAGGGTCCAGGTGCCCCCATTCCTCCTGGGTAAAGTCTATGGCCACGTCCTTGAAGGTAAGGAACTCCTGCAATACCAGATACACATGTGCTAACCCAGCCAACAGCCATCCCAGGGATGTGGGGATGGGGTGGGGTGGGCAGGACTTGCATGGAGGGCCTTGGAGTCTTCTAAAATAGTGGAGGAGGGGCAGCCAGGTGGGGCAGTGGATAAAGCACCAGCCCTGGAGTCAGGAGTACCTGAGTTCAAATCTGGCCTCAGACACTTAATAATTACCTAGCTATGTGGCCTTGGGCAAGCCACTTAACACCACTGTCTTTCAAAAAAAACTTAAAAAACAAAAAACAAAACAAATAAAATAGTGCAGGAGCTCCTACTAAGTGTGGCTCATTTTGCATTAGATAAGAATCCCACAATTACAGTCACTCACTTTAAGCAGTGCAAGTAAGCATTTATCTCCAAATTCAAGAAAAACCTGTATTTAAGGGAGGGCAAAGATCCCTCCCTGACCACAGAGCTTGGACTCCACTCTGGTCTTCAGAAGTCCAGGCCAATGTCCTTCTCACAATTTCATGCTAGTCATACACATACATACATACACACACACACACACACACAGACACACACAAAGAGGAGCTGAAGGGCATTAGAAACTGCTGGAAATGATAGGAGTTTGCTTTGAAACTCACTCAACAAGAAATAAGGGCACAAGAGCCAAAAAGGCCGTGTCTACCCTCAAGAGGCTGTCCACCCAATGGAAGAGACAAGCCCATCTCCCAGTCTACATCAAACCAATGCAGCCTACATACAATGGGAATGTCTGAGGGAAGGGGAGACCACAAGAGCTCAGCCAGAGCTTCCCTCGAGCTGAGTACTGTTCAAAGACCCCCAGGAGGTAAGAAAGGAGACTCATGCAGGCCCAGGCAATGGCCAGTTCAAAGGATGAACAGGAGTCTGAAAGCATGGGGGGGGGGGGGGGCGCACAGACAGGAACTGGGGATATAGACCACAGAACCCAAGGAGTTCAGCCTGTAAAAGCCCAGCACTAACACAGACCTTTCTTTGTGTTGCTTGATCCCACAGGGAGCCACCAAGAAGAACAAGGGCAAGCCAAAGGAGACTTAGAAGAAGCATTGGGAGGAAAAAAGTGATCAATATTATTAAAGGCTGCAGGAAGGTCAAAAAAAAGAGTCACTGAATTAAGAAATCTGTTTCAAGATTAAGAAAAAGAGAAATAGTTTGATAAATAAAAGAGGAATGGAGAGGGTCACTAAGAGACAAATATATTCAAATTATTTTTGTTGCCTCTCAAATCCAACTAGTCAACATGACAAAAGATGGAAATTGTCAAAGTAGGAGGGCCTGCCCAAAGACATCTTCCCTGAACAGCAGGAAGGTCAAGAATTAGTGGCAGCAAGAAGAGCTAACAGCAACATAGGGGTGATGATCAACCTTGATGGGCTTGCTCATTCCAATCAGGGACAATTTGGGGCTGTCTGCAATGGAGAATACCATCTGTATTCAGATAAAGAACCATGGAGTTTGAACAAAAGCCAAAGACTGCTACCTTTAATTTTTTTTAAAAAAAGTTAACTTATGGGGCGGCTAGGTGGTGCAGTGGATAGAGTACCGGCCTTGGAGTCAGGAGTACCTGAGTTCAAATCTGACCTCAGACACTTAATAATTACCTAACCGTGTGGCCTTGGGCAAGCCACTTAACCCCATTGCCTTGAAAAAGTCTAAAAAAAAAAAAGTTAACTTATTATATAATTTTGCTATCTCTTATACTTTATGTTTCTTCCTTAAGGATGTGATTTTTCTCTCAACACATTCAATTTTGATCAATGTAAATCACGGAAACAATGTAAAGAGTAACAGACTGCCTTCTGTGGGGGGTGGGCAGGAGGGATGAGATTGGGGGAAAAAATTGCAAAATCCAAAAAACAAAGAATTAGAGGTTATCTATCATCTTATCACACCACTAATCAGGGCCAGAGAATTCCTGGCAAACAACCGAACTTGCTGAAACATCAAAGGTCTACATTAGAAGGGGGAAAGTGTATCTATCTGGCTAGATCCATCTGCAAATAGATCTGAGGATGGCATTTGGATGGTGTGGATCCTTGAAGTGACATTAGGGTCAAAAGCTAAGGGGACTCCTTCCTCAAGGCACCTGAAAGAAAACCAGCAGCATCTTGAAACAGGGGCTTTCAGCTGTTTAATAGGGGCTGCAACTTAAGCTCTACAGCCATTTTGGGTGTGTGTGTGAGTTGCCTCTCCTTTTTTTCTAGTATGTGGGCAGTCTTGCCACATTATCATCCATTTAGAGAGCCTTTGCTACTAAATGGTCTATGACAGACAGGAGAGACTTTTATAATGTCTAATCACAAACTCCCAAGATGTACTAAGGTCCTGAGCAACCTGATGATTTCAGCTGGCTGGGCTGAGATGAGCCAAAAAGCTTCCTGAATCTGAAAGAAGCATATTAAGATAGATTAATATTACTATTTAGTTAGATTTTTTTCATCCCTAAAAGCATCAAATTGAGCACAATATATACTAGGCATAAGAAAATTTACTAAAATGTGAGCAAATATTGCAGACGGAAAAGAGAAACAGAGGCCAAGCGAATAGCTGTGAACAAGCATCAACTCCTTACTATGTATGTCAACCCCTGGAGCAAAGTCTGTAGACTCCAAGAAAGGCAAAAACATGGTCCCTGCCTTTGAGAAGTTCACATTTCAACTCTATGACAAAATGCAAATCATTTTGCTCGTAAAATATACAGGATAAGAGAGAGATAATTTCAGCGGGAAGGTGCTGATAGGAGGAGGATGACTGGGAAAAACCTCCTACAGAATGGAGGATTAGAGACAGGCTTCCAAGGAGAACAAGGACAGAAGCTGACAGAAAGAAGGAAGAACAGCCAAGAATGGGAAGTGGTTAGTGAAAAGACAAGAGTCAGGAAATATTGTCATTATGTCATCATTTTTATCTTCCTGACATCTCTTCTACAGGACCCCTTCTCTTCCACCCTAGTTTAGTCTCTCCCTTGGCTTATGACAACAACCTCCTGCTCCAATCTCCCTCCTTCAGCACCTCCCAGTCCATCCCACTGGCCCCAGAGCAGCCAGAAGGATTTTCCTAAAGTAGCTCTAGGTTCAAGTATGAGACCATAGTATTTAAAGCTCTTTACCTTCTGGACTTGGCCCTCTGTAGACCAGCTAACTTCACTTCTTACCACTTCTCATACAGAGGCCTCTAGGTCTCAGCTCTCTGCTTTGATCCTGGCTGTCTTCAGACCTGGCACATCCTGTCTCCTCATCCCTGCCTCTAAGAGTCCTGGGTCTCCTCCAAGATTCAGTTCCAGTCCCATCTTCACACGAGGCCTTTCAGGATTCCTCCAGCTGCAGCTGCCCGACTCCCCCACATCACTGGATGCCTTCTGACTTCTATGTGAGCACATCTCCCTCAATAGAACGGAAGCTCCTTGGGGGCAGAACTCTTTCTTTGTCCCCTCAGCTTCTAGCACAAAGTACAAAGTAAGTTGCTTAACAAATGGTTGTTGATTGACTTAAAAAAAAGTCAGGCAATGCCAAAGAATAGTAGAAAGGTCAGTGTAAACGGAACAGGAAGGAGAGGGAGAGAGGGAGAGAGGGGGAGAGGGGGAGAGGGGGAGAGGGGGGAGAGAGAGAGAGAGAGAGAGAGAGAGAGAGAGAGAGAGAGAGAGAGAGGAGCAAAAAGTCTGGAGAGATCAAAGGAGGCTCAGCTCCAAAGGGATTTGGTGGCCAAGCCTTCTGGTCGATGTGGGAGGCCCCAAGGAGCCCCTGGAGTTTACTGAATAGGAAGAAGACTTGGCCAAGCCTGGTCTTTGACTGCAAAAACCCAAGGGGCCGTTGATTGCCAGGGTCCCGATGTGATGAAGGTCTGCACTAAGCTAGAGGCTGTGGTGGAGAGAAAGGAGAGAGAGTGGCGGCAGAAAGGACAAGACTCGCCGTCTGGCTGGATACTCAGAGCAACCCCAAGGCTTCAAGTGCAGGTGTGTGGGAGAAGGGCGGCCAAGTTGGGCGGAGGGGAGGGTCGGGTGCTGGGCAGGTCTGCGTTACATGGGCCCGGGGCATCCAGCGTGGGCCACCCCCCAGGCAGTGGATGATGGCAGGCTGGAGCTGAGGAGACCCAGGCCGCTTATCTAAATCTGGGAACCATCTGAACAGAGATCAAGGGGGGCTGAGAGGGAGCTGGGGTACGGCAACCCCTCCATCAAGGTAAGGAGGTGCAGCAAATGACTGCGAAGGGGGAGTCGGGGAGAGACCACCAAGGAGCAGGGGTCGGCGGGGAGACTGTCGGGGGGCACAGCCGCGGCGGGAGGACGTAGGAAGGGGAGGGCAGGGGCTCACCTGGCCGGCGCCGGCGCTCAGCGGCCCGGGGGCCATCGGGGCCTCGGCGGCTCTGCGGCGTCTTCCGAGGGAGCTGGGGGGGCGAGAACGGGGGGCCAAGGTCAGGGGTGCCCCCCACCCGCGAGGCGGCGGTCAGGGGCCTCTGGCCCGGGGGCCCGGCAGGGGAGCGGGAGCCCCCCATCCCCGTGACGTCATAGGGCCTCTGGGAATGAAGGGCGCCCCCCGCCCCCCGGAGGGGGGCCGTCAGCAGACATTAGGCGCCGCGGGCCTTCCAGGAGGGGGGACCCCAGCGGGCCCCGGCATCCCGGCGGCCCCCGACTCTGAGGGGAGGGGGGCGGAGCCGGGAGCGCCCCTGGCAGGGGCAGGACCAGCCGAGCCCGCGGAGCGGCGGCGGGCCCTGACTGGCTGGCAGGCCGCGCCCCGCCCCCGGCCGTGACCAATGAGCGCCTCCGCTGCGGCGGGGGGCGGGGCGCGGCGCCACATGACGCAGGCGCGCCCGCGGCCCCCGTCCTCCCGCGCAGTGCCGCAGGCCGGGCCGGGCGCCAGGCCGCGGCTCCTCCCCAGCCCCCTGGAGGCGGGCCCCACTCACCCCGGCCCGAGCCTCGGGCCGCAGGACTCGGCCCCCGGGGGCGGCGGCGCAGGGCGAACCCCCCGGAGCCGAGGAGGCGCCGACGCGCAGCCGAGGCTGCGGAGCGAGAGGCGCCGGGAGGACGCCAGGCCGGAGGGCCGGAAGTGACGCCCAGGAAAGGGGCGGGACGCCTGGCCGCTGGGGGTGGACTTCCTTCCGGCGCGTGAGTGGGGCTCCTTTCCGCTTCCTCTTGGGGCTGCTTGGGGGGGGGGGTGGCCTTGCCCACGCTGGAGGGACGGGGCGCCGGGAGCCGGGCCCGGGGCCCCCGGAGCTAAGGACAGGCCTCGGAGGAGACGGGCGGCCCGAGGCCGGGACCGAGAGGGCCCTAGCAGCCGGGCGGGGCGGCCCCGAGCCCCCATCCCGGAGCCCGTCCGCCCCGGCCGGCGGAGAGCCGCGGGCCCCAGGCGGCCGGGCGAGGCTCGTTACTGCCGGTGTTGTTCCTGTAGCGGCTGAGTGACGGCCACCCGAGCCGGCGGAGCCCCGGCGCACGGCCTTTCTGGGCGCCTCCGGGGGCAGACGGGGCGGAACTCGGGGTGTCCGCCGTTCCCCCCACTACTGCGCCTTTCCATCCCCAAGCCCCCTGTGCGCCTCGCCTTGCCCGCCCTTTCCAGAGGATGGTATGAAAGCAAGGCTGGCATTGGCATTTCACTCTGCACTGGTGCCGGGACATTTATAAAAAATGAGGATCAGGTCCTAGAAGTAAAGCAGTTGTAAGAAATCTTCTCTCCCAGCCTTGAAACAATATCTGTCCATTCATCCATCCATCCATTCATATGTTCATTCATGCCCTTTTTGTTTCTTTGTTCCCATATCCACCTGTGTTTGCATTGATTGGTTTAGCCCTCCAGAAGGCAGGACTTACCCAAGAAAAGACCCACATGGATGTTACAGGGCTACCGAAATTAAAAGGTGTCGTAATGATTCATTGATTTTTTTACTTTCTTATTTTTTAAAAATTTAGTTACAATAACGTTATCCTATCAAGTCCACCTTGCTTAGGAAAAATACTACCCTTGGCACTTAGCTTAACTAGGTTTTGTTATCTTTCATATGCAGAATAGAGTTCAGAACTTGAAATGTATTACTTCTAAATTTTTACTCTCCATTCTTTGTTTTTAGGTTTGTTTGTTTGTTTGCAAGGCAAATGGGGTTAAGTGGCTTGCCCAAGACCACACGGCTAGGTAATTATTAAGTGTCTGAGACCGGATTTGAACCTAGGTACTCCTGACTCCAGGGCGGGTGCTCTATCCACTAGGCCACCTAGCTGCCCCTTATTCTCCATTCTATTGAAAACTGAAGGTCAGTCATCAGAGGTGCAGCCTTTCCCCCAGCACCCCCCTTATACATATTCTCTTGTCATAATGAATAGGTTTCTTTGCTCAAAACAGACTATAACTGTGGATCATTGACTATACTTTCCTTCTTATGTGTCAACCCCTACCCAGGCAGTTGAGATAAGTGATAATTAAACTCATCTTCATAGATAAATAAATTCAGTATTCCTGCTTCAGCAGGGCAGCATATTAAAAAGTCCCCTGACATATTTAGGTTGATTGTTTAAGGCATCAAACTGGAACTTTGGCATTGTGGACTTCACATTCAATACAGAATGAGGAGACTATAGGAAGGTGGCATTCATTTATCTCTAACAGTACATTAAAAAATTAGATTGAAATATGTTTCTCAAAAATAAACACTTGGGGCAGGTAGAGGGCACAGTGGATAGAGCATCAGGCTCTGGAGTCAGGAGGACCCGAGTTCAAATGCGGCCTCAGACACTTAATAATTACCTAGCTGTATGACCTTGGGCAAGCCACTTAACTCCATTGCTTTGCCAAAAAAAAACCACTTGATTGAAGAAGTTGCAATCTTTGCTCAATGAAAATAGAAATAAATGAATCTTGATTTTCAGTTTGCAAATTCAGATGACCTACAAATAACTAAGGCATTTTGAATTCTTTTTTAAAAATATCAGTATTGGGGGAGTCAGGAGGACCTGAGTTCAAATCCGGCCTCAGACACTTAATTACCTAGCCGTATGACCTTGGGCATGGCACTTAACCCCATTGCCTTGCAAAAAACAAACAAAAAAAAAATAAGAACATTACAGTGTGAGACCTGTGCCCAAATCTAGTGGCAAAAGTTAGAAAAAAACTAAATAAATCTCAAGATTGAGATTGATGCAAAATTTTAACATAAATAAGAGACTATTGCCAACTTAAAAGCATAGTGGGAATATAAAACTGAGTCTACATAAGGAAAACAATTAGAATAATTAGAGAAACTAATAGCAAAATTTTTCAAAAAGGGGAAAACTAAGAAAATGCTTCTTAAGGAATTGAAGGATCTTTTAAAATATAATCAAAATCATAGGATTTGCATAATATAACAAATTTCTAGAGAGAAATAGAAACTGCTCCAACAAAAATGGAAATATATCAAGCAATCTACTTTTGCTACTAGAAATCTTAACTATAGTAATGATAAAGCCAGATAACATAATAGTAATAGTAAGTATAATACAGCAATAACGTCAAAATCAAATGAAATGTACAAACTCCATCAAGGAAGATTTAGTTTATCAGTATTTTTGATGTTTCAGTAAGAAAATTGGGTTGAATAAATTGACCCTATGGTGCATGTAATTTACAAACACACAAATTCATTCCCTAGATCATTGACTTTTCTTTATTAAATTACTAAAGGCTAGGAACAAATGAAAAGAACGTTAATATTTTGAGACAAAAATATAAAAACATGACTGGTAAACCTCTTTGCAGAAATAAAAAAAATTTGGAATAACTGAACGGACATTTGTCAATGAAATACAATTAGGATTTTACATGAATTTGCAATCCTACAGCAATTAAAATATTTTCCCATTAAATAGCATTTTACTTTTTCCAATTACATGTAAAATAGCTTTCAATATTTGCTTTTATAAGATTTTGAGTTGTGAATTTATCTCTCTCTACTCTCCCTTTTCTCCTTCCTAACATAAGTCTAATATGGATAATATATGAATTATGTTTTATATTTATCAATTATGTTCCCGCAGCAGTCATATTATGAAAGAAGAATCAGAACAAAATGGAAAAATCATAAGAAAGAAAAAAGCAACAACCAAAGGGCAATAATATACTTTGATCTGTATTCAGACTACATAAGCCTTTCTCTGGATAGAAATAACATTTTCCATCATGATTCTATTAGAATTGTATTGCTGTGAAGAGCTAAGTCTATCATAGTTGATAATCATACAATGTAACTTCCTTTGTACAATGTTCTTTTGGTGGTGCTCATTTATGTTTCAGCTGAAGTGAAAAAAAAAACAGCAGTATCACTCACAATCTCAAAGCAAAAACAAAGAAATCCAATTAAATGAAAAATAAAGGAAACTACATATTCTTAAAGTGTATCACATGAAATGAAATGAAATAACATCATTACTAAGGAAATAGGCTCCGAATGGTAAGTATCTAAAACTTAAGAAGGGAAACAGTATTCAGGAAGAAATAGACAACAAAATTATACTAGTGAGAGTCCTCAACTTTCCCCTCTTAGGAGTAAATAATTCTAAGAAAGATATGATTGGCTCTGGAGGAAAACAAATGGGAATAGAAAGAAACATGCCTTTATCTGAGTAGTACATTGTACCTGAAGAAAAGTTAGCCGTGTTTCAGAACATAAAATTCTCTGAATTGGGATAGCTAGGTGGTGCAGTGAATAGAGCAGTGGCCCTGGAGTCTGGAGGATCTAATTTGGAATCCGACCTCAGACATTTGATGCTTACTAATAATGTGACCTTGGGCAAGTCACTTAATCCCTTTGCCTTAATAAATAAATAAATAAATAAATTGAAAATATACTCTCCCAATCAATACCAGAATGATTAAATGTATCCCTTTCTGATCCTAATAAAATTAAAATTATGTTCAATTAAGGGTTATGGAAAAATAGATTAAACATTAATTGAAAACCAAATTATCTAATACTAATTATTGAATGAGTCAAAGAACAAATCAATAATTTAAGAAAAGATAATTATTGCCAACAATAAATCCAATGTGCATCTGAACATTTAATGAGAGCTGGGTTGAAGAGGTGTAACAAACAAATGTTGTGAACCAATCTCTTAACTTTATTGTTGAATATCCAGACTCTTATAACAAAACTTATCTCAGACATGATAAGTGAGATGGAACCCAGCTGCATGGCTTCCCTGGTTAAATTTATGATATTTATCCTTTGAAGGCTGTGGACTTCCTTATCAGGAAGTTTCCCATACACTTCTGGCTCCACAGATGTTTAGGTCAGGGTTCATTAGTGAACCAATCAATGTGTTTAATGAGCAAGAAAACATGCTTGCCCTTGGTGACTTTAGTTCCAGAAACATCTGTGTCCTCACTTCTTCTGAAGCTGGCCCTCAACAGAGAATGACAACAATGAAAAAATATATCCTAATTTATTGATGCAAACCAAAAAAAAAACATTTAGGGGGAAAGCTTATGCTTAGATCAATAAAATAGCAGGGAATGCTGATGAACGATGAAGGCAAAAAAAGAACAACTTAAACGTTTCCAATTAAATACCAAGTTAGACATCCTGAAAAATCAAGGAAGAGATTAATAAAATTGAAAGAATAAATAATATTGAATGACAAAATAAACTAAAAATGGACTTTATGAAAAAAAGAATAAAATCTTTGGTAATTTGATTAAGAAAGACAAAACCAAATTATTAGTATTAATAACAAAAAGGATTCTAAAAGCACAAGTAAAGAAGAAATAACGATTTTTGAAACTCATTTGAGTAATTAATGACAATCTGAAAATCTTAGCTAAATGAATGAATATAACTAATAAGAAATCTGTTAATTAGATTTATTTTTATTTTTCCCTTTGGGGATCTGATTGATACACCTGTTTTTTATTTTCTTTCATTTTTTTACTTCAGCTGAAGCATAATAGATTCCCCTCCAGCTCCTAACCATGAATTTATGTGACTCTTTGCTGCTAAGGACATGTTGTAGGAGTCTGGTTTTTAATCCACTCTGCTATATATTCCACATAATTATACACCCTTATATTATCTTCAAAGTGATTTTTTTCCCTCATCCGTTCATATTGTTCTAGCTAACATTTCTTGAATGATTAAAGGAGTAATGGGTGGTACCCATTCTTGCTTCAGCTCTGATCTTTTTGGGTAGGTTTCTGACATATCCAATTATAAATACATTTGATAGGAATTTTAGATAGACATAGCATATCCCATTAAGAACACTTCATTTATTCTAGATTTTCTAGAATTTCTTAATAGGAATTAGTGTATTTTGGTCAAAAACTTTTCTTCATCTATTGAGATAATCATATGATTTATGTTGGCTTTATTGTTAATATGATTAAACTGTTTCCCTTTTATCGAACCAATCCCTGTATTTCCCATATTAATACTACAGTCATGCTATATGAATGTTGTTATAAATTTTTGTGATCTCCTTGTTGCATTTACAATCTGCATCATATATTGGTCTACTTTGCTTTTTCTGTTTTTGCTCTTTCTGCTCTATGAATCAGCATTATATTTTATATTTTAATTTGGTAATATTCATTTATAGTCTAATTTTCCAAATAGTTTACATAATATCCAATTTAATTGTTTTTATATATTTAGTTGAATTCTCTTGGGAATCTATTTGGCCCTGGTGACTTTTTTCCACAGGGGATTCATTGATGCCTTGTTCAATTTATTTCCTTTGGTATTTAATAAGAAACGTTTAAGTTGTTCTTTTTTGCCCTCATCTTTCATCTGCTTTCCCTGCTATTTTATTGATCTAAGCATAAGCTTTCCCCTTAAATGTTTCTTTTGTCTGCCCAAAAAGATCAGAGCTGAAGCAAGAATGGGTACCACCTATTACCCCTTTCATTATGTTAGCTAGAACATTAAAAAAGAGAAAGAAATCGAAGTACTTAGACTAGGCAATGAAAGAAAAAAATCACCTTGAAGAGGTGTATGAAGGTATTTGATTTAAATAAAATGGGTGCTACCATAATTCAGTTAGGCTTGCAGTATAGTTTGCCTGTCAGATACATGAAGAAGTTAAGAATTCATGGAAAAATCAAGTGATAGAAAGCATTAGGAGATGTAAAATGGATAATTTCAATCACATTAAATTGTAAAAGTTTTGCATAGGGGGAGCTAGGTGGCACAGTGGAGAGAGCACCAGCCTTGGAGTCAGAAGGACCTGACACTTAATGGCCTCAGACACTTAATAATTGTCTAATTGTGTGACCTTTGGCAAGTCACTTAACCCCATTGCCTTGGGAAAAAAATGTTTTGCACAAACAAAATCATTAGGAAGAAAGCAGAAAGCTTTGAAAAACTTCCAGCAAGTTTCTCTCTTAGAAATCTTATTACTCAAATGTATTGGGAACTGAATCAAAACCTTAAGAATACAAGTCATTCCCCAGTTGATAAATGGTCAGTGGATATCCACAAGCAGTTTTCAGATGAAGAATCAAAGTTCTCTATAGTTTTGTGAAAAATGCTCTAAATGACTATTGATTGGAGAAATGCAAATTGAAACAACTCTGAGATACCACTTCACATTTATCATATTGGCTAATATGACAAAAAAAGGAGAGGTATAACTAGTGGAGAAGATGTAGGCAAATGTTGGGAAGTTTTGAATTGATCTAACCATTCTGGAGAGCAATTTGGAACTTAAAATTGTGCATATCCTTCTAGAAATGGCACAACTAAATCAGTCCAAAAAGAGAGAAAAGAACTACATTTGCAAAGTATTTAGTACAGATCTTAAGAGGCTAGTCATCAGTCATCAATGAATGACTGAACAAGTTCTGAACAATGGAACACTACTGTAAGAACTGATGAGCAGAATGGTTTCAGCAAACACCTGAAAAAGCTTCCATGAACTGATGCAAATGAAGGGAGAAATTCTGAAAAAACATTGTATACAGTAACTGCAATACAGTACTGAGTTCACCTGTGAGTGACATCGATTCTTAGTATTATGAAGCTCCAAGACAAGAACCAAGGAATCATGATGAAATCTGTGATCTGTTGTCAGAGATAGAACTGATGGGAATCTGATGGTAGATTGTTTTCATTCTCTCTCTCTCTCTCTCTCTCTCTCTCTCTCTCTCTCTGTCTGTCTTCTGTCTTCTTTCAAAACATGACTTATATGGAAATGTTATTGCAGGATTACCTATGTGTAGGCTGTGTAAAAATGTTTACTGCTTCGAGGAAGTTGGAAGGAAGAGTGTTAGGGAAATAAGTTTGAATTCAGAATTTAAAGCCAAAAATGTTAAAATTCTTGTATATAGTAGGAAAGATAAAATATTATTCAAATTGAGAAATCTCCTTATTGTGTAGAATTTCCAGAGTTTGTGACTCTAACAAACTTATTGTCTGTCAAATTGTCTATCTCTGTATCTTTCCTCATCTTAGTCTTATCAGTTTTTCTGAATTCTTGAGTGACTGACATGAGTTGGTCATGATGCCTGGGATCATCTCTGTACTTCATATTACTGATATTGAGAAATGGATCATACTTATAATAGGAATGAAAGAACATGGTGTCATAAGCTCACACCTTCACGTCTAAACAATGGAATAAATTAGTTCTCATTTACCTTTTGATTTAATTGAGATTTATAGACTCCATGTCTTCTAGAAGAAGGGATCATTGCAGTGGGAAAGGAATTTCAGGCGATGGAGAGCAGGGCTTAGGGAGGAGAGGATGTCAGGGTTCTGCAGTCCTGGCCCTGGCTGT
Organism: Macrotis lagotis; assembly: GCF_037893015.1. NCBI lineage: Eukaryota > Metazoa > Chordata > Mammalia > Peramelemorphia > Peramelidae > Macrotis > Macrotis lagotis. The sequence goes on from NC_133666.1 coordinate 701,253,384, forward strand.
GATTAGAGGATCTGGGACTTCAGAGGCTGCACTGTGTGATGCTTCTGGGACAAGGAAGACCCTCCCAGAAGAGGCTGGGGAAAGCAGGCAGTCTTTGAAGTGAGAATGCTCTGCTTTCCTTGAAGCTCAAATACATTTTTCTTCTCTTGGGCATGTTTTCCAGCTTTTGCTGGCTCCTTTTGCCATTGGGTGTAACTCTCCTTAATCTGACCTTTATGTTGAGAGTCTTCCAGGTCTGCCTGGAGCAACCCTCCCTCTCAAGCCAGGCTACACAATGAGCCTACCTTCACCCATGCCTCTAATTCCAATCCAGAGTCCTAATCCCTTCCAGACTTCCTGTCTCACCATCACTGTTTTGAATTAAGTCCCGCTTTTCCAGACTTGAAACATTGCCCTTAAGAATCTAGGAATCCTGATTATAACCTTCCTATCAGGACTCAGGTGACCTGGTTCCTCACCTTTTGGTTAGAAATTCATTTGTCCTGCCTTCCAACCGTGCCTGCTTGGAGAATCCAGGACTCTTGTGTCCCCTCCTTAGGACCCCACCTTGCACATAGTAACCAATACTCTTTCCTGCCACTGATGGTCTGCTTCTTGGGATCACTTCTCTTCTAGTTCAAAAGTCCACAAGGAATGATAACTCTGCTCCCCAAGTCACATAGCCATTTCCGTGTACTTTGGAAACTCCTCTATTCTCAGGATCCTTATCTGGCATTGCGTAAATCATCCAGGGTTCATGGAGAACTGCTAGGGAGCATTCTTGGAGCAGGATTCCCAGGGGAACAGGCACGAGCTAAAGTCCAGCCTGGATTATGGATCACACTCTGCTCCAGTCCTCTACACTTTCCTATTCTCCACCTCCTCATCTGAACCTATGGCTCTTGGACTGCATCCCCATCAGACCCTAGACATGTGTCTCCCTATCTCCAGTTTCCTAAACTAGGCCCTCCCAGAGGTCCTAAGAGGCCTCCCTGCTTCCTTGTTAAACTTCAGGACACAGTCCTCCTGCCTTCCCAGACTCAGGGTCCACATGGAGCTATCTGTCAATCCCTGAACTCCAAGTCACAAGCTATTTTTGAATGTCTTGTCTCCCAGATTCTCCTCTTGATCCCCCTTACCCAAGTCTCCTGTTCCCTGCCTCAACTTCTTTCTGAGGCCTCAGCATGAATTCCAGACTAAATTTTTGTCACCCAGCCTCAGGCTTCCCCTGCTCATTTTCTGGAGGCTCCATTCCAGAGCTTCACCAGCCTCAGACTTCCCTGGCTTGGCTCCTGTCTAGTTTGTGGTCCAGGTATACTTTAGCTGGGGAGAGAGATGTGGGGAAGGCAGAGGAGCAGTTGGAGGGAGAACCGTGACCCAGAAGTCATTGAAGCTCTGCCTGGTCGAATCCTAACTGGGATTTCCTGCCCCTTGTGTTATGTGGGTCTGTAAGAGATTGGGCAGAGGAGGAGGAAGGAGGGAGGGAAGTAGTCTTCCTTTTTGGATCATCTTCATTGCCCAACCTGATCCTACCTGCTGCCTGCCTAGTTCCCTTCTTTTGTAGGTTGGAATCTCAAAGCTGAGAGTCTTGGGGACCTGGCCCTTTATATATCCCTGTTGGTTAGTCTCCTGGGAGAGAAGGAAAGGCCTCTCCCTCTCTGGAATCCTTCTACCTTCCAGTTCAGCCTGCAGAAGCCCAAGGCCTGGCCCAAGTGGGGACTGAGTCAGATCCAAACCCCAGCATAGAAAGTAATTCAGAAGAGTTTTAATATAATGGGTTCAGCAATTAAAAATCACCATAATATGAACACAAAAGTGGGCACCATGGGACTAAGACTGCAGGGGTGGGGTGGGTTTGGGAATTTTTATTTAATTTTTTTTTTAAGGATTTTGCAAAGGCAAATGTGGTTATGTGACTTACCCAAGGCCATACAGCTACATAATTATTAACTGTCAGAGGCTGCATTTGAACTTGGGAACTCCTGACTCCAGAGCTGGTTGGTGCTCTATCCACTGTACCACCTAGCTGCCCTGATTTTTATTTAATTCTTAGAAGGGCAGAGATTTTCCCAGGCTGGAAAGGCAGAGAATTAAACCTTGGTTTGGTGTGAGCTGTGTGAGCTCTGGTAGTAAGAATTTTGGTTTTCATTTCTGACCACAATGTGTGGGGGTGGCAGGACCCCAAGGTATAGAAAGACCAAGACCGAGGTAGAGGAACTTGAGAAAAAGGAATCACTTTGATTACTTTACTGCCTACCTAGGGAGCCTGGATACAGAAGGAATGGCCCCAGGGAGCCTCAGCACCCAACCTCAGGTGAGTACAGTCTGACCCCAGACTAGACCAAGGGGAGCAAACCAATCCATTTCTATAGATATAAGGAATGGTCTAGGACATTTGGCAATGCCTTTTTCATTGATCCTTTCTTTACCCAAAAGCAATCATGAAATAGAATGCAGGAGTTGCCACACTGCCCTGCACTCTTCTGTGGTTTAATTTAAACTGATTCATTTGGGCCGTAGTGTCTTAAGCACTGAGACCCCACACTCAAAATTGGTGCCCTGCCTGTTTGTTTTTAAATTTCTCCTGTATTGTAACTTTCAAGGACTACTTCACTCATGAATAATTGTTTCCTAGAGATCCGGTCTTTCCTCTCTCTACCTGCTTAGCATAGGGGCTCTCTCATACACAAAGACACACATAGAGATACACACACTTTATCTACCGACCCCCCCCCCATCCCCACTTTTTCCTGGTTTCTTTGACCAAGCTCTATTTTCATCAACTGAAGGTCCAGGAAAACCCTTCCCTGGCAGAGCCCAGAAAGCAGAACCAGCTCCTCTCCTTTGTGGTCTTGGCCTCAGAACAGAAACTGTGCTCCAGGGATTGTTCCTGCCCTTGTGCCTCAGGTCACAATATTTCTCAGAACTCTTTTAAAATTTCTTTTTTGAAAAATATAGGTCCCTAAATGATAACTTGAAGCAATATAAAAATTTGTTAAAGTTGGGGCGGCTAGGTGGCATAGTGGATAAAGCACCAGCCCTGGAGTCAGGAGTACCTGGGTTCAAATCTGGTCTCAGACACTTAATAATTACCTAGCTGTGTGACCTTGGGCAAGCCACTTAACCACATTTGCTTGCAAAAACCTAAAGAAAAAAACCCAAAAGAATTTGTTAAAGTTTTCAGTTCTGTAGTCTACCCCGCCTCCATCCCTCCTCACTACCCTCTCTGAAATAATGAGCTATTTATGTTCAATCATGAAACATTTCCATTTTAGTCATTTTTATCCATGTCACCCTGTCTATGCTTTCATGTACCACAGTAATTTTTCCATTCCCCAGTTGTTGGGTATCTGCTTCTTTCCTAATTATTAGCCACTACTAAAAGAGATGCTATAAATATTTTTGTACAAACAGATCTTTTTCCCTTTCCTGAATGTCCTTAGGTAATAGACCCAGCAGTAATATTCCTAGATCAAATTTTAATCCTTTGGACTTCAGTTCCAAATTACTCTACAGTTATTGTTGTAAACATCCTTCTTTTATCTGTTCATTCTCTGCCTACAGGTAGCATCTTTATTCATATGTCATTTCTGTTATCTTGGGTATTTATAATAGAGAAAAGTTCTGTTATTTGGTCAAGGTCATTTTTCAAACAGTATTGTTACTGTATCCAGTGGTATCTTGGTTCTGCTCATTTCCTTCTTTATATTCCTGCAAGTCTTTCCATGTTGTTCCAAAATCTTAGAGCTCGTCACGTCACACAACACAACCATGTTCCATCACATTTCATATACTACTACAGCTTGTTCAGTCTTTCCCAAGGGATAGGCATCCCTGACATTTCTGGATCTTTCCTGCCACAAAAAGCTTCTACAAAATTTTAGCACACATGGGTGGTTTTCCTTTATCTGTATGACTTATACCATCATTGTCCCAAACTACACCTCCTTTGTGGTCTTATAAGGAAGAAATTTCCCATCACCCTTCCCCTTTTACCTCCATATGTTCACCTACCACCTCAAAGAACATAAACTTGTGGTCTGATGCCACAGGGAGACACCTTTCATTGGAAAACATTTCTCAGTTTTATTCTCTCTGAACATATAAAATGTTTATCTCAAAATCCCATCAGTCTCCTATTGACTTTGAGTTCCAGAGCTGGCTCTGCCTCTCATATGGGATCTGACCTCTGGACAAATCCCTTTCTGTGCTTCTGTTACCTCCTAGAATTGATGAAGACTGGACTCTTTAGTTCTGAGGAGTCTTTCAGCTCTCCATTTGTTGACTTTTGATGGTCTAGGAGTTGGTGTCATTCAAGGATGTGGCTGTGGACTTCACCCAGGAGGAATGGAGCCTCTTGGACCCTCATCAGAAGAAGTTATACAAGAAGGTCATGCTAGAGAATGCCCAGAACCTGCTCTTTCTGGGTGAGGATGCTTCCCCCTGATAGCCATGAATCTTTAATCAATGAGAATATCTTCATTCCCTTCTGCTTTAGAACATTGATCAATTTAGAGAGAAAAGTGCTGGTCTCCTCTGGCCAAGTTCCTGAGTCCTTCATAAGGCTGGTTTTCCTGAAAATGCCTTTGTATTGTTGGCTAGGAACCTGAGATTCTTGCTTTGTTCCTCCTGAAGCTCTCTCTGACCAGTTCTAAGAAGCTTCAAGTCAAAGATCAATCATTTTGGAAGCGTCTCTGATGTATAACCAGTCTCAGAGATAGATCAGTTTATCTTCTCCTTGGACATGAGTTTTGCCCACCAAATGTCTGAAGACTCTTCAGGGAATTTTTCATTGCAACCCTGAGTCTGTCGGATGGGTCTAGTATTTCGAATATTTTCCTTTTCATTAAGAATGTATCTGTATTTCACCATTCTCAGTTTCCCATTTATAGCAAATTTGTCCTTAATCTTCCTTCATATTGCTTCTAATATCTAGGACAGATAGTGGGTAATGATAGAATGGGGAAAAGCATGTGTTTTTGTCTGTTATTGGCCAGCTGCTATGCCCTATGCTTTCTTTACAGTATGTCACTTCATCCTGATTATAACCTTTTAAGTTCAGTCAAATTATTATCCCCATTTGATAATTAAGGAAACTGAGGCCAATGGAGGTTGAGTGTTTTTCAAGGACACACAGGTAGTAACTGTCTAGGGTTGGATGTTAGCCTCTGGCATTTCTCACTTGAGGCCCAGGATTCTGTACTGCACTATTTGCTTCCTCTAATTTCTTGATAATGGTCAAAGTATGATGAGTCCATTGCTCTATGAACAAGGTTCACCATGACCAAATTTCCTGATTCCAGTCTTGTTCTGTGATGTTCTTTCCTACCTCTCCTCAGAACTCAACAAATTAATTTTCAGAGACTGTCCTTCAGGAGTCCTGGGGACCACCATGTGGGTCTTTCTTAGGTGCTCCAAGAATTGCCAGAAATAAGAGACAGGCCAAGAAATAGAAGTGAGTTTGCCAGCAGTGGAATCTCAACTAAAGAGGCAAAGACTTCCCAGAGGAACAGTAAACAGGTTTCTGTATGACTCCATGAGTAAGGCTCAGGATAGACAACCGGGGGGGAAAATCCAAATTATCAAGGTTCCTGTTTCTGTGACTTGAGGATGATCTTGTATAATAACCCTTTGGCACTTGACAAGATGAGTTGAGGGCAGAGGGTTTGGCCATTTTTCAGAACAATACTTCCTATTTGGGGTTAATTACACACATGTAAGGCAGATAACAGACTCCCAAGTATTAAGAAAATGGAGAGGTTCCCAAAATGCAGCAAGAGTACATTGACAACCCCTTAGAAAATTGCAAGTTTCTTTTCATCTTTATTCCTAATTGATTCTTCCCAGGACTTCCAGTTAGCAAACAAGATGTAATGTGTTATTTTGAACAAAAGGAAGCTCCATGGATGCTGCAGGAAGAAGACCTGAAGACCTCCTGTGGAGGTGAGTGAAGTGGATGCACATGGATGAGAGCCCTGATTACAAGAGGTTTCTGTGTGTTACAGTCAATCCCGTGCTACCTTTGGGGATGTGAAGACCTGCTTTGGGGATTTTTTTTCATATATTTCATAGTAGTGCCTTGGGCTTGTCACTAAGGCTCTGACTTTAATTTGTTCATCTGCAATATGAGGGAGTTGGATTCCATGGCCTATTCAGCTCCAGGAGTCAATTGATGATGCTAAAAGTAGGCATTATTTTGAATTTGGGGGCAGGAACCTCTTCTGAAAGTACAAAAGGGAGTTAGAGTATTCCATTTTAACTCTTTCCTAGATTTTCTTCAAGTCAGCAAACATCTAAGTACCTATGATTTTCCAGCCGCTGTGCAAAGCACCAAGCTCAGAAAGAGATTCAAGGAGTCCCATGGAGCTCCCATGGATCTCCTTATCCTTTGGGCAAAGACAGCAGTCCAACAGTGATGTAGAAACTTAGTATGAACAAGATCAATTGGAACTACTCGAGAGATTAGGCAATATCTTTTTGTTGTTGTTTCTTTGGTGGGCAAGTTCATTGACTTGACCAAGGTCACAAAACTAGAAAGTATCAATTGTCTGATTCTGGATTTGAACTCAGTTTCTCCTGACTCTAGGATCTGTGTTCTATGGACTCTACCACCCAGTTGCCCCTAGGCCATAAATTTAAGTAGAACTAGTAAAGGCTTATTAGAGAAGGTGATCTCTAGATGGGGCATCAGGACAACCAATGAGAGCATTCTAAGCAACAGGAATGGCAAGGGAAACTCACTGAGCCTAGAAATGGACCATCCTGTTCCCAGAAGACAAAGGTATCACTGAACTATAGCATATATGGTGGGAATAGGGTGAAAGACGATTGCAGAGTAGAAGAAAGGTTGGTGATTCTGTGCTTTGAGAGCTCTAGATAGAGTTTTATATTTAATCTTTTTGCTTCTGATTTACTGTTGAGTAGGAGGTGACATCAAATGAGAGCTTTGGAAAGAATTTGCTAACTGGGAAGAAGAATGATAGGACTGGGGCAGCTGGACCCAGCTTCAGGCTCTTACAATATATTCTCTGCTATGAGGTTGATGAGGATCTGAACCAAGACAGTGACAGTGTTGAGGAAAAAACAGATAGTTGTGAAAGAAGGCAGAAAGGAAAAATCCAGAGGAGTTTGCAATAGATTGTATGTTTGTGTGTCAGGAATAGGAATGTTTGGGAGCTAATGAGGAGGCATAGGGTTCCATTTCTGATCCTGGACATTTGGGAGATGCCTTAGATAAAACATTAAGAATATGAGCACATATGAGGTTCTTTATGGTTATGGTAAAAGTAGCACCAGTAGAGAATAAGGTCACCCTTCGTTCTTGTCCTTGATTATTGAAGAAGACTAAAATGACATCACTATGATTGAGACAAATTATAGCATGTCCCACAGTGGGTAATCAGACCAATACAAGCTTGGAATGCTCTACCACAAGTCGGGCACAAATACTCCACTTGAACACATGGAATGGCTACTCTGTCATGTTTCTTTATAGCTGCTTCAATTCTACCTCCTCCTAGAACACAGCCCCATGTGCCATGCTGGGCAGTCTAGTGGCAGAAGCTCCCATGCTGAAAGCTCAATTCTAAAGTTCGTCAATGAGTCTTTGACAGAGTCTCAGTATCACTTCTTCTGATCCCCTTGTGAGCCCTTGCTCTGTGTGAGTTCTCCATAAAATAGTTGTTTTGGCAAGCTTATACCTGACATTGTAACATCATGCCCAGCCTGTCATGGTTGCCCTCTCTGTAGTAATGTGGGAATGCCAGGTAATTTAGCTCGAGACAGGACCTGTGTGTGTTGTATCTTCTCCTGTCAGGTGATCTTTAGAATCTTCCTAAGACAATTTAAATGGAAGCAATTCAGTTTCCTGACATGGCGCCAGTAGACTGTCCAGTTTCACAGACATTTTGCAATGAGGTCAGCACAATGGCTGTGTAGACCTTCAGTCTGATGGTCGGTCTAATACCTCTTTTCTTCCATACTTTCTTTTGGAGCCTCCAAAACACTGAGCCAGCTCTGGCAGTCGAGCGTCAACCTCTTTGTCAATGTGTACCTCCTTAGAAAGACAATGTCAAGATAAGTACACTTGTCCACAGTACTCAAAACTTTTCCATTTAATCATGTAATTAATCTGTGTAATCAAAGGTTCAACATATGAATGGTGTGGTACTTGCTGATGGAGCCCCTGTGACTTGCCCAGGAAACACAGCTAATTAGTTTCAAGGGTCTGAGGCTGGGTTTGAACTCAGGTCCTCCTGACTCCAGGACTGGTGCTCTCTATCCACTGTATCACCTAGCTGCACTTTGGTCAGCTGTCATAGAGCCCAGAATCTAGTTTACAAACAAGAGTGGAGGCACAGAAAAGAGAACGTTCAGGAATGAAAATTCGTGTAGTGAAATGGGAAATAAGGGATAATAAGGAAAAAGGATAATAATAGTTTAAGAACAAGAACAGACTAGGGAGGAAGTCATCAAAATAAAAACAATAAACTAGCAGTTTTAGCACCTATTGTGAAAATAAATATTCTCTCATTTTATCCTCTCATTTTAAACTGAGGGAAACAGAGGTCCAGTGATTTTCCTAGGTTTAGAGGACTAGCAAATTTCTGAGTTGGGATCAGAACTCACATCTTCATGATTCAAGTCCCTGAATTCTGTCCACAGCACCATCAGTTGGATTCTGATTTTGAAAGAGAATATTGATAAAATCTTCACACATGAGTTGGAAAGTGGATGGGAGAATTGGACAAGCTCCTATTTAGAGATTGATTTTTTAAAATTCTCAAACTGTTCAAATTTAATTGCTAAATTACTGTTAAAAAGATTTACTTTTCAATAGTGTCATGACTGGTAGCATCCTTGACCAGTGTATTTGTAGATCAATTGCAAATTGTCTTTTTTGTCTTTTTAAAATAATATTTATATACAAAGCACCCTATCCACTACATTCTGATTTTTAAAGAGAATATGATGAAAATGGTCACATATATGAGATGGAAAATGGATGTAATATCCAGCATGTTCCCTCTGAGGAATGGAACGTCATCTCTTTAAACTTTCAGACCACTTTAAGTGTAGGCTAATTATTTTTTAAATGATTTATTTTTCTGTTGTTTCATGACAAACGGTGGACTTGACAAATGTCCTGGCATGTCACTTGCAAATATGGGGGGTTTCTTTTAAATAAAATTTATTTCCAAAACAGCTTTGAAAGGACTTTTTCAGACACAAATTTGCTTTACTTCTACTGTTAAATGGGCTGCCCATTCCCTGAAACTCTGCTGAATGATTAACTCATCTTGCCAACCTATTCCTATGAGAATTCTCCATTTCAAAGAAAACTAACATAAACAATGGATAAGTTCAAATTAGAGAATACTTTAGCATTTCAATAGGTATTTGTTTTAAGGTCCCTTTTCATGGGAAAGTTTTGGAGGGCCATGATGTTTTCATGTTGGCCTCTACTATGCATGCCTAGGACTGTGATTTTCCATTAGCCTGCCCTGGGTGCTACAAGAATACAAACTCAAGTAATTTTGATCTGGAGAGGATAACTTTGATAAGATGTGATTAAAAGGTCAGTTAGAAATGAGAGAATTCCTCTGGTGATGTAATAGATAGTCATTGAGGGTCTCTGCATGACCATGACCTTTTTTTTACATGTGAACGTACAACCTTCCTGGTAGTTTGGAAATAATTTGATATAGTTGAGACTGTAAAGGAATGTATTGCACTTAGTCAGAAACATTCAGAATTTGATGTAATCACCACATGATTGCTAAAAGCAGTGACTTCCTGATCGTGATAGTTTGGAATCACTGCAGAATTACATGTGTAAAGATTCAGATATCCAAACACTTGTTGACCCAGTGGATAAATGTCCTTGTGGGCCAATTGGAAAATTATTTACTGCTTCCCTTCCCATTGACAAGTTTTTAACTCTAATCCCTTGGGCCATTGTCTCAATTCTTCAAGAGACATGTGACCCTCTAAATGGGAAGAGGACGAATCGTGAAGCATGCTGTCAGTATCCTTAGAAAAGAATGATAAATTCAAATTCCTCTATAAAATGAATAGTTTCCAATTTAAAAAATTTCATGCATTTTTTAAATTCTGTTTTTACTTTAGGGAGCAGAGATATATAAAATATTTCTTAAAAAAGAAAGAAGACGTGGTGTCTAGGTGGTGCAGTTGATAGAGCACCGGCCCTGGAGTCAGGAGTACCTAGGTTCAAATTTGGCCTCAGACACTTAATAATTACCTAGCTGTGTGGCCTTGGGCAAGCCACTTAACCCCATTTGCCTTACAAAAATCTAAAAAAAAAAAAAAAAAGTAGAAGACAATTGTAGCCAACACTCATTCTAGTTCTTTTTCTTTGTGGTGCTCAGGTCTGCAATCCTCCCTGGATATAATATGATATATGGTTATATATTGCTTCACTTTTTTTGTAAGTTTCTAGTATAATCCAGTCCAATTCTCAGCACTGGTTGTCTTCTGGGTGGGTACTAGGCTTTTTGGGAGGTGAGGGCAAAGACCTTGTTAAATGGTTGTACCAGTTTTGTTGTATGAAACTTTTCCCTCAAGGAATGGTAAGTGAGATATACTAGTGGGATTTGGGGCTGATTTAATGGCTCCTGGATTCTTGCAATTAAAGCCAGCTTTAAGGTTAGACTCATACCATCATACCATTTGTAACACTGCTGGCTACAGGTAGGCCACTGTAGGGCCATGAAAAAAAGGAACTTGTTATCTCAGCTCCCTCTTTCCTTTGGAAACCAATTGCATGTCACTGGGATTTTCCTAGGTCCAAGGGCAAAACATAGAGGAGGTAGCATAAACTTCCTTTGGGAAAGTTGGTCTTACACTATTAGAGCCATTTGAGGCTGAGATAAGTGACTTGCTTGAGGGCTAAGTTATAGCACTCTAGCTCTTGGACATTTGGATTTAAAAATGGAGGGTGGTGAACTGGGATAGGGATGATGCTGTCAGCACTTAAGTTCCAGGTTTTCTTCAATACAGCGAACATTGATTGAACTCTTCCAGAGGTGTTAGCAGGAGCTGGGTTTTGCAGGTTTTACCTATAGAAGTCCCTTTTCCATTAAGTGTTTCTTCCTCTGCTGTTGATATCAGGGTTGTATTTTTCTTTTTCTTTAAAAAAAAAAGCTTTATTTGCTGCCCTGGCCCATCTCTTCAGATCTTTCACATATTCCCAGATCTGAGTACCACTCCTTTTGGTTTAGGGGAAATACCCTGAAAAGCACAATATGTTGGATTTCCTCTCTGATCTGTGGTCCCATTATCATCTCTGTGGACGTGAGCTGGAATGTCATCCAGGTCCACTGACTCAGAGCAGTCTCAGGTCTTGAGCTAGGGGAGAAGATATGAGTTATATAAAGTTTTCCAAAGGGAGGCCAGATATCTTCCACCAGGGCCCCTCATGGAGTTAAGTAGACTGTGACTTTCCTGGCCTCTCATGCAAGGGCCTGCCCACTATGTGTCAACACCACTCCATTTTGAGGCTGCTTCACCCTAATCCCTTGTTCTTTCATTGCTGTTCTGATTAAAAATCTGTTTTGCACCTGGAAAAAAAAAGAAAGAAGTAATGTTTATTCCATCTTATGCCTCAGTTAAATATAAAAACATTGTTGGCATTCTACATGATCTCAAATACTGAAACAGAAAAAAAATCATTTCAAAAGTGATCTCTAGGGAAATTATATTATGCATTCAAGTAGGGTGGATCATGAAATAATTTGAATATTTAGTATCTGTGCAAAAGTCATTGTTTTTATAATGAAAGTATTGAAAATGCAGACAATGAAAGGAAATTGGAAAGACTGAAAGTGGATTTAATTTGTTGACTACTGTGAACAGAGTGTGCCCATCCATGGGGCTCGTGTCCCCAAGTTAAGAGGCCATTCTGAACTCATGGCCCAAGTTTGAATGCCATGAGAATGCTGGCACTGCCAGCATCACTTGTTTATTGTCAGTAACCACTGAGCATGTGTGTGCACAATGCTTTGTAGATTAAATCAGTCTTTGGATATGAGCTATAGACATCAAAAAAGGATTGGTTCTTCCCAGGCAAAGTTGAAGTTTGTGTTTTCATTACCTGAGGAAATAAAAAGTAAATGAGTTCTACCAATTGTGGGAAGGGGATAGAAATATAAATGTGTGTGGAGTGTCTGAGTATATTTGTTTCTTTCAGAAGAGATGAGATTTGAAATGAAGGAGACTACTGGAAAGCTGAACCTTTCTGTGGATGAAACTCAGAAGCAAAGAGTCACAAATGACAGTCACTGTGACTTAACCGGGAGTGAATTCTGTGCTCCACATGAGAAAATTCAAACTAGAGAGAAACCTTATGAATGTAATCAGTGTGGAAAGACTTTCACTCAGAAAGTGCATCTTAATAGACATCAGAGATTCCACAGTGGAGAGAAACCTTATGAATGTAATCAATGTGGAAAGACTTTTACCCAGAAAGCAAATCTTAATAGACATCAGAGATTCCACACTGGAGAGAAACCTTATGAATGTAATCAATGTGGAAAGACTTTTACACAGAAGTATCATCTTAATAGACATCAAAGAATCCATACTGGAGAGAAACTGTATGAATGTCATCAGTGTGGAAAAGCTTTTGCATGGAAGACCAGTGTTACTAAACATCAGAGAATCCACACCGGAGAGAAACTGTATGAATGTAATCAGTGTGGAAAAACTTTTACAACAAAGTTCAGTCTTACTGCACATGAGAGAATCCACACTGGAGAGAAACCTTATGAATGTAATCAATGTGGAATGGCTTTTAGCCAGAAAAAGCATCTTTCCAGGCATCAGAGTTTCCATGCTGGAGAGAATCCTTATGAATGTAATCAATGTGGAAAGATTTTTACACAGAAGTACCGTCTTACTGAACATCAGAGAATCCACAATGGAGAGAAGCTATATGAATGTAATCTATGTGGAAAGACTTTTACAAGGAAGGATAGTCTTCCTGCACATCTGAGAATTCATACTGGAGAGAAACCTTATGAGTGTAATCAATGTGGACAGGCTTTTAAATGGAAAAAAAGACTTATTGCACATCAGAGAATCCACACTGGAGAGAAACTTTATGAATGTAATCAATGTGGAAAAACTTTTACATGGAAGCTCAGTCTTACTTTACATCAGAGAATCCACACTGGAGAGAAACTGTATGAATGTAATCAGTGTGGAAAAGCTTTTACATGGAAGCTCAGTCTTACTTTACATCAGAGAATCCACACTGGAGAGAAACTTTATGAATGTAATCATTGTGGAAAAGCTTTTACAACGAAGCTCAGTCTTACTTTACATCAGAGAATCCACGCTGGAGAGAAACCTTATGAATGTGACCAATGTGGAAAGGCTTTTACCCAAAAAGCGCATCTTTCTAAGCATCAGAGAACCCACACCAGAGAGAAACTGTATGAATGTAATCAATGTGGAAAGACTTCTAAAAAGAAGGGTTGGCTTCGTGCTCATCAGAGAATCCATACTGGAGAGAAACTTTATGAGTGTAATCAGTGTGGAAAGACTTTTAAAAAGAAGGGTTGGCTTCATGCTCATCAGAGAATCCATACTGAAGAGAAACCTTTTGAGTGTAAACAGTGTGGAAAGGCTTTCACAAGGAAGCACACTCTTACTGCACATCAGAGAATTCATACTGGAGAGAAACCTTATGAATGTAATCAATGTGGAAAGGCTTTTACTCAGAGGGCCAACCTTGCTGCACATCAGAGAAAACATGCTACAGAGAAACATTAAGAATGTCAGCAAAGGGGCAGCTAGGTGGCGCAGTGGATAGAGCACTGACCTTGCCTTGCTGTGTGGCCTTGGGCAAGCCACTTAACCCCATTGCCTTGCTAAAAACTAAAAAAAGAATGTCACCTAAGTGGAAAGGCTTTTATTCAAAGACACCTTCCTACTGTACATCAGAACAGTGTTATAGATTGAAAACAAGCAAAATTGCCAAATGATATCAATTCTGTCCAATACATTTCTTTTCTCTTTAAAAAAAAATTTTATTCTTTCAATTTTCCAAATAAATTGTCTTTCATTATTGTGCTACTGACATGAACAAGTCCATCATGGTTAATCCTGACCCCATTTTGTTATAAGTGTGTATTATGTTGTGGTTCTGTTCTTCTTATTCAGCATCAGTTCATACACGTATTTCCAGGCTTTTCTAAATGTCTGTCCCTCATGACTTCTAGAGAACAATAGTGTTTCATCATATACATATACCACAATTTGTTTATCTATTCCACAGCTGATGAGGATCCCCTCAATTTCTAATTCTTCACCACTATAAAAAGAGCTGCTTCGAATATTTTTGTCCATGTGGGATTTATACCTTTTTTCTTGATCTCTTAATGACCCAGTAGTGTCACTGCTGGCTCAAAGGTATGTAAATTTTTATTGCCCTTTTGGCAGAATTCCCAATTGCTCTCCAATAAGATTAGATCAGTTCACAGCTCCACTAACAATGCATTGGTGTCCCAGTTTTTCCACATCCTCTCTAACATTGGTCATATTCCTTTCCAGCCACATTGCCCAATCTGAGAGGTGTGAGGTAGTGCCCCAGAGATGCTTTCATTTACATTTCTCTAATCAATAATGATTTAAAGCAATTTTTCACAAGAATAAATAGTTCTGATTTCTTCATCTGAGAATTGCCTTTCTATATCTTTTCACCTTTTATCAGTCGGAGAATGATTTGTTTTTTATAAATTTGACTCAACTCTATATGTTAGAAATGAGTCCTTTGTCAGAAATACTGGTTTTAAAAATTGTTTCCCAATTTATACCTTCGTTTTAACCTTGTTTGCAGTACTTTGCTAGTGCAAAAACTCTAATGTCTCCTAAATTCCTTCTATGACACCAATATGGTGCTGATACTAAAACCAGGAAGAGTCAAAACAGTGAAAGAAAATCTGTGATCAAGAAGGATTTATGCCAGGAGTGTAGGGTTGGTTTGATATTAGGCAAACTCATCATATTTGACCATATCAATAACAAACCTAATGGAAATCATTTGATTATCATAATATTTTCTGGAAAAAAAAGCTGCTGACAAAATACACACATTCCTACTAAAACCTCTAGAGAGCGTAGGAATAAATGGAATGTTTTCTTGACTATCTAAATCCATCAATAAGCTTTATATCTAATGGGGATAAGCTAGAAGCATTCCCAATAACGTCAGGGGGAAAACAAGGGTGCCCCTGCTGATTAGATCCCCTGGGTCTGCTCCTGGTCTCCTGGGTTACATCTCTGCAGCAGAGGCCTGCCCTGGACTCTGTTCCAGTCTGACCCTTTGCAGCAGAAGTGACCTTCCAAGTTGTCCACAATCCCAGTGCTAAGAGGTCTGGAAAATGCCACTGTTGCCCCTGACCCATTTGCTCTGGTGCACTGTGGGCCTTTCTAGCCCCTGGGCCAGAGACCCTTCCCTTGGATCTTCCAAATTGTCCTGGGCTGGAGAATTTTTTTCAGTCAGTCTTTGTGGGTTTCATCACTGTGGAATTTGGTTAGCTTTATTATGGTTTGGGTGGTTTGGGGAAGAGCTCAAGAGAATCCCTACCTCTATTTATTCATCTTGGCCTCACCCTCTTTGGTGCCATTTTTCCTGTTACATTGAATTCTCTGAAAATAAAGGTCTATGATACATATTGTATGCAAAGAAAGCAAACTCCCTAGCCTAAATAAGCTTACAATCTATTAGATGACCTTTGGAGGAAATTAGATGGTAACAAGTGCACAAAGTCCAAGACTTAGAGTCAAAAAGACTTGAGTTCAGATCTTGCTTTGAACATTTAGCTTTGTGACCCTGGATAAGATATTTAATCTTTGTTTACTTCAAATATGTGCAGTAGGAATTACAATATTCCTTCCAGGCTTCTTTTGATATAGTAGGTTATATGAATGTTAATCATCTATTAAATAATAGTGTGTGAATAGCTCATAGAAAGGAAAGCGATAATTATTGAGCACTACATTGAGTTCATTTAAAAATAACAAAAACTATGCCACACTAATTTCACTTACTTTTTTTTTAGGTTTACTGAATTCATATTTTGATGTTTTGATTGGTATGGCACTTAATTAAATTAATTTAGTTAGAATTTTATTCTTTTCATTGGCATGGCCTATTCATGAGCAATTTCTGTTTTTCCAGTTGTTTAGGTCTGATTCTATTTCTCTGAAAAGTTTTTTTTAATTGTGTATATAAAATTCTTGAATTTCTCTTAGTAGGTAGACTTCCAAGAATTACATATTGTGTAATGGTGTTTTAAATGGAATTTTTCCCATTCCATGTTGCTGAGCTATGTTGATCATCTAAAGAAATGCTGATGATTTCTGTGAGCTAGCTTGTAGTTTGAAAATTTGCTAGTTAGAAATTATTTCAGCTACTATTTTAGCTCATTCTCTAGGAATCCTTAAGCATAACATTATATCATCTGCAAAGAATGGTGGTTTTCTTTCTTCAAGTGCTTAGTCTAATTCCTTCAATTTCTTTTTCTTATTGCTATAACTAATATTTTTAGTATTATATTGATTAATAGTGGTGATAATGGGCATCTCTGTTTCACCCCTGATCTTTTTAGGAAAGCTTCTAGCTTATCCCTAGTACAGGTAACACTGCTGGTTTTATATACATACTGCTTATTATATTTAAAAAAAACCCTCACTTTTTATGTTCATGATAATGGGTATTATATTTTGTTAAAAACCTTTTCCTACATCTTTTTTAGTATTTTATTCCAAATATTTAGTATTTAGTTCAGGTTTTTGTATGAATATTCAGTGGAGAAATTTGTCTATAATTTTCTTCCTCTAGTTTAGTTCTTCCTAGTTTAGATATCAACACCACATTTGTATCACTAAAGAAGTTTCATGGGACTTTTTCATCTGTTTTTCGTTAATATAGTTTATATACTATTGGAATTCATTGTTCTTTAAATCATTGTTAGAAATCACTCTTGTGACCCTGGGATTTTTTTATCCCTAGGCAATAGACTAAAGGCTTGTTCAAATTCTTTTTCTAGAATAGGGTTATTTAGGCATTGAAAATTAATCAATTACACTGAGATTTTCAGATTTCTTGGCATATAATTGGGCAAAATGTTTACTAATCATTGCTTTATTTTTTTTCTATATTGGCAATAACTTCACCTTTTTTAATTTTGATAGTAGCTATTGGTTTTATTTTTCTGTTTTTTAAAATCATATTAACCAATGGCATCTATCATATTGTTTGTTTTTTTCATAGAAGCAGATTTGGGATATATTAGCTCACTAATATTTCTTACTTTCAATCTGATAAATTTTATCTATCTTTGATTGTCCAGATTTCCAAATTGGTGTTCAATTGGGGACTTTTAATTTGTTTCTTTTTGTTTCTTTTTTTTTTTAGTTGAATACCCAATTCATTCATTAGACTTTTTTTCCTTTTTGTTTATGGAAAAACTTTAGAGAACTAAGATTTCCCATAAGTACTACTTTGGCTGCATCTCATTAATTTGGTTATGTTCTCTTGCTATTATTCTCTCTTGTTTTTTTTAATTTATATTTTTATTTATTTACACATTAGTAGAATAGTCTTGGGGTAAGAGTAAACATAACATAATCCCCTCCATCTCCCCATAAGGAAATAAAATGAAAGAAACAAAAAAAAAAATTCAGTCTGTGATTGGACACCTTCAGCTCTGTCTTTGGGGCAGACTGCATTCTTTATAATAAGTCCATCAGAAAAAGATAATTCCATAGTTTTACACAGTTGCTGTGGCTGATTGTAATTCCCTCCTCACTAGCATTTATTACATTTTCTGTCTCCCTCCACTCTGTCCTTCCTCAAAGTGGGCTGCGCCAAGTGGCGCAGCAGACAAAGCACCAGCCTTGGGGCCAGCAGGCCCCTAGCCTACATCCTACCCCATAGACCCAGCAAACACCCAGCCCTGCGGTCCCAGACAGGCCACCCAATCCCACCACCTTGCAAAAAGTAAAAAAGAAAATGTGTCATATGTGACAATCCTCTCCTCTTATCACCTGCATCTCCCCTCCCCGTCCCCTTTCTCCTTTTTCCTTCTAGATTTTTATGCTCTTTTAAGCATGTATGTTGTTTCCTCTCTGAGCCATTTCTGATGACAATGAAGGCTCACTTATTTCCCCTCACCTTCCCCCTTCCACTCCATTGCAAAAGCCACTTCTTGACTCTTTTACATGAAATATCTTAGTCTATTCTACCTCTCCTTCCTCTTTCTCCCAGTATATTTCCTTTTCACCCATTGACTCCATTTTAAAAATATACCTTCAAATTCAGCTCCCTCCTGTGCCTTGTCTACACGTGCTCCTTCCAACTGGTCTAATAAATGAGAAGGTTCATATGAATGTTATCGGCATCATGTACCCATGCAGAAATACATGCATTGGCTCCCACTCACTCTGGGAGAGGTTTCCCTGCTGATCTTTCAAGTTGTGCTTGGTGTTCCCTGGGTTGGCAGGTCAGGAAACTGCTTCTGCTTTCAGGAGCCAGCACTCATAGGTCCCAAGCCCCTGCATGCTGTTCCCAAAAGACTGGAGCTCTTTTCCTCCATAGTGATGATCCTGGTTGTGCTGCCAGCCCCTCCAACTCCATGCAAAAGAAAATTCCACGATCTTCCAGGTTACCTTGTCCTAGAAATTTGTCTCACTGGATAATTCTGTGGGTTCTCTCAAAAATTTAGAATCCTAATTTTAAGGTTTGGGGGAATATTTTGGTGAGAGCTCCTAGGAAAGGCTCTTCTCATGCCATCATCTTGGCTCTCTCCTGCTGTCATTCTCTTTAATGAAATTATTGATCAATTCTAGGACTTTTTTTTGATCCACTTCTATCTTAAAATAGATTAACCAAAAACAAAAAATAGAAAATATTATGAAAGGCAAAAGGAGATAATTTTGATTACATTAGATTAAAAAGGGTTTGCACAAAGCCAATGCAACCAAGATGAGAAGAAAGCTAGAAATTGGAAAAGAATTTTAGTGTGTGTTAATGATAAATGATTCACTTGTCAAATATATAAAGAACTGTGACAAATCTATAAGAATACAAGACATTCCCCAGTTAAAGTGGTTAAAGAATCTAAAGAGGAAATTTTTCAGATGATGAAATTAAAATTATCTATAAACAATAAAAATGTTCAATCACTATTTCAGAAATGCCAATTAAAACAATTCTTAGATAATACCTCCCACCTATCATTCATTAATAAGAAAAAGGAAAATGATAAATCTTGGAGATGTGGGGAAGCTGGGATACTAATGGCACACCTTGTGGAGTTATAAATTGAGCCAACCATTCTAGAAAGTATTTAGGAAAGATAGATACCCAAACAAGTATAAATACATGCACACCCTTCTGCCAAGTTCCTTCTGTGACAGCAATATAGTGCTGATAACCAGGAAAAGTCAAAACATAAAGAAAATTATAGGCAAATTTCCATAAAGAATATTACAAGAAAAAATTTAAATAAAATATTTTCAAAAAGATGGCAGCAAGTTATCACCAGAATAATACATTATGGTCAGATAGGATTTGAACTAGGAATACAGGAGGTGTTCCATATTAGGAAAACTCAGCATAACTGACCATAGTGGTCAAACCAACAGAAATCATATGATTATCTCAATAGATATTACATCAAAGCTGAAAAAACTTGAGAAAATGCAGTACCCATTCCTATTTAAAAAAAACCGGAGATTGTTCCTTAGAATAATAAGCAGTATCTATAAGAAACCATCAATAAGCATCATATGCAAAGGGGATAGGCTAGAAGCATTCCCAGTAAGATCAGGGGTGAAACAAGGATGCCCATTATCACAACTATTATTCAATATTTGTATTAGGAATGTTAGCTTCAGCAATAAGAAAAGAAAAGGAAATTGAAGGAATTAGAAGAATTGGGAAGGAAGAGACAAGATCCTCAGTCTTTGCAGATGACATGATGGTGTATCTAGAGAATCCCAAAAAAGTCATCTAAAGAACTACTAGAAATAATTAGCAACTTTAGTAAATTGGAGGATATGAAATAAACTCTGATAAATCATCAACATTTCTATATAACTAGCAAGTTACAGCAGGAGGAGATAGAAAAAGAAATCCCATTCAAAGTAATCTCAGACAATATAAAATACCTGGGAGTCTATTTGCCAAGGCTGACTCAGAAATTTTTGAAATCAACAAAAGACTTCACACACAAATAAAATCAGATTTAAATAATGGGGCAAATATCAACTGCTTATGGAGAGGTTGAGCTAATATAAAAAACAAATGACAATTCTACCAAAACTAAACTACTTTAGTGCCCTACCAATCAAAATTCCAAAGAATTCCATTAATCAGAAAAAATTTTAAGTAAATTCAAATAGAGAAATAAAAAGTCAAGAATTTCCAGGGATTCAATTTAAAAAAAAAGTACCAAAGAAAGCTAGGTGGCGTAATGGATGAAGCACCGGCCCTGGAGTCAGGAGTACCTGGGTTCAAATTGGGTCTCAGACACTTAATAATTACCTAGCTGTGTGGCCTTGGGCAAGCCACTTAACCCCATTTGCCTTGCAAAAACCTAAAAATTAAAAAATTAAAAAAAAAGGCTTAGCCTTACCAGATGAAAACTTTTATTATAAGCATCAGTCATCAAAACTGTCTGGTATTGGCTAAGAAATAGAGTGGTGGATCAGTGGAATAGATTAGGTACAAAAGAGCAGGAAATCATAGTAATCTGCTGTTTGAATAAACCCCAAAAGCCTAGCTATTGTGATAAGAACTCTTTGATAAAAACTGTTGGGGAAACCTGAAGATAGTGTGGCAGAAATGGCTTAGATCAACATTCTCATACCCTATACCAAGATAAGATCAAAATGGGTATGGGATTTAGACATAAAAGACAATATGGTAAGCAAACTAAGAGACCGAGGAATAGTTTACCTGTCATATCTCTGGAAAGGGAAGCAGTTTATAACTGAAGAAGAGATGGAGAACATCATTAAAAACAAACTAGATAATTTTGACTATATTAAATTAAAAAACTTGCACAGACAAAAACACTGTAACCAAGATCAAAAGAAATGTAGTAAATTGGGAAACAATTTTTACAACTAGTATTTCTGGCAAAGGACTCATTTCTAAAATATACAGAGGACTGAGTCAAACTTTCCTTAAATGTTTGATGGAATTCACTTGTGAATCCATCTGGCCCTGGAGATTTTTTCTTAGGGAAGTTCACTAATGGCTTGTTGAATTTCTTTTTCTGAAATAGGGTTATTTAGGTATTTAATTTCCTTTTCCTTTAACCTGGGCAACTTATATTTTTGTAAATATTCATCCATTTCACTTAGATTATCAAATTTATTGGCATAGAGTTGGGCAAAATGATTCTGAATTATTACTTTAATTTCTTCCTCGGTGGTGAGTCACCTTTTTCATTTATGAAACTAGCAATTTGGTTTTCTTTTTTTTTTTTAATCAAATTTACCAGAGGTCTATCGATTTTATTGGTTTTTTCATAAAACCAAATCTTGGTTTTATTAATTCAATAGTTTTTTGCTTTTGATTTTTATTAATTGCTCCTTTAATTTTTAGGATTTCTAATTTGGTATTTAATTGGGGTTTTATAATTCGTATCTAGTTTTTTTAGTTGCATGTTTGGTTCATAGATTTCTTCTTCCCCTGACAACTGCCTTGGCTGTATCCCATAAGTTTTGGTATGTTGTCTCATTATTGTCATTATCTAGGATGTAGTCATTAATTTGTTATATTATTGTTTGATCCACTCATTCTTTAAAATGAGGTTATTTAGTTTCCAATTAGTTATAGGTCTATCTCTCCCTGGCCTAGTGTTTTATGTGGCTTTTATTGCATTATGATCTGAGAAGGATATATTCACTATTTCTGCCTTTCTGCATTTGTTAGGTATTTATGCCATAGTACATGGTCAATTTTTGTGTAAGTACCATGTACTGCAGGGAAGAAAGTATGTTCCTTTTTTTTATTTTATTTCTCACTCTGTACAAATTTTTTTACATTAATAAAATATTCTTGTTTAAGAGTAAACAAAATACCCCTCCCCCCATGAATATAGACTTGTATAGACTTGCTTGGGCGATAAAGGGGAGAGAAAAAATTAAAATTAAAAAAATAATAATAGTAATAATTGTAGGTATGGCCAGGTGGTGCAATGGACGAAGCACCAGCCCTGGAGCCACGAGCACCCAAGCCCACATCCAGCCCCGTAGACCCAACAATCATCCATCCATGTGATATGCAAGCCACCTGATCCCCACTGCCCTGCAAAAACCAAAAAGAAGAAAAAAAGACCCAAAATAAAATAAAATAGTAATCATAGTAGGGGTGGCTGTGTGGCAGACAGAGCATTGGCCCTTGAGCCAGGAGCACCCGAGTCCAAATCCGGCCTCAGACACCCAAAGATCACCCTGCTATGCAGCCCCAGGCAGGCCACCCAGCCCCATTTGCCTTGCACCCTCCCCTAAATAATAGTAATAAAAAATGTGCTTCAGTCTTTGTTCCAACACCAACAACTCTGTCATGGGTGGATCGTATTCTTTATGGTAAGTCCATCGCAAAAGTTGCTTCCATATTTTTCCAACGTTGCCATTACTGCTTGCAACTCCCTCCTTTCTTATTTCTCCACTACCATGTGCTATATTTTCTTTCTCCTTTCACTCTGACTCTGCTGTAGGGTCGCTAAGTGGTGCAGCAGACAGATCCCTGGTCCTGGGGCCAAAAAGCCCTGAGCCCCCATAAAACCCCTTAGGCCCAGAATCCACCTGGCCCTATGGTCCTGGACAGGCCTTCCAATCCCAGCCCCTTGCAAGTAGTAAAAAAGAAAATGTGTTATATCTGACCACTCTCCCCCCATGGTCCATCCTCTCATCCATCATTCACATCCCACCCCTTCCCCCTGTCCACCCTCTCTCCTTCTTACTCCAGATGCCTATACCCCATTGAGTATATATGCTGTTTCCTCTCCTAGCCACCTCTGATGAGAGTGAAGATTCCCTCATTCCCCCCGTTCCATATAATTGCAATATCTCATTGTAATAAAGAAAATGCTTATATGAAATATCTTGACCTATTCCCCCTCTCCTTTTTCTTTCTCCCATTACATTTCCCTTTTTTTCTATTGACTCCATTTTTACACCATATTTTATCTTCGAATTCAGCTTTCTCCTGTGCTTCAACTATAAAAGCTCCCTCTACTTGCTCTATTAGCTGAGAAGGTTCATATGAGTATTATCAGTGTCATTTTTCTATGCAGGAATACATGCAGTTCATCATCATTAAGTCCCTCATATTAAGTCCCCCTCTCCTCCAATCTCTATGCTTCACCTGAGTCCTGTATCTGAAGATCAAACCTTCTGTTCAGCTCTGGCCATTCCAACAGGAACATTTGAAATTCCCCTGGTTCATTGAAGGTCCATCTTTTTCCCTGGAAGAGGACATTCAGCCTTGCTGGGTAGTTCATTCTTGGCTGCATTCTAAGCTCTTTTGCCTTCCGGTATATTATATTCCAAGCCCTACGAGCTTCCAATGTAGTTGCTGCTAAGTCCTGTGTGATCCTGACTGCAGCTCCATGATATTTGAACTGTGCCCTTCTGGCTGCTTGTAATATTTTCTCTTTGACTTGGGAGTTCTGGAACTTGGCTATAATATTCCTAGGGATTGGTTTTTTGGGATCTCTTTCTCAGGGGGACCGATGGATTCTCTCCATTTCTATTTTGCCCTCTGCTTCTAGAATATCAGGGCAATTTTCCTGTAGTAATTCTTTGAAAATGATGTCAAGGCTCTTCTCCTGATCATGACTTTCAGGTATTCCAACAATTTTTAAATTATCTTTCCTAAGTCTGTTTTCCATATCAGTTGTTTTTTCAATGAGATATTTCACATTTTCTTCTAATTTTTCTTTTTTTTTTTTGGTTTTGAAGTATTGATTCCTGATTTCTGTTAAATTCACCAATCTCCCTGAATTCTATTCTGTCTGAAGGATTTGTTCTCCTCAGAGAGTTTTCTTAACTCTTTTTCCATCTGGCCAATTCTGCTTTTTAAAGCATTCTTCTCCTCAATAACTTTTTGAACTGTTTTATCCATTTGACCTAAGCTGGTTTTTAGCATGCTATTTCCTTCAGCATTTTTTTGGATTTCCCTTCACTAAGCTGCTGACTTCATTTTCATGTTTTTCCTGCATCTCTCTCCTTTCTTTTCCCAGTTTTTCTTCCAACTCCCTCATTTGATTTTCAAAGTCTTTTTTGAGTTCTGTCATAGCCTGAGCCCAATTTCTGTTTTTCTTGGAGTCTTTAGATGCAAGAGCTTGTACTTCCTCATCTTCAGACTGAGTGTTTTGATCCTTCTTGGGCTCATATGCAAAATATTTCTCAATGGTCTTCCTCTTATTTCTCTGCTTGCTCATTTTCCCAACCTCGGCCTGGTTCTGGGGTGCTTCCTGAGCTTTTGGGACACTCCCACAAGGGTCTCAGTGTATGAGGTTCTGTCCTCCCTCCTGGTCTGTGAATGACCATAAGCACCCCTCTCTGCCACGGGGCTAAGGTGGGGGGGGGGCCTAGACTGTGATCAGAATTTGAACATTGTCAGAGCCCCAGAGTCCTGTTCCAGAGGCAGAAGACAGAGCTCTGCAGTCTCTCTTCACTCCCCTCCCTCAGCTCAGTGGGCTCATGCCCTGGGGGCTCCTGCTTATGGGCTCTGCCTGCTTCTGTTTCCTGATCTGGGCGCCGGAAAGACCAAGCTGCTGTATTGTGATTTTAAGTGTTCGTGGATCTGCTCCCACAAAATGACACTCTCATACAACAAATTTTAATAGGGATTTATTAAACCAAACAAGGAATAGGACAATAAGATGAACGACACTGACAAAAACAATACAAAATTACACAGAGAATTAAAACTATTACAATAATTATTAAGATAGAGAAAAAAGAAAAAGAAAACATCACCACTTTGGGGGAACACCGTCTCTCAAAGTCAATGCCGGGGAAGCCCCGGATCAGTGCAGCGTGAGACCCGAAGGGGAGAATCCCAGGCAACTCATCAGCTCCATGGGAGAGGCTTCGGTGTTTTTCAACCCGAAAGTGATTTTTATACATTAGAGGACAAAGAAGGCATAAAGCTAAGGCTTGGGCTAACTTCCAGTATTCAGTAATAAATTTAAAAAAACCATCTGCAGATTGTGTGACCGGCTGAAGGCCATGTACTTGTAAACATCATATTCTTAATTAAATTGTTTATCCTGAAGGAGGTAGCCAACTTCTTTCAAGGATAAACAGTTCCTGGAATGGCTAGTTCCTGGAATTACAGCTGCCAATAATCAGTAGAGTTCATGGATCCGTCAATCAGGCCTTGGATGGTTAGTATTTGAAATGATCTTATAAAATGGGTAAACTGATTTTTCCCTTCAGCTGCTCCCTGTGTGCCCTGAGGGCTGGGCTCCACGTGCTCACTCTGGCAGAGGTCCCCCACTTTGTGCCTGGTGCTCCTTGGGGTACAGCTCAGGAAACTCCCCACTGCTGTGAGCCCAGCTCCCAGCACCCTGGGGCTGCCTCTGGGAGGCTGAAGTTCTTTGGCTCTGGTGGGCCACCCCTCTGGTAGGCTGCCCCTCCAACCCCAGGGAGCAGAGCCTTTCTGCTCTTTTCCAGGTTACTTTGAGTAGAACTGCCTCTCTGGGTCCCTTTGTGGGTTCTGTCTCTCGAAAGTTTAGTTAGAGTCCTTTGTTTCAAGCTTTATCAGAGAGCGCCTAAGACTTGACCCCTTCTTGTTGCCATCTTGGCTCCGCCAGTATGTTCCTTTCTATCCCCATTCAATTTCCTCCATAAGTCTATGATATCTAGGTTTTCTAACAATCTATTTACCTCCTTAACTTCTTTATGTCTATTTTATGATTAGATTTATCTAAATCTGAGAGTGGGAGGTTGAGGTCTCCCACTAATAGAGTTTTGCTGTCTGTGTCTTCCTGTAGTTCTTTCAGCTTCTCCTCTAAGAATTTGGATGCTATACATATTCAATATTGAAATCATTTTATTGTCCATGATACCTTTTAGGGGAATATAGTTTCCTTAGCTCTTCTAAAGCTATCTATTTTTGCAGCTCCTTTGTCTAAGATAAGGATTGCTACCCCTGCTTTTTTCACTTCAGCTGAAACAAAATATATTTTGCTGAGTCAAACTTTCAAAAACACAAGCCATTCCCCAATTGACAAATGGTCAAAGGATACAAAAGGCAATTTACAGATGAGGAAATCAAAGCGATCCATAGTCATATGAAAAATTGCTCTAAATCACTACTTACTAGAGAAATGCAAATTAAAGCATCTCTGAGGCACAACCTCACACCTCTCAGACTGGCCAATATGACCAGAAAGGATCATGATCATTGTTGGAAGAGCTGTGGGAAACCTGGAGCAGTAATGCATTGTTGGTGGAACTGTGAGCTCATCTAAACTTTCTGGAAAGCAATTTGGAATTATGCCCAAAGGGCAACCAAAATGCACATACCCTTTGGTCCAGCAATACTACTACTGGGTCTATACCCTGAAGAGATTATGAAAAAGGGTAAAAACATCACTTGTACAAAAATATTCATAGCAGCCCTGTTTGTGGTGTCAAGATTTGGAGATTAAGCGAATGTCCTTCAGTTGGGGAATGGCTTAACAAAATGTGGTCTATGTATGTCATGGAACACTATTGTTCTATTAGAAACGGAGGGATGGGAATTCAGGGAAGCCTGGAGGGATTTGCATGAACTGATGCTGAATGAGATGAGCAGAACCAGAAAAACATTGTATACCTTAACAGCAACATAGGGCTAATGATCAACCTTGATGGACTTGCTCTTTCCATCAGGGCAACAATCAAGAATAATTTTGGGGTATCTGCGATGGATCTGTTTCCAGAGAAAGAATTGTGGAGTTTGAACAAAGACCAAAAACTATTACCTTGAATTTAGAAAAAAAATACATTATCTTATGTAATTTTGCTGTCTCTTTTATTTTTCTTCCTTAAGGATATGATTTCCTCTCTCATCACATTCAACTTAGATCAGTGTATATCATGGGAACAATGTAAAGACTAACAGACTGCCTTCTGTGGGGGTATGTGGGGAGAGAAGTAAGGTTAGGGAAAAAATTGTAAAACTCATACATAAAATCTTTCTTAAAAAAAATGCCAGGGGCGCCTAGGTGGCGTAGTGGATAGAGCACCAGCCTTGGAGTCTGGAGTACCTGTGTTCAAATCCGGCCTCAGACACTTAATAATAATTACCTAGCTGTGTAGCCTCGGGCAAACCACTTAACGGCATTTGCCTTGCAAAACCTAAAAAAGCAAAACAAAAAAAAAAACACTAGAGGGCGAGGAATAAATGGGAGTTTTCCTTAAAATGACAAACCCTATTTATCTAAAATGTTCGACAAACATTATATGTAATAGGGAGAAGTCAAAAACATTCCAATAAGATAAGAGGTGAAGCAAGGATGCCTTTTATCACCACTATTATTCAATAGAGTATTAGCAATAAGAGAAAAAAAAAGAAATTGAAGAAATTACAATAGGCATCATTCTTT
Source organism: Macrotis lagotis (assembly GCF_037893015.1). NCBI lineage: Eukaryota > Metazoa > Chordata > Mammalia > Peramelemorphia > Peramelidae > Macrotis > Macrotis lagotis. The sequence continues at coordinate 701,281,010 of NC_133666.1, forward strand.
GAACATAATATGATGGAATACATAGAGAATTCTATAAAAAGCAATTAAAAATATTTAAAACAATTGGAAACTTTAACAAAGGTACAAGGAATAAAATAAACCACAAAAATCTTCAACATTTCTATATATTACCAAGAAATCACAGCAATAAGATTTAGAAAGAGAAATTCCATTTAAAGTAACTGTATGGCCGCTAGGTGGCATAGTGGATAAAGCACCAGCCTTGGAGTCAGCAGTACCTTGATTCAAATCCAGTCTCAGACACTTAAAAATTACCTAGCTGTGTGGCCCTGGGCAAGCCACTTAACCAAGTTTGCCTTGCAAAAAAAAATGAAGTAACTGTAGACAGTAGGCAAACTCAGAAACTATGAAACAATTTCAAAACAAAAAGTTTTTTGGTACAAATAAAATCACATTTAAATCATTGGAAAAAATATCAATCGCTTATGTATAGTATGAGTTAAAAAAATGAAAACTGCAATTCTATCTAAATTAAATTGCTTATTCAGTGCCTTATCAAACTACCAAAAATATTTTATAGAGCTAAGAAAAATAATAACTAAATTCAGCTGGAGGAAATAAAGGTCAAGAATAGCATTGGAATTAATGCAAAAAAAAAGCACAAAGGCACATGGCTTAAGCCTCTGAGATTTAAAATTATGTGATAAAAAAACCTAAAAAAAATAAAATAAAATTATGTGATAAAGCATCAGATATCGAAACTATTGGGCACTGGCTAAGAAATAGAATGGTGGGTAAGTGGAATACACTAGTTGCAATAGAAACAGCAGTAAATGATTATAATCTACTCTTTAATAACTAGATAAAAAATGTAGTCTGGAAGATCTGAGGGCAAAGCCAACCTCAGCCACTTGGCACTGACTGACTGGAAGTGTATCTGCCAGACAAATTCAGGAGCTATAGAACATATTTGCAAAGCACTTTTCACTCAAAAACAGTTCTGAAAATTGGAAAAGGGGGAGGCTGAGGGTATATGACAAAATGAAAATTCAAGCTAAATAAGTATATTTAATCCATGATATACCAAAAAATTTACAAAGAAAAATGTAGAGGTAGAAAAAATAATTTACAAATTCTTTTGAAAGAACAAAGGTTAAAGAAAATCAAGGGAATTAATGAAAAAATGTGAAGGAAGTTGGCCAAGAAATATTAGATTTCAGTCAATATTATAAAACTGTAATCATTAAATAACCCGATACTGGCTAAAAAAGAGAATCTTGGAGCAGCGAAATACATTAGATCAAAATACACAGTAGTAAGTGACCATTGGATTTTATTGTTTGATAAACTCAAAAATCTATGCTTTTTTATTTTTTTAATTTATTTTTTATTAATAACAAATTTGCCAAGAAACATGTCCAGGACATTTACTGGAAAGTCTTCTATTCTACCCGGAATCCAATATTTACAATCAACTAATTTCCCTCTTTAAGTACATCATTGGAAAAGCAGATCTAAATGAAACGAATTCTTGCGTGCATTCATGCAAGGTGGATATAATTTTTTTAATTTTATGAATAATTTTGAGAACCTTTTTCTTGTCCCCTCGATAATTTTAAAATTATTATTATAAATTTAACATTCACAAAAATGCTAATAAGCAAATAAAACAAATGAAACAAATCTCTGCTAAATTTTGAACTTTCACATTTTGATTATAATGTTTTCATATGATTAGAGCTAGAAGGGACCTTGAAGGTCATCATATCATTCTATTAGAACCATCTCATCTTTGCAGATGGGGAAGCAATGATGCAAAGGAGTTAGGTAAGTTAGATCTATGCTTTTTTAGTCAAGAACTCACTATTTGAAAAATCTGCTAGGAAAACTGGAAAACAGTAAGACAAAAACTAGATATAAACCAACGTTTATCATTTTCAAAGAAAAGCTCAAACTGAGTATATAATTTAAACACAACAGGTAATATAAATAAATTAAGACTACAGAATAATTTACCTGTCAGATATATGGAGAAGTTAAGAATTTGTAGTAGATTAAGTGATTGAAAGCATCAGGAGATGTAAAATGGATACTTTTGAATATATTAAATTGTAAAAGTTTTTGCTTATACAAAATCATTAGAAGGAAAGCAAAAGGCTATGAAAAAGTTATAGAAATTATAATTCATACAAATTTTATTACTCAAATGGAAGGAGAACTGTGTCAAATGCATTAGAAATACAATTCGTTCCCCAACTGATAAACAGTCAATGGATTTAAACAAACACTTTTCAGATGAAAAATTAAAGTTTTCTTTTGTCTTTTGAAAAATGCTGTATTTGACTATTGATTAGAGAACTGCCAGTCTAAATAACTCTGAAGTACCATTTCACATCTCTCAGATCGGCTAAAATGACAAAAAAGGAAAAGGATAAGTGTGGGAAACGATGTGGGTAAATTAGGATACCAAAGTATTGTTGGTGGAGTTTTGAATTGATATAACCCTTCCGAAGAACAATTTGGAAGTAAAAATTATGCATATCCTTCCAAAAGAGTCACTAAAGAGATTTAAAAAAAGGGAGAAGGGTCTTTTATGAACAAAATATTTATAACAGTTCTTTTTGTGCTGGCTAGGAATTGTAAATTAAGGGAATGGTTCTCACTTGATAAATGGCTAAACAAATTGTGGTATATGACTGCAATGGAATACTATTATACTGTAAGAAATGATGGGCAGAATGATTGCAGCAAAAGGCTTACATGAAATGATGCAAAGTGACATGAGAAGAAACAGCATTGTATACAATAACTGCAATATTGTATTCTGTTCAATGTGAGTGACATCAATTCTTAGGATTATAATCATGTAAGACAATAACAAAAGTAATCATGATGAAACATTCTTTCTGTTTTCAGAGAAAGAACTGATGGCCAATGGGTGGCACAGTGGATAAGGCACTGATCTTTGAGTCAGGAGAACAGGAGTTCAAATATGACCTCAGACACTTGACTGGTACTACTAAATATGTGATCTTGGGCAAGTCACTTCACCCTGATTTGCCTCATATTCAGAACCATCTCCTGTCAGCCTGATTCCTATCTGGCCACTGGACCTCAATGGTTTTGGAGGAGAAAGTGAGACTGGTGACTTAGCAAAGAATCCATGTGATTGTTGTGACATCACCTCCCTGATGTTGTGGTCTTCTTTGAAAATGAAGGACAGGGGCAGCTAGGTGGTGCAGTGGATAAAGCACCAACGCTGGAGTTAGGAGTACCTGGGTTCAAATCCGGTCTCAGACACTTAATAATTACCTAGCTGTGTGTCCTTGGGCAAGCCCCTTAGCCCCATTGGCCTTGCCAAAACCTTAAAAAAAAATAAAGATACAAAGAAAAAAACATTTAACATTGTGCTTTGTCTTCTAAGTGCTCAGTATAGACTCTTAGACTGAAGACCTATTGATAAGACTTTACATATGGAGAGGTGTATATTTCCATGAGGTTGGTTGTTGGTCATGGGCTCATGAGAAAGCCAAATTTTATGTCAAGAGAATTTGCTTTGAAGTCATCAGTCCTAGACATTCATCCTGCACCTACTTTTTAATTTCAGCACGATCCTGGTAGCTAAATTGTGTAGAAGATAAGCACTGATCTTCAGTTAGGAAGAATTCTGCCACACTACTTTATTTTGCAAGCTTGGAAGAGTTTTTCATTTGTAAAATGTGGATAATGAAAACTTACCTTATGCAGCTGGTATGGGGATGAAGTAAAATATTTCCAAAATACTTTATAATACTTAAAAGGCTATAAATATTGATTGTAGACAGTTCCCTTTAATGAAAATGATGAACCTCCTAAAAGGTCACATGAATTGGATTCACTTTTTTTATTTCTATTGAGTGAGAAAAAGTTGTATATTTTATTAAATTAAAAGTTTGAATTGTATTATTATTTAGCAGTAATAACAGGGAAGCTGGTGAGGAGGGTAAGGAGATTGAAGAGAGGGATGGGGAAGAGGAGAGGTGTTGAGGAAGATGGGGGTGGTGGTAGTGGTTATGACATTTCTTAACAGTTTCAAACTGGCAAAGACAATTACATCATTGTTCTTCTATTTCAGATGCTTAGCTGCCTTGTGAAAATAACACTTATTACCATTTTCCAGATAAGGAAACAGACTCCAAAAGCTAGTTTATTTCCACATGAATAGTAGATGCCAGAGATGTGAATTCAGGACACCCTAATTTTGAAACCAACCTTCTGTCTGTTATTCCATGAAAAGTCCTTTCATTTCTCAGGGGCTCAGCTTTCTCATCCCTAAAAATAAGGGGTTAGAAGAGATAATAGGATAAAAATATAGTATTTATTAAACACTTAGAGGTCACTAGTTGTGACAGGGCATCAAATGCTTGACCTGGAGTTAGGAAGAAATGATCTCACATCATTTGTGAATATTGGGGATTAAAGAGTGTGTTCGAGGAAACTAGTACCTCTGGCAACAGGGATACCAAGAATGTTTTGGGGTTGCTCTCTACCTTAAATGGAAATCTTGTGACCTGTTGCTCCCAACAGTTCTAGAATGTGCAACAGCCACACCCCAGTAATCTATTTCAAAAGGACCAAACACTTTGGTGAGTAAAGGAGTGGATGAGAAGTTTCTTCCAATGGTCATGAAAGCTGAAGCAGGTGCTGTGAAACTCTTAAGAGTTTGGTTCTACATTGAAGATAGCAGGGTCATCCACTGCCTCCTGATCTATCATCTTGTCATCATTGACCTGAAATGACTCTTGGAAGAGAGTGAGACTTTGCACAAGTCTGCCTCACTTAAATTGACTAGCTAAGTCATTCACAGTTCTACATTACAAAATATCACTGTGGCTGTCTAAAATCTTCTCCTGGTTCTGTTCACTTCACTTTGCATCAGTTCATGAAGGTATTTCTAAGTTGTTTTTCTGAACTCACCCTCCTAGTCATTTCTTATAGTACAGTGGTATTCCATTATACCCACATACACATCTCTCAAAGCACCGCATTGGGATATATTTTTACAGTCAAAAAGGTACTTGAGAGTATTTCATCATAAGAATTATGGGATCAGACTTCCGGCCAAGATGGTGGAGAGAAGACAGGCACAGTTCTAAAGTCTCCTGATCTCTTCCCCATCTATTACATGAAACAAACCTCTTAAAAGAAATCTGACCCACAAAACCCACAAAGAAAAGCCAGGACAAAGAACACCTACCTCAGGATTTGTCTCCCCCAGCAGCACTGGATGAATTTGGGCAGGTGAGTCTGGGCTCAGAGGGAGGATCACCACTGGATCAACCAGGTTAACAGCTGAATTGGAACCAGGAGTCTGAGGGACTGAGAGCCGGACCTGCTGCATAAGCAGTGGGGCTAGAACGGCAGGGTCTTGAGTCAACTAGGGAGTAGAGGCACTGGTGTTGGTGCTGTTCCCCACCCCACCCCGAGCTTGAGGATAGGGCTGGAGGGAGAGTTCCAGAGCAGGAGAGCTGCAGATACCATCCCTGGGCTCCTCTGGTCTGAGGGACTCAGAGTCCATGCCTCCATTACAGCTGAGGCCTCTTTCTGAACAAACAAATAAAAACTAATTCTGCCTCAGGCCCAGGTGTGTGAGCAGAAGAACCAGCCCAGCTGAGAAATGACCTCAGGCCAGGGTAAAGCCCATCATTGATTGAAGGCAAAAGAATTCAATAGCTCCAACTCCTCCCTTCAAGCAAAAGGAGAAGGCCTCAATCAAGGTCACAGACACTCCAGATAAAGCAACCAACACCACCTACTGGCCAGCCAGAGAAATTGCACTCAATGAGTAAAGCCTTTAGCGATCCCAAGCCCCGGTGAACCAGCTGCTCCCCAAATCAAGGTCTTAGCAAAATGAAGAAGGGTCAGCGGAAAGGTGGATCCATAGAAAAAGACTTGGAAGGGAAAGACCCTAACTCAGAAAGACCTAGAACCTCTGAGGAGAATGTGATCTGGTCTTCAGCACAGAAAGACTTCCTTGAAGAAATAAGGAAGGAGCTTAAAAATTTGGGAGAGACAATTAATAACTTGCAACAAGAAAACAAAACCTTATAAACTACAATTGGACAAATACAAAATGAGAATAAATCTCTCAGATCCTCAATTGGACAAATACAAAAAGAAAATAATTCAAAACCTCAATTGATCAAATGGAAAGCTCTTTCAAAAGTAGAATTGACCAATTGCAAAAGGAGTTGCAAAAGGTTAATATGAAGAAAACTCCTCCCCCCCCAAAAAAAAGAATGAAATCTGCAGAAACTAATGATTCCATGAAACAGCAAGAGTCAGTTAAACAAAATCAAAACATAGAAAAAATAGAAGAAAATGTAAAATACCTCACCAACAAAACCACTGACCTTGAGAATAGATCAAGGAGGGGCAACCTGAAAATTATAGGACTACCTGAAAACGCTGAAGAGAAAAAAAGCCTGGACTTAATATTACAGGATCTAGTGATGGAAAACTGCCCTGATATCATGGAATCGGAGGGCAAAGTAGTTATTGAAAGAGTACATCAATCCCCACCAGAAAAAAAATCCTAAAATGAAAACACCAAGGAATGTTGTGGCCAAACTCCAGAACTATCAGATAAAAGAGAAAATCCTACAAGCAGCCAGAAAGAAACAATTTAAATATCAAGGAGCCAGAGTAAGGATCATGCAGGACCTGGCTACATCAACATTAAGGGATCAAAGGGCCTGGAATGAGATATTTCAAAGAGCAAGGGAGCTTGGAATGCAGCCAAGAATCTACTTTCCCACAAAGCTGAGCCTTCTCTTCCAGGGAAAAAAGATGGACATTTAATGAAATGGAAGAATTCCAAAAAATTTCTGATGAAAAGACCAGAGCTAAAAAGAAAATTTGGACATCAAGCAGGAGGTTCAAGAGACACATGAAAAGGTTTTAAGGGGGGGGGGGGCAGTAAAAGGAAAAAACTGATATCCAGTAAGTTGAAACTGGCTATATCTGAGCATGGGGAATAAAGATTCTCATAAATATTGAGAATGGCAACTCTAACAGAAAGAATATACCTAGCCAGAAATGATGGACATTCATGACCTATCCATGAGACTGCTATCTAAAGAAATGTAACTGACTTTAACCCCACTTGGGAGAAAGAATCTAATAACTCTCAGGAATTTTGACTCTATTAAATAGAATATACTGAACTAGAAGTGACAGACACTCAGAATTTTCTATGACTTAGATAGAATGATCTAAAAAACACTACCTCCTTAAAAGGGGGGACAGGAAAGAGACAGGAGGAGGGAGGGTATTGAATGGGGTAAATCTCATTACACTAAGAGGTACAAAAAACCTATGGTAATAAAAGGGAAGAAGGGAGCAGAGGAGAAACACCTGAATCTTCTTCTCATCAGACTTGGGTTAAAGTCAACCTACACATACTCAGTTAACTTATAAAACATCTAACCTTTCAAGTATTAAAAGGAGGAAAGGGGAGGAGGAATGGAGAAAGGGAAGTGGAGTGGGGGAAAAAGGGGGAAATAACAAAAGGAAGGGAAGGGAAAAGGGAAAAAAGGTAAAGGGGAAAGAAAGGGGAGGGCATGATATAGGAGGGCCAACACACTGAAGGGGGTGGTATTCAGAAACAAAATACTGGGGAATATGGAAAAAGAGGGGAAGGGGGAAAAATACAAGGGAAGAAAGCACAGAGGGCAATAAAGAATTAGTAATCATAACCTTGAATGTGAATGGGATGAACTCTCCCTTAAAATGTAAGCAAATAGCAGAGTGGATTAAAAACAAGAATCCTACAATAAGCTGCTTACAAGAAACTCATTTGAAGCAGAGAGATACATATAGAGTAAAGGTAAAAGGTTGGAGCAAAATATATTTTGCTTCAGCTTAAGTAAAAAAAGCAGGGGTAGCAATCCTTATCTCAGACAAAGCAGCAGTAAAAATGGAGAGTGTTAAAAGAGATAAGGAAGGAAACTTTATCCTCCTAAAAGGTACCATAGACAATAAAGTCATTTCAATACTGAATATATATGCACCCAGTGGGACAGCACCCAAATTCTTAGAGAAGCTGAAAGAACTAAGGGAAGACATAGACAGTAAAACTCTACTAGTGGGAGACCTCAACCCACTCTCAGATCTAGATAAATCAAATCATAAAATAAACAAGAAAGAAGTTAAGGAGGTCAATAGGTTTTAGAAAAATTAGATATGGTAAACTTATGGAGGAAACTGAATGGGGATAGGAAGGAATATAGCTTTTTCTCTGCAGTACATGGAACTTATACAAAAATTGACCATGTACTAGGACATAAAAAAACATGATCAACTGCAGAAAGGCAGAAATAGTGAATACATCTTTGTCAGATCACAATGCAATAAAAGTCATATGTAATACTGGTCCAAGGAGATACATTGTTTTTATTTTTATTTTTGCAAGGCAGTGGGGTTAAGTGGCTTGCCCAAGGCCACACAGCTAGGTAATTATTAAGTGTCTCAGGCTAGGTTTTAACCCAGGTACTCCTGACTCCCGGGCTGGTGCTTTATCCACTGCCCCACCTAGCTGCCCCTCCAAGGAGATACAGACCCAGAAAAAGATGGAAACTGAATAACCTCATTTTAAAAAATGAGTGGACCAAAAAACAAATTATAGAAAGAAATAACCATTTTATCCTAGATAATGATAATAATAAAACAACATACCAAAACCTATGGGATTCATTCAAAGCAACTCTCAGAGAATATATTATAGCTTTAAATGCTTACATGAATAAATTGAAGAAAGAGGAAATCAATGAACTAAACATGCAACTAAAAAAAATTAGAGAAAGAACAAATCAAAAATTCCCAATTAAATACCAAATTAGAAATTCTAAAAATTAAAGAAATTAATAAAATCAAAAGCAAAAAAACTATTAAATTAATAAATAAAGCCAAAAGTTGGTATTATGAAAAAACCAATAAAATTGATAAACCTCTGGTCAATTTGATTTAAAAAAAGAAAGAAAACCAAATTGCTAGTATCATAAATGAAAAAGGTGAACTCACCACCAATGAGGAGGAAATTAAAGTAATAATTCAAAATTATTTTGCCCAACTCTATGCCAATAAATTTGATAATCTAAGTGAAATGGATGAATATTTACAAAACTATGAGTTGCACAGGTTAAATGAAGAAGAGATTAAATACCTAAACAACCCTATCTCAGAAAAAGAAATTCAAGAAGCCATTATTGAACTTCCTAAAAAAAATCTCCAGGGCCTGATGGATTCACAAAGTGAATTCTACCAAACATTTAAGGAACAATTGGTTCCAATTCTATATAAACTCTTTGGGAAAATAGGGAAAGATGGAACTCTGCCTAACTCTTTCTATGAAACCAATATGGTGCTATTACCTAAACTAGGAAGAGTTAAAACAGAGAAAGAAAATTATAGACCTATTTCCCTGATGAATATAGATGCAAAACTCTTAAATAAAATCTTAGCAAAACGATTACAACAAGTTATCACCAGGATAATAAATTTTGATCAATTAGGATTTATTCCAGAAATGCAGGGTTGGTTCATTAGGAAAACTTAGTATACTCAATTATATCAACAACAAATCTATCAGAAAACATATGATCATATCAATAGATGCTGAAAAAGCTTTTGACAAAATACAGAATCCATTCCTATTAAAAACACTAGAGTGTGTAGGAATAAATGGACTGTTCCTTACAATAATTAGCAGTATCTATCTGAAACCATCAACAAGCATTATATTCAATGGGGATAGGCTAGAGGCATTCCCAATAAGATCAGGGGTGAAACAAGGGTGCCCATTATCACCACTATTATTCAATATTGTATTAGAAATGTTACCACCAGCAATTAGAGAAGAAAAAGAAATTGAAGGAGTGAAAATTGGGAAGGAAGAAACAAAATTCTCACTCTTTACAGATGACAAGATGGTCTACCTAGAGAATCCCAAGAAATCATAGGAAAAAACTACTAGAAACAATTAGCAATTTTAGCAAAGTTGCAGGTTATAAAACAAACCCTCATAAAACCTCAAATTTTCTATATATGTCTAGCAAGATACAGCAGGAAGAGCTGGAAAGAGAAATCCCATTCAAAGTAACCTCAGACAATATAAAATACTTGGGAGTCTATTTGCCAAGACAGACTCAGAATCTTTTTGAAAACAATTATAAAACACTTCTCACACCAATTAAATCAGATTTAAATAACTGGGCAAATATCAACTGCTCATGGATAGGTAGAGCTAATATAATAAAAATGACAATTCTACCAAAACTAAACTATCTGTTTAGTGCCCTACCAATCAAAATTCCAAAAAATTACTTTAATGAGTTAGAAAAAATTGTAAGTAAATACATATGGAGAAATAAAGTCAAGAATTGCCAGGAGCTTAATGAAAAAAAGTGCAAAAGAAGATGGCTTAGCCCTACCTGATCTAAAATTATATTATAAAGCATCAGACATAAAAAATGTTTGGTATTGGCTAAGAAATAGAGTGGTGGACTAGTGGAACAGACTAGGTGTAAAAGCAGGAGTGGATTATAGTAATCTGCTGTTTGATAAACCCAAAGAGTCCAGCCATTGGGATAAAATCTCACTCTTTGATATAAACTGCTGGTATAATTGGAAGTTAGTATGGAAGAAACTTAGATTAGACCAACACCTCACACCCTTTACCAAGATAAGATCCAAATGGTTACAGGACTTAGACATAAAAAAACAATACTATAGGACAAGAGAGCAGTTCTCCTACTCAAGGTAACCTGGAAAAAAGCAGAAAGGCTCTGGTCCCCGGGGTCAGAGGGGTGGCTGCCAGAGGGGTGGCCCACCAGAGTGAAAAAAGTTCAGCTTCCTGGAGGCAGCCTTAGGGCACAGGGAGCCCAGCTCACAGCAGCGGGGGAGTCTCCTGAGCTACACCCGGGGAGCACCAGACACAAATTGGGGGAACAGTGGGGGGGGGAGGCATGGGGGGGCCTCTGTCAGAGGAGCACAGCCCTCAAGGCACACAGGGAGCAGCCCAGATCCAGGAACAGAAGCAGGCAGAGCCTGTAAGCAGGAGCCCCCAGGGCATGAGCCCATCAAACCTAGGGAGGGGAGTGAAGAGAGACTGCCCAGATCAGGACTCTGGGGCTCTGACCACATTCAGATCCTGATCGCAGTCTAGCCCCCCCCCCCAATAGAACAGCAGGGCCCCACCACCACCTCAGCCCTGTGGCAGAGGGGAGCACATGTGGTCATTCACAGACCAGGAGGGAGGACAGCCTCACACAGAGATCCTTGTGGGAGTGTCCCAAAAGCTCAGGAAGCACCCCAAAACTAGGCTCAGGCTGGGAAAATGAGCAAGCAGAGAAACAAAAGGAAGACCATTGAGAAATATTTTGCATATGATTCCAAGAAGGATCAAAATACTCAGTCTGAAGATGAGGAAGCACAAACTCCTGCATCTAAAGACTCCAAGAAAAAACAGAAATTGGGCTCAGGCTATAACAGAACTCAAAAAAGACTTTGAAAATCAAAGAGGGAGTTAGAAGAAAAACTGTGAAAAGAAAGGAGAGAGATGCAGGAAAAACATGAAAATGAAGTCAGCAGCCTAGTCAAGGAAATCAAAAAAAAAAAAATGCTGAAGGAAATAGCATGCTAAAAACCAGCTTAGGTCAAATGGATAAAACAGTTCAAAAAGTTATGGAGGAGAAAAATGCTTTAAAAAGCAAAATTGGCCAGATGGAAAGAGATACGAAAACTCTGAAGAGAACAAATCCTTCAAAGAATGGAACTCAGGGAGACTGATGAATTTACGAGAAACCAGGATTCATTACTTCAAAACCCAAAAAATGAAAAATTAGAAGAAAATATGAAACATCTCATTGAAAAAACAACTGATATGGAAAACAGACTTAGGAAAGATAATTTAAAAATTATTGGAATACCTGGAAGTCATGATCAGGAAAAGAGCCTTGACATCATTTTCAAAGAATTACTACAGGAAAATTGCCCTGATATTCTAGAAGCAGAGAGCAAAATAGAAATGGAGAGAATCCACCGATCCCCCCATGAAAGAGATCCCAAAAAACCAACACCTAGGAATATTATAGCCAAGTTCCAGAACTCCCAAGTCAAAGAGAAAATATTACAAGCAGCCAGAAGGACACAGTTCAAATATCTTGGAGCTGCAGTCAGGATCACACAGGACTTAGCAGCAACTACATTGGAAGCTCATAGGGCTTGGAATACCATATACTGGAAGGCAAAAGAGCTTAGAATGCAACCAAGAATCAACTACCCAGCAAGGCTGAATGTCCTCTTCCAGGGAAAAAGATGGGCTTTCAATGAACCAGGGGAATTTCAAACTTTCCGGTTGGAATGGCCAGAGCTGAACAGAAGGTTTGATCTTCAGATACAGGACTCAGGTGAAGCATAGAGATTGGAGAAGGGGAAAATATGAGGGACTTAATGATGATGAACTTCATGTATACCTGCATAGAAAAATGATACTGATAATACTCATATGAACCTTCTCAGTTAATAGAGCAGGTAGAGGGAGCTTTTATAGTTGAAGCACAGGAGAAAGCTGAATTCAAAGATAAAATATGGTGTAAAAATGGAGTCAATAGAAAAAAAAAGGGAAATGTAATGGGAGAAAGAAAAAGGACAGGGGGAATAGGCCAAGATATCTTATATTAAGTATTTTATTACAATGAGATATTGCAATGATATGGAAGGGGGGAATGAGGGAATCTTCGCTCTCATCAGAGGTGGCTAGGAGAGGAAACAACATATATACTCAATGGGGTATAGGCATCTGGAGTAAGAAGGGGGGGGACAGGGGGAAGGGTGGGATGTGAGTGATGGATGAGAGGATGGACCATGGTGGGAGAGTGATCAGATATAACACATTTTCCTTTTTACTTCTACAAAAGGGGCTGGTAATGGATGGCCTGTCCAGGACCATAGGGCCAGATGGATGCTCAGCCTAAGGGGTGGTAAGGGGGGCTCGGGGCCTCTTGGCCCCAGGACCAGGGATCTGTCTGCTGCGCCATTCAGCTGCCCTACAGCAGGGTTAGAGTGAAAGGAGAGAGAAAATATTTTACATGGTAGTGGAGAAATACGAAAGGAGGGAATTGCGATCAGCAATGGCAACAGTGGAAAAATAGGGAAGTAACTTTTGCCATGGACTTACCATAAAGAATGTGATCCACCTCCGACAGAGCTGTTGGTGTTGAAACACAGAATGAAGCACATTTTTTATTATCATTATTATTTGGGGGGGTGCACCTTAAACAGGGCTGGGTGGCCTGCCTGGGGCCGCATAGCAGGGTGATCTTTGGGTGTCTGAGGCCGGATTCAGACCCAGGTGCTCCTGGCTCAAGGGCAAATGCTTTGTCTGCCACCCAGCCACCCCTACTATTATTACTATTATTTTATTTTGGGTCTTTTTTTCTTTTTTTTGGTTTTTGCAGGGCATTGGGTTTGGGGTGGCTTGCATGTCACACGGCTGGGTGACTGTTGGATGTATGGGGCCAGATATGGGCTCAGGTGCTCCTGGTTCCAGGGCTGGGGCTCCATCCATTGTGTCACCTGGCCATACCTACAATTATTACTATTTTTTTTAATTTTACTTTTTTTTCTCTCCCCTTTATCGCTCAAGTGAGTCTATATTTTGTGGGGGGAGGGGTATTCTGTTTATTCTTAAACAAGAATATTTTATTAATGTATAAAAAAAGTTTGTACAAGAAGAGAATAAATAAAAATAAAAAAATACTAAGAAGAGGGGCGGCTAGGTGGCATAGTGGATGGAGCACTGGCCCTGGAGTCAGGAGTACCTGAGTTCAAATCTTGTCTCAAACAACTAATAATTACGTAGCTGTGTGGCCTTGGGCAAGCCACTTAACCCTATTGCCTAACAAAAACCTAAAAAAAAAAAAATACTAAGAAATTCAGAGAAATGTGAGATTTTGAATGAACTAATATAATGCAAAATTAGCAATACCCAAAAAGTACAATGAAAGTAAACCAGAGGTTCTTAATTTTTGTATTATGAAACCTTTTCTCAGTCTGGTGAAGTCTACAAACACCTTTCTTGGAATGTTTTTAAATGTTTAAAAATAAAATATAAAGTTAACTAGTTAAAAAAAAACAATACTATAAGCAAATTAGAAGATCAAGGACTAGTTTACCTGTCAGATCTATGGAAAGGGAAGCAGTTTATGACTAAGGAAGAGATGGAGAACATCACCAAAAACCAATTTGATGATTTTGATTACATTAAATTAAAAAGCTTTTACACAGATAAAACCACTGTAACCTAGATCAAAAGAAATGTAGTAAATTCGGAAACAATCTTTACAACTAATGATTCTGACAAAGGACTCATTTCTAAAATATACAGAGAACTGAGTCATTTTTAAAACAAAAAGCCATTCCCCAATTGACAAATGGTCAAAGGATATGCAAAGGCAATTTACAGATGAGATCAAAGCAATTCATAGCCATATGAAAAAATGCTCTAAATCATTAATTGTTAGAGAAATGCAAATTAAAGCTTCTCTGAGGTACCACCTCACACCTCTCAAATTGGCCAGTATGACCAGAAAGGATAATGATCATTGTTGGAAGGGTTGTGGGAAATCTGGGACACCATCACACTGTTGGTGGAGCTGTGAACTCATCCAACCCTTCTGGATAGCTATTTGGAACTACGCCCAAAGGGCAACAAAAATGTGCACACCCTTTGACCCAGCAATACTACTACTGTGTCTATATCCTGAAGAGATGAAAGGGTAAAAACATTACTTGTACAAAAATATTTATAGCAGCTCTGTTTGTGGTGGCAAAGATTGGAAATCAAATGGAATAGCTTAGCAAACTGTGGTATATGTATGTCATGGAATACTATTGTTCTATTAGAAACCAGGAGAGACGAGATTTCAGGGAAGCCCGGAGGGATTTGCATGAACTGATGCTGAGTGAGGTGAGCAGAACCAGAGAAACACTATACCCTAACAGCAACATGGGAGTGATGACCAACCTTGAAGGACTTGCTCATTCCATCAGTGCAACAATAGGGAGCAATTTTGGGCTGTCTGCAAAGGAAGAGTGCCATCTGTTTCCAGTTAAGGAGCTGTGGAGTTTGAGCAAAGT
Organism: Macrotis lagotis; assembly: GCF_037893015.1. Lineage (NCBI taxonomy): Eukaryota > Metazoa > Chordata > Mammalia > Peramelemorphia > Peramelidae > Macrotis > Macrotis lagotis. Next base: position 701,296,148 of record NC_133666.1, read on the forward strand.
TCAAGGACTATTCCCTTTAATTTAGAAAAAAACAGATATCTTATTGTCCGATCTTAATACCTCTTAGAATTCTTGTCTCTTCTCTAACAATATGATTTCTCTCTCATGACACCCAATTTGGATCAAGGTATAACATGGAAACAAAGACTGACAGATTACTTTCCATGGGGGTGGGGGTGGGGGAGGGAAGTAAGATTGGGGGGAAAATTGTAAAACTCAAATAATATCTTTAATAAAAAATAAAAATAAATAAAAAATAAAAAAGAATTATGGATCAATTCAGGTTATAGTCAGTGGACTGACTTCAAGAACCCTTTCAATTTTTGGATTTTTATTAGTCATTTTGGAATCTCTCTAAGACATATCTAATTAATATCAGTATACTTAGCCAAGAGAAACAATATGCTTCACAAATTTGCATGTCATCCCTGTGCAGGGGCCATGCTAATCTTCTCTGTATTGTTCCAGTTTTAGTATATGTGCTGCCGAAGTGAGCACCAAGAGAAACAATATGGAGAAGTGGACATAGAATTTGCCTCGGAATCAAGGAGATTAGATTATATTCATGTTCTTTGATCTTACCACCTTTAAGTAGATGAAATTCTTAGTATGTACTGGGGTTATGATTCAACCTTAAAAATCTCCTTTAGGGGCGGCTAGGTGGTGCAGTGGATAAAGCACTGGCCCTGGAGTCAGTAGTACCTGAGTTCAAATCTGGCCTCAGACACATAATAATTACCTAGCTGTGTGGCCTTGGGCAAGCCATTTAACCCCACTACCTTGCAAAATCATTAAAAAAAAAAAAAAAAAAGTAAACCACTGGCAGGAATAGATGAGGTGCAATAGCAGGAAACGATTATATTAATCTGTTGTTTGAAAAACCTACCATCCAGCTATTGGGATAAAAACTCTCTCTTTGATAAAAACTGCTGGGATAATTGGTAGTATGGAAGAAACTTAGATTAGACCAACACCTCACACCCTTTACCAAGATAAGATCCTAATGGATACAGGATTCAGACATAAAAAACAATACTATAAGCAAACTAGAAGATCAAGGACTAGTCTACCTGTCAGATCTACGGAAAGGGGAACAGTTTATGACTAAGGAAGAGTTGGAGAACATCATTAAAAACAAACTAGAGGATTTCAATTACATTAAATTGAGTTTTTGCACAGACAACACCACTGTAACCAAGATCAAAAGAATTGCAGTAAATTGGGAAACAATATTTACAACTAATGTTTCTGACTCATTTCTAAAATATACAAAGAATGGAGTCAAATTTTTTTTTAAAAAAAAAAGGCCATTCCCCAATTGACAAATGGTCAAAGGATACGCAAAGGCAATTTACAGATGAAGAGATCAAAGCAATCCATAGTCATATGAAAAATTGTTCTAAATCATTACTTATTAGAGAAATGCAAATTAAAGCTTCTCTGAGCTACCACCTCACACCTCTCAGACTGGCCAATATGACCAGAAAGGATAATGATCATTGTTGGAAGGGTTGTGGGAAATCTGGGACATCCAACATTTCTGGAGAGAAATCTGGAACTACACCCAAAGGGCAACCGAAATGTGCATACCCTTTGATCCAGCAATACCACTACTGGGTCTATACCCTGAAGAGATGATGAAAAAGGGTAAAAACATCACTTGTAGGGGTGGCTAGGTGGCACAGTAAGCACAGGCCTTGGTAGTCAAGAGTACCCGAGTTCAAATCCCGTCTCAAACACTTAATAATTACCTAGCTGTGTGGCCTTGGGCAAGCCACTTAACCCCATTTGCCTTTCAAAAACCTAAAAAAACAAAACAAAAAAAAATCACTTGTACAAAAATATTCATAGCAGCCCTGTTTGTGGTGGCAAAGAATTGGAAATGAAGTAAATGTCCTTCAATTGGGGAATGGCTTAGTAAACTGTGGTATATGTATGTCATGGAACACTATTGTTCTATTAGAAACCTGGAGGGACAGGAATTCAGGGAAGCCTGGAGGGATTTGCATGACCTGATGCTGAGTGAGATGAACAGAACCAGAAAACACTATATACCCTAAGAGCAACATGGGGGCGACGAAAAACTTGATGGACTTGCTCATTCCATCAGTGCAACAATCAGGGACAATTTGGAGCTCTCTGCAATGGAGAATACCACCAGTATCTGTGGAGTTTGAACAAAGACCAAGAACTATTACCTTTAACTTGGGAAAAAACTGATATTTTATTGTCTAATCTTGCTATCTCATATTTTATTTTTCTTCTTTAAGTATATAATTTCTCTCTCATCACATTCAGTTTGTATCAGTGTATACCATGGAAACATGTAAAGACTGACAAATTGACTTCTGTGAAGTGTTGGGGGAGGGAAGTAAGATTGGGGGGGAAATTGTAAAACAAAAAACAAAATCTTTTAAAAAAAGTAAACCACTGGCAAAAAGAGAAACAATAAAATTTGAGAGAGAGAGAGAGAGAGAGAGAGAGAGAGAGAGATTGGTCACAGCACAGTCCAGACTGCAACAGAGTAAATGGGTCAGGGGCAGTGGCAGTTTCCAGACCTCTTAGCCCTGGGATTGTGAAGGACAACTTGGAAGGTCAGCTCTGCTGCAAAGGGTCAGACTGGAACAGAGTCCAGGGCAGGCCTCTGCTGCAGAGATGTAACCCAGGAGACCAGGAGCAGACCCAGGGGATCTAATCAGCAGGGGCACCCTTGTTTTCCCCCTGATGTTACTGGGAATGTTTCTAGCTTATCCCCATTAGATATAAAGCTTATTGATGGATTTAGACAGTTAAGGAAACATTCCATTTATTCCTATGCTCTCTAGGGGTTTTAGTAGAATGCATGCTGTATTTTGTCAGCAGCTTTTCCAGTAATTATTGTGATAATCAATGATTTCTGTTAGGCTTGTTATTGATATGGTCAAATATGCTGAGAGTTTTCCCAATATCAACCCAACCCTACATTTCTGGCATAAATCCTGCTTAATATTTTCTTTCACTGTTTTTTTGACTCTTCTTGGTTTTGGTATCAGCACCATATTGGTATCATAGAAGGAATCTGGGAGACATTGAATGAGTTTTTACACTAGGAAAAGTACTTAAAACAAGGTTAAAAAGAAGGTATAAGTTGGAACACAATTTTCAGAACTAGTATTTCTGACAAAGGATTCATTTCTAAAATATATATAGAGAACTGAGTCAAATGTATTAAAAAAAAAAACCCAAATCATTCCCCAATTGAGAAAAGATAAAAAGATACACAAAGGTATTTCTCAGATGAAAAAATCAAAATCATCTAATTTTATGAAAATCAAACCATATACTCTTCTGAATAATTGCTTTACTGATTAGAAACATGCAAATGCAAGCATCTATGGGGTACCACTTCTCCTCTCAAATTAGCCAATGTGCAGAGAAAGGAAAATGATCAATGTTGGAGAGGATGTGGAAAAACTGGGATACCAATGCATTGTTGGTGGAGCTGTGAACTGATCCAACCTTTCTGTAGAGCAAATGGGAATTCTGCCCAATTAAAATTTACATAGCTTTGAGCCAGCAATACCACTATTGGGTCTATATCCTGAAGAGATCAATAAAAAGGGTAAAAATGCCACATGGACAAAAATATTCAGAGCAGCTCTAAGAACTGGAAATTGAGTGGATGCTCATCAGTTGTGGAATGGACAAAAAAATTGTGGTATATGTATACGATGGAATGGTATTGTTCTCAAAGAAATCACGAAGTGATGGATATTCAGAAAAGTCTGGAAATACTTGTATGGATTGATGCTGAATGAGAAGAACAGAACCGCAACATAAATCACACTTATGACAACATGGGGTCATGATCAATCATGATAGACCTGTTCATTTCTGCAGCCAATAATGCAAGACAATTTATTTAGAAAATCAAAAGAATAAATTTTTTTTAAAAAAGAAAAGAAATGCATTGAACAGAATTGATATCATTTGGCAGTTTTGCTTGTTTACAGTCTATAACACTATTTTGATATATAGTAAGAAGGTGCCTCTGAATAAAAGACTTTCCACATCAGTGACATTCTTAATGTTTCACTGTATTGTGGATTCTCAGATGTACAGTAAGATTGGCCATCTGAGTAAAAGCTTTTCCACATTGATTACGTTCAAAAGGTTTTGCTCCAGTATGGATTCTCTGATGTTTAGTAAGACAGTGCTTCCATGTAAAAGCTTTTCCACAATGATTACATACATAAAGTTTCTCTCCAGTGTGAATTCTCTGATGAACAGTAAGTCCTTTTTTCCATATAAAAAGCTTTTACACATTAATTACATTCATAAGATTTCTCTCCAGTATGTATTCTCTAATGTGCAGGAAGACTGCACTTCCACATAAAAGTCTTTCCACATTAATTACATTCATACAGTCTTCTCTCTGGGGTGGATTCTCTGATGTTCATTAAGACGGTACTTCTGTGTAAAAGTCTTTCCACACTGATCACATTCGTAAGGTTTCTCTCCAGTGTGGAAATTCTGATGCCTAGAAAGATGCTTTTTCTGGGTATAAGCCTTTCCACATTGATTACATTCAAAAGGTTTTTCTCCAGTGTGGATTCTCTGATGTGCAGTAAGACTGAACTTCCTTGTAAAAGTTTTTCCACATTGATTACATTCATACAGTTTCTCTCCAGTGTGGATTCTCTGATGTAAAGTAAGACAGTACTTCTGTGTAAACGTCTTTCCACATTGGTTACATTCATAAGGTTTCTCGCCAGTGTGGATTCTCTGATGTTCAGTAAGACGGTACTTCTGTATAAAAGTCTTTCCACATTGATTACATTCATAAGGTTTCTCTCCAGTGTGGATTCTCTGATGTTCAGTAAGATGGTACTTCTGTGTAAAAGTCTTTCCACATTGACTACATTCATAAGGTTTCTCTCCAGTGTGGATTCTCTGATGTTCAGTAAGATGGTACTTCCGTGTAAAAGTCTTTCCACAATGATTGCAGTCATAAAGGTTTTCTCCTGTGTGGCTTCTCTCATGAGTAGTAAGACTGAGCTTACACTTAAAAGCCTTACCACATTGATTACATTCATAAGGTTTCTCTCCAGTGTGGATTCTCTGATGTTGAGTAAGACTGCACTTCCTTGTAAAAACTTTTCCACAATGATTACATTCATAAAGTTTCTCTCCAGTGTGGATTCTCTGATGATCAGTAAGACTTCGCTTCCATGAAAAAGATTTTGAACAATGATTACATTCATAAAGTTTCTCTCCAGTGTGGTTTCTCTCATGTGTAGTAAGACTGAGTTTATATTTAAAGGCCTTTCCACACTGATTACATTCATAAAGTTTCTCTCCAGTGTGAATTCTCTGATGTTCAGTAAGACTGTACTTCCATGTAAAAGCTTTTCCACAGTGATTACATTCATAAAATTTCTCTTGATTGTGAATACTCTGATGTGCAGTAAGTCTGCTTTTTGATATAAAAGCCTTTCTACATTGATTACATTCATAAGGTTTGTCTCCCGTGTGCAATCTCTGGTGAATATTAAGATGCACTTTCTGAGTGAAAGTCTTTCCACACTGATTGCATTCATAAGGTTTCTCTCCAGTGTGTAATCTTTGATGAATATTAAGATGCACTTTCTTAGTGAAAGTCTTTCCACACTGATTGCATTTATAAGTTTTCAATCCAGGATGGACTCTCTGATGTGCAGTAAGGCTAACCTTCCCTATAAAAGATTTTCCACAGAGCTTACATTCATATGGTTTCTCTCTGGTTTGAATTTTCTCATGTGGAGCACAGAATTCCCTCCTGGTGAAGTCACAGGGACTGTCATTTATGACTCCTTGCTTCTGAGTTTCTTCCACAGAAAGGTTCAGCTTTCCAGTTGTCTCCTTCATCTCAAATCTGATAATTTCCTCTAAAAGAAACAAATATACTCAGACACTTCACGCACATTTATATTTCTATCCTCTTCCCACAATTGGTAGAACTCATTTACTTTTTATTTCCCTAGGTAAAGAAAAAACATACTTCAGCCTTGCCTGGGAAGAATCAATTAATTTTTGATGTCTGTAACTCATATCCAAAGACTTATTTAATTTATGAAGCATTGCAAACACATGCTCAGTGGTTACTGACAATAAACAGGTGATGCTGGCAGGGCCAGCATTCTCATGGCATTCAAACTTGGCCATGAGTTCAGAATGGCCTCTTAACTTGAGGACACAAGCCCTGTGGATGGGCACACTCTGTTCACAGTAATCAACAAATTGAATCCACTTTCAATCTTTCCACTTTCCTTTCATTGTCTGCATTTCCAATACTTTCATTATGGAAACAATGACTCTTGTACAGATACTAAATATTCAAATTATTTCATGATCCACCCTACCTGAATGCATAAAGTAATTTCCCTAGAGATAACTTTTAAATGATTTTTTTTGTTTCAGTATCTGAGATCATGTAGAATGCCAACAACATTTTTATCTTTAACTGAGGTATAAGATGGAATTACCGTTACTTTTTTCTTATTTAAGATTTCATACCATCCCTGCTCCCTAAAGTAGAGAATTCAAAAAATACAAAGAATTTCTTAAATATGAAACTATGCATGTCATAGAGCACATTAAATTTATCATTTTTTTAATAAGGATGTTGACAATATGCTTCACAATTAGTCCTCTTCCCATATGGAAGTTCACATCCCATCAAGAATGGAGACAATAGGGGCAGCTAGGTGGTGCAGTGGATAGAGCACCGGCCTTGGAGTCAGGAGTACCTGGGTTCAAATCCAACCTCAGACACTTAACAATTACCTAGCTGTGTGGCCTTTGGCAAGCCACTTAACCCCATTTGTCTTACAAAAAAAAAACCTAAAAAAAAAAGAATTGAGACAATGTCCCAAGGGATTAGTTAAAAACTTGTGGGGGGGGGGGCAGCTAAGTGGTGCAGTGGATAGAGTACTGGCTATGGAGTCAGGAGTACCTGAGTTCAAAGCCAGCCTCAGAAACTTAATAACTGCCTAGCTATGTGACCTTGGGCAAGTCACTTAACCCCATTGCCTAATATAAAAATAAAATTAATAAAAAAACTTGTCAATGGTAAGTGAAGCAGTAAATAACTGTCCAATTGGCCCACACAGACATTTATACACTGGGACAACAAGTGATTGTATATTTGAATCGTTATAGCTGTGATTCTGCAGTGATTCCAAAGTATCATGATCAGGAAGACACGGCTGAAATGCTGGTATTCTCTAATTTGAACTTCTCCACTGTTTATGTTACTTTTATTCTAAATAGAGAATTCTCAATGGAATTGGTTTGGCAAGAGGAGTTAATCATTCAGTGGAGTTTCAGGGAATGGGCAGCCCATTTATCAGTAGAAGCAAAATGAAATTGCATCTGAAAAAGTCCTTTCAAAAGCTGTTTTGAAAATTAAAAAAAAAACAACCCGTGTCTGCAAATGACCTGCAAGGACATGTGTCAAGTTCACCACTGGTCATGAAACAACAGAAAAATCAATCATTTTAAAAATAATTAGCATATACTTTCAGTAGTCTAAAAGTTTAAAAAGGTTGACTTTCCATTCCTCAGAGGGAACATGACAAATATTATATACATTTTTCCATCTCATATATCTGAGCATTTTCACCATATTCTCTTTAAAAACTAGAATGGAACAAATAATGTAATGAATAGGACGCTTTGTATATGAATATTATTGCATCAGTTTAGCTATCTGTAAAATAGTCATGATTATGGTATTAAAATTTAGGATTCTCATAAGGATAAAATGAGAGAAAATTTATTTACACAAATAGGTGATATAAAAGTTCTAGTTAAATGTTTCCATTTTGATGACTTCCTGCCCATTCTGTTGTTCTTAAACTGTTATCCTTTTCCCTTATTATCCCTTATTTCCCATTTCACTACACGAATTTGCATTCCTGAACATTCTCATTTCTGTGTCTGCTCATTTGGATACGAGATTCTGGGCTCCATGACAGCTTGACTCCTACAACTGAACAGGCCATGGAATCCAACTCCCTCATATTGCAGATGAAGAAACTAAAGTCAAAGGTTTAGTGAGAGGCCCAAGAACGTCCTGCTACGAAATAACTGAAAAAAAAATCCTGAAGTGAGACTTCACATGCCCAAAGGTAGCACGGGATTGATTACAACACACAGAAACCTCTTGTAATCAGGGCTCTCATCCAGCTGCCTCCATCTCACTCACTTCCACAGCAGGTCTTCAGGTCTTCTTCCTGCAGCATCCATGGAGCTTCCTTTTGTTCAAAATAAGAGATCACATCTTGTTTGCTAACTGGAAGTCCTGGGAAGAAGAATCAATTATGAATGAAGATAAAAAGAAACTTGCAATTTTCTAAGGGGTTGTCAATGTAACCTTGCTGCATTTTGGGAACTTCTCCATTTTCTTAATACTTAGGAGTCTGTTATCTGCCTTACATGTGTGTAATTAACCCCAAATAGGAAGTGCTGTTCTGAAAAATGGCCAAACCCTCTGCCCCCAACTCATCCTGTCAAGTGCCAAAGGGTTACTGCACAAGATCATCCTCAAGTCATAGAAACAAGAACCTTGATGATTTGGCTTTTCCCCTGTTGTCTATCCTAAGACTCACTCACTCAATCATATAGAAATCTGTTTACTGTCCCTCTGGGGAGTCTTTGCCTCATTAGTTGAGATTCCACTGCTGGCAAACTCAAGGAATATTCCATTTCTATTTCTTGTCTCTTATTTCTGGCAATTCTTGGAGGACCTAAGAAAGAACCACAGGGTGGTCCCCAGGATTCCTGAAGTACAGTCTCTGAGAATTAATTTGTTGAGTTCTGAGGAGAGATAAGAAAGAACATCATAGAAGATTGGAATCAGGAAATTTGGTTGTGGTGAACCTTCTTCACAGAGCGATGGCCTCATCACACTTTTACCATTATCAAGAAATTAGAGGAAGCAGACAATGCAGTACAGAATCCTGGGCCTCAAGTGAGAAATGCCAGAGGGTAAATCCTACCTTAGACAGTTATTAGCTGTGCACCTTGAAAAACACTTAACCTCCATTTTGCCGGGTTTTTATTTACAACGCCGGCTTCTTAATGCTAGTCCGTCCTCTTACTCACCAGTCCAACGCGTGGTGAGTCTTCGGGGTACCTCCGGCCCCCACTCTTTGATGGGGGAAGAACCAGACAGAGCGCCTGAGGTGGGTCATGAGTCTTTATTCTTCTGTGATCACATTCCCGCTTCTCCCCACCTCTCAGCAGACACTTTTATCCCCCCTGTCCTCCCTCCCATGAACTCTTAAACAATGAGGGGCCGAGTTCTGTAACATTCCTTTATAATGGGATTATTTTATCCCTTCTGTCCTCCCTCCCATGAACTCTTAAACAATGAGGGGCCGAGTTCTGTAACATTCCTTTATAATGGGATTATTTTATCCCTTCTGAGTGACCACCAAGCCTCTTCCCCCCGCCCCCAACATCTCCCCCTTTCTGTTTTACAAGGTTATCACTTGGTGTGACCTTAAGCGGTGCTGAGGTTAGCCTTAAGCGGTGTCATTTCTACTGGCCTCTGATAGCCGGGGGCGAGGAACCCTGTCTTAGGTCATCTCCTTCAACCCAGGACCTTGCCCGTCCTAGGCGCCCGACACCCTCAGGGCCTGTCTTAGGTGGCTGGGTGAGGAGAAGTTGCCCGTCTTGGGGTTTACCTCGTCTTACCCCTAGGTGTCACATGTCATGCATGGCGGCTAGCCAGACTTGGGGATCCTCCCCCGTCTCCATGGCCATGAAGGCTTTCTGAGTAAGAAGCATATAGCCCCTCTGTTAGCTAGGCGGCAGAAACAGACAACAAGTAGGGTGATTCCCAGAATCAGCGTCCTTGTTCACCCTCAAGGGGGTACCCTCCCGCCATCTGGCAATCCCTCCATGGTATGGGATCCTCGATGTCTTCCCCTGTGGCCACACATGAGGGGCCCCACCGAGGCAGAAGGGAGCCCCATCGATGTATTGGTCACTAGCAGGCGAGGGTAGATCGGGGAGTTCTGTGCTACCGGAAGGGGAGAGGGAATAACTCGGAGTATTCCCCATGTCGGATTTCCTTCAGATGGAGCACCTCCAAGGATCCCTACGACGATCAGAAGGCCTGAAAAAGAAAGAAATTCCTCTCACCCCGTAGGGTTGGGCATTAATCAAGGTCTCTTTAACCTCGTTCACAAATGAGAGGGGTGTCTGATCTGCTCTCTGCTTCAGCCCAACCAACTTCTGTGTGGCTCTCCCCCCTTTCATGGCTCCAATCTTATCCCAAGCTGCAACATGTGTTTCTTTAACAGTCTCTAGCTCAAACTGGCCATACTGGGCCTGAACGGCAGGGTCAGTATAGGCTCCAGTTCCACACAGGAGGTCAATGGCTAAATCCAGGGGAGTATAACCCCGGGATTTTGCCTGCTTAGAGGCCTCTCTGCGGGCCTGAGCCTTAAAGCTAAATATGAGGAGGCATCCAGGCACGCGGCTGCAATTTCGTCAAAGTCAGCAGGGGTCCAAGGGTGCGTAGCAAAGAGGTTTTGCATCAGTCTTTTTACATAAGGGGAGCTTGGGCCGTATTTAGTCACGGCCTCCTTAAGTTCCTCAAGCATCTTAAAAGGGACAGGGCGGTAGTCTCGGGCTCCGGTAAGGGGGTCCGTAAATACCGGGTAGAGGCCCCAGTCATCCCAGTCCACCTCCTCCCCTTTCTCTATAGCTATGGAGGCACTGGTGGCAAGTAGGCCGGATGGGCGGAGCCCTTGAGGGGATCTCTGAAGGGCGGACAAGGAACACGGGGGATTTTTTGCCTCTGTTTCCTGGCTGGGCCGCCAAGCCTGGGGCGCGGCAGCTGTCCAATCAGCGCGGACTTCTCCCTCCTCGTCAGCAGCCTCCCGGTCCCACCTACTCACGCTCCTCTTCCTGCCACCCCTGAGGACTGTTTGCACCCCTCCCTTCCCGCGCTCGGAAACTTCCGGCCCTGAATCTTCTCCCTGGGGGCCCCTTTTTCCCCCATTGTTTCTTCTAAGTTCCTCCCACGGATACAGGGGAGGGGGTGGCCTTCCCTCTTCCTCTGAGCCCTCTGAATCCGATCCCGCCAACGAGCTACCCACCTGAGTGCTGATTGTTCGTGCCAAAGTCACCTTCTGGGGATGCAGGGCTGCATCCACTATCTTATACACTGTAAAATCCTTGGGGGTCAGTTTTCCCGGGCAGGTGTCATCATAGGAGGCCATCTGCTGCCCTACCACCTTCCATTTATCTGGTTGGATCCCACTATGTTGCACCCAAGGGCAGATGTTCCAGATATTCTCAACAAAAGCACGGCACGTCTTGATAGGTAATTTACAGCCATGCTTAGCGCAGAGTTTATAAAGCTGCACTGCAACAGCCTCTTTTTCCTCCGGCTCAAAGGCGGGAATACTATTCCGGCCCCCCATGCTGTCTACTAGCCGAGGCTGCAATCCTAACAGGTGGCAGAACTGCAAAGTTCCCGTTCGGCAAAAGAGAAGGAGGAAGCAGGGCACAATCAGACAGGCCAGCACGGCAAGGAGCGTGATTAGAGCAGAAGGAGAAAGGGGAGAGAAAGAAAGCATAGTCAACACAATAGGGGTATGTCCTTCAGGCAATATCTGAGAGTAAACGCCCTCTCCTTCCTCCCGGTCGGAAACGACCGAGGCTGTCTGGAGAATCCGACCAGCGGATTCAGACGTTCCCTAGCAAAATCAGGTCCCGGGTTTCGGCACCACTTGCCGGGTTTTTATTTACAACGCCGGCTTCTTAATGCTAGTCCGTCCTCTTACTCACCAGTCCAACGCGTGGTGAGTCTTCGGGGTACCTCCGGCCCCCACTCTTTGATGGGGGAAGAACCAGACAGAGCGCCTGAGGTGGGTCATGAGTCTTTATTCTTCTGTGATCACATTCCCGCTTCTCCCCACCTCTCAGCAGACACTTTTATCCCCCCTGTCCTCCCTCCCATGAACTCTTAAACAATGAGGGGCCGAGTTCTGTAACATTCCTTTATAATGGGATTATTTTATCCCTTCTGAGTGACCACCAAGCCTCTTCCCCCCGCCCCCAACACCATTTGCCTCAGTTTCCTTAATTATCAAATGGGAATAATAATGACTGAACTTGAAAGGTTAAAATCATGATAAAGTGACATATTGCAAAGAAAGCACGGGGCATAGCAGCTGGCCAATAATAGATGAAAACACATCCTTTCTTTCATTACACACTATCTGTCCTAGATATCAGAAACATTATTAAGGAAGATTAAGGACAAATTTGCTATAAATGGGAAACTGAGAATGGTGAACTACAGATATATTCTTATTGAAAAGGACAATATTCCAAATACCAGACCCATCCGACAGACTCGGGGTTGCACTAAAAAGTTCCCTGAAGAGTCTTCAGACATCTGACAAAACTCATGTCCAAAGAGAAGATAAACTGAACTGTCTCTGAGACTGGTTACATATCAGAGATGCTTCCAAAATGATTTGATCTTTGACTTGAAGCTTCTTAAAACTGGTCAGAGGAAGCTTCAGGAGGAACAAAGCAAGAATCTCAGGTTCCTAGCCAACAATGCAAGGATATTTTCAGGAAACCCAGACTTTTGAAGGAGACAGGAACTTGGCCACAGGAAACATGAACGTTTCAATCTAAATTAATCTAGTGTTCCAAACCAGAAAGGAATGAAGACATTCCCATTGACTGCAGACTCAGGGTTACCAGTGGAAGCATCCTCACCCATGGAGAGCAGGTTCCGGGCATTCTCTAGCATGACCTTCTTGTACAACTTCTTCTGATGAGGGTCCAAGAGACTCCATTCCTCCTGGGTGAAGTCCACAGCCACATCCTTGAATGACACCAACTCCTAAACCATCAAAAGTCATCAAATGAAGAGCTAAAAGACTCCTCAGAACTAAAGAGTCCAGCTCTCATCAATTCTAGGAGGAAACTGAAGCACAGAAAGGGATTTGTCCAGAGGTCAAACCCCACATGAGAGGCAGACAGCTCTGGAAGGCACAGTCAATAAGTGACTGATGGGATTTTGAGACAAGCATTTTATATGTTCAGTGAGAATAAAACTGAGAAATGTCTTGCAATGAAAGGTGTCTCCCTGTGGCATCAGACCACAAATTTGTTTTCTATCTGTGAGGTAGCAGATGAATGTATGGAGGTAAAAGGGGACGGGTGATGGGAAATTCTTCCTTATAAGACCACATACGAGATGTAGTTTCGGACAATGATGGTATAAGTCAGAAAGATAAAAGAAAATTACCCATGTGTGCTAAAATTTTGTAGAAGTTCTCTTTGCAGTGGGAAAGGTACAAAAATATCAGGGATGCCTATCCCTTGAGAATGACTGAACAAGTTGTAGTAGTATATGAAATGTGATGGAACATGGCTGTGCTGTGTGAAGTGATAAGCTCTAAGATTTTGGAAAAACATGGAAAGACTTGCAAGAATAATGAAGAATGAAATGAGCAGAACCAGGAGAACATTGGACACAATACTGTTTGAAAAATGACCTTGACCAAATATAATTTTTCTATTATAAATACCCAAGATAACATAAATGACATATGAATAAAGATGCTATCTGTTAGCAGAGAATGAACTGATGAAAAGGATTCCAAACATCTTGAAGAGTAATTTGGAACTAAAGCTCAAATGGTTAAAAATTGTGCATATCCATTGATCTCGGAATATTACTGCTGGGTCTATTACCAAAAGACATTCAAGAAAGGGAAAAAGATCTGTTTGTACAAAAACATTTATAGCATCTCATTTTGTAGTGGCTGAGAATTAGGAAAGAAGAAGATATCTATCAACTGGGGAATGGAAAAATTACTTTGGTACATGAATGTACCACATGTGAACAAATATTACTGTGGTATAAGAAATAACAGGTTATGTATAAAAATGACTAGAATGGAAATATTTTTCATGATTGCACATATATAGCCCATATCCGATTATCATTTCAGGGAGGGTAGTGAGGAGGGACAGACAAGGTTAGAGTATAGAACTGAAAATTTTATGGGGCGGATAGGTGGTGCAGTAGATAGAGCACCAGCCCTAGAGTCAGTAGGACCTGAGTTCAAACCTGGCCTCAGACACTTAATAAGTACATAGCTATAAGGACTTCGGCAAGCCACTTAACCCCATTTGCCTTGTAAAAACCTAAAAAAAAACCCAAAAAAACTGAAACCTTTTTTTAAAATTATTAAATTCTTTCAAGATATCATTTAGGGAAATATATTTTCAAAAAAGAAATTTTGAGAGTCCTGAGAAGTATTATGTGATCTTGACACACAAGGACAGGAGCAACACCCAGAGGACAGTGTCTGCTCTGAGGACAAGACCACAAAGGACAAGAGCTGTTTCTGCCTTCTGGGTTCTGTCTGTGAAGGGTCTTTTCTGGAACCTTGAGGTGAAATGAGTATAACTTGGTCAAAGAAACCAGAAAGAAGTGGGAATGGGGGTGTGGGGAGAATGTGTGTGTTGCTATGTGTGCCTTTGTGTATGAGAGAGAGCCCCTATGCTAGGCAGGCAGGGAGAGGAAAGACCAGATGTCTAAGAAAGAATTATTCATGAAGTGGTCCTTGAAAGTTAGTTACAATATGGGAGAAATTAAAAATAAACAGGCAGGGCACCAATTTTGAGTGTGGGGGGGGGTCTCAGTGCTCAAGACCCCAAGGCCCAAACGAATCAGTTTAAACCACAGAAGAATGCAGGGCAGTGTGGCGACTCCTGCATTCTATTTCATGATTACTTTTTGGTAAAGGATCAATAAGGAAGGCATTGCCAAATGTCCTAGACCATTCCCCGTGTCTATAGAAATGGGTTGGGTTGCTCCCCTTGTTCTAGTCTGGGGTTAGATTGTACTCACCTGAGGTGGGGTGCTGAGGCTCCCTGGGGCCATTCCCTATGAATCCAGGCTCCCTAGGTAGGCAGCAAAGTAATCAAAGTAATTCCTCTTTCTAATGTTCCTCTACCTTGCCCTTGGTCTTTCCATACCTTGGAGTTCAGCCTCCCCCACACATTGTGGACACAAATGAAACAACCAAAATTCTTACTATGAGAGCTCACACTGAAGCAAGGTTTAATTCTCTGACTTCCCAGTCTGGGAAAGCTCCACCCTTCTAAGAATTAAAAAAAAAAAAACCCAAAACCCACCCCACTCCCCTAGTCTTAGTCCCATGGTGCCCACCTTTGTGTTCATATTCTGGTGATTATTATTGCTGAACCTTTATATTAAAACTGTTCTAACTTATTTTCTACTGTGGGGTCTGCATTTGACTCAGTACCCACTTGGGCCTCTAAAAGCTGAACTGGAAGTTAGGATTCTAGAGAGGGAGAGGCCTTTCCTTCTCTTCTGGAAGGCTAACTAACAGGGATTTATAAAGGGCCAGGCCCTGCCCCAGCATTGAGACTCCAACTTCCAAAGGAAGGGAGTCAAGCAGACAGCAGGGAGGATCAGGTTTGGTAATGAAGATGATCCAAAAAAGGAAGACTACCTCCCACCCTCCTTTTAGTCCTCCCCTTTTTTGCCCCTCCTCTGCCCATCCTCCTACAGACCCATTTAGCATAAGAGGCAGGAAATCTCAGTTGGGATGTGACCAGGCAGAGCTTCACTGACTTCTGGGTCAGGGCTCTCCCTCCAACTGCTCCTTTGCCTTCCCCACATCTCTCTCCCCAGCTAAAGTATACCTGGACCACAGACTAGACAGGAGCCAAGCCAGGGAAGTCTGAGGCTGGTGAAGCTCTGGAATGGAGCCTCCAGAAAATGAGCAGGGGAAGCCAGAGGCTGGGAGGGAAAATCTGGTCTGGAATTCATGCTGAGCCCTCAGAAAGAAGTTGAGGCAGACAGGTAGGAGAGTTGGGTAAGGGGGACCAGAAGGATAATCTGGCAGACATTCTAAAAGACCTCCTGGCTTGAAGTTCAGGGATTGACAGAAGGTTGCAGGTGGACCCTGAGTCTGGGAAGGCAGGAGGATTGTGTCCTGAAGTTTAACAAGGAAGCAGGGAGGCCTGCTGGGACCTCTGGGAGAACCTAGGCTAGGAAACTGGAGATAGAGAGATACATGTACAGGGTCTGATGGGGACACAGTCCAAGAGCCACGGGTTCAGATGAGGAGCTGGAGAATAGGAAAGTACAGAGGACTGGAGCAGAGTGTGATCCATAATCCAGGCTGGACCTTAGCTCGTGCCTGTTCCCCTGGGAATCCTGCTCCAAGAATGCTCCCTAGCAGTTCTCCATGAACCCTAGATGATTTACGCAATGCCAGATAAGGATCCTGAGAACAGAGGGAGTTTCCAAAGCACACGGAAATGGCTATGTGACTTGGGGAGCAGAGTTATCATTCCTTGTGGCCTTTTGAGCAACAAAAAAACTCATGTGTCTTTATTCAGCACCCCGTGAAGCCCTGCCAATGAAGCAGGCCATCCGTGGCAGGAAGGGGCATTGGTTACTATGTGCAAGGTGGGGTCCTAGGGAGGGGAAGGCAAGACTCCTGGATTCAGCAAGGGAGAGGGGTTGGAAGGCAGGACAAATGAATTTCTAACCAAAAGGTGAGGACAGGGAAGCAGGCCACCTGAGTCCTGATAGGAAGGTTATAATCAAACCTCCTGGATTCTTAAGGGCAAAATTCCAAGTCTGGGAAAAGTGTGATCTAATTGAAAACAGGGAGGGTGAGCCAGGAAGTCTGGAAGGGATTAGGTCTCTGGATTACAATTAGGGGCATGGGGGAGGGTGGGCTCATCCCGTAGCTTGGTTGGAGGGAGGGCTGCTCCAGGCAGACCTGGAAGACTCTCAACGTAAAGTTGGATTAAGGAGAATTACACCCAAGGGCAAAAGGAGCCAGCAAAGGCCGGAAAGCAGAGCATTCTCAGTTCAAAGCCCGCCTGCTCCCCCCAGCCTGCTCTGGGAGGGTCTTCCTTGTCCCACGGTGCAGCCTCCGAAGTCCCAGATCCTCTAACCACAGCCAGGGCCAGGGCCCTGCTCTCCATCGCCGGAAATGCCTTTTCTTCTCCTAGAGGACGTGGCGCCTACGAACGTCAGCTGAGTCACAACTACGGCCTTCCGTGGCTTCGAGGCGAGTGACATGGGGCACGGATGATCGCGGGCCCATGGCCAACTCCGGGCCGTCTCTCGGGAATTCAGGCACAGTAACCGCCGGAGAGGCCTCCGTGCACGCGGCTGCAGCCGGCCGGCCAAGGGGCTCGGAGTCCGCCTTCGGGGCGGCCGCCTCGGGCTGCGGCGCCCCGTGCCCCCGGGCCGAGGCCTCCCGGCCCGGCCGCGCCCCCAACGCGCTTGGCTCCTCCCCGGACGCCCCCGGAGCCCCCGAGGCAGAAGCACCGCGGCCGGGCGGCCTGGCCGGCCCCTGGGGGCCACGGGCTGCGGACACCGCGCGGCCCCGCGCCCCGCCCCGGAGAGCCCCGCCCCACGCAGCCCCACTCACGCGCCGGAAGGAAGGCCGGACCGGACGTCCCGCCCCTTTCCTGGGCGCCACTTCCGGCCCCGGGCTTGCCGCCCTCCGGGCGCCCCCGGCTCCGCCGTCTCGGCCGCGCGTTGGCGCCTCTAGGCTCCAAGGGGTTCGTTCTCCGCCGCCGCCCGCGGGAGGCTCGGGCCGGGGTGAGTGGGGGCCGCCTGGAGGGGGCCGGGGAGGAGCCGCGGCCTGGGGCCCGGCCCGGCCCGGCCTGCGGCACTGTGCGGGAGGACGGAAGCTGCGAGTGCGACTGCGCCTGCGTCCTGTGGTGCCGCGCCCCGCCCCGCCCGAGCGGAAGCTTTCATTGGCCAGCCAAGGCGGAGGGGCGGGGCCTGAGAGCCCTGACGTCATTTACCCAGAGGGTAAAACAGTTATTGAAAGAATATATGGGGGGCTAGTTGGCCATAAAGCAGCGGCCCTGGAGTCAGGAGCGCCTGGGTTCAAATCCGGCCTCGGGCACTTAATAATGACTAGCTGTGTGGCCTTGGGCAAGCCACTCAACCCCATTGCCTTGCAAAAACCTAAAAAAAAAAAAAAGAAAAAGAAAGAATATGAAAACGCCAAAGAATATTGTAGCAAAATTCCAGAATGATGAGATAAAAGAGAAAATATTGCAAGTAGCCACAAAGAAACAATTTAAATACCAAGGAGTCACAGAAAGGGTTACACAGGACCTGGCTGCATCAACATTAAGGGATCGAAGGGCCTGGAGTGAGATATTCCTGAAGAGCAAGGGAGCTTGGAATGTAGCCAAGAATCCATTATCCAGAAAACAGAGCCTTCTCTTCCAGGGAAAAAGGTGGATATTTAATGAAATAGGAGACTTCAAACTTTTCCTGATGAAAAGACCAGAGCTTGATAAAAAATTTTGACTTCAAACAGGAGACTCAAGAAAAACATGAAAAGGCAAAAAAAAAAAAACAATGGGGGGGAGAGAAAAAAAAAAGAACTTCTGTTTCATATAAGATGAAATTGGCTATATCCCTACCTGGGAAAAAGACTTTTTAACAACTTGAGAATTGTAGCTCTATTAAAGAGAATTTAATTAGCCAGAAGAAATGGACACTCATGATTTACTCAAGAAACTGTTATCCAATAAGATGAAATGGGCTATATCATTTCCTGGGAGACATTCTAATAACTCTCAATAAATGTAATTCTACTAGGAAAAATATGCTTAGCCAGAAGTGATGGACACTCATGAACTTTTTGTGACTAAGAATAATTTAAAAACAATACCTGGGGTGGCTAGGTGGTGCAGTGGATAATGCACCAGCCCTGGAGTCAGCAGTACTGGAGTTCAAATCCCTCCTCAGACAATTAACTAGCTGTGTAGCCTTTGGCAAGACACTTAACCCCATTGCCTTGCAAAAAAAAAAAAGGATAGTAAAGAGATGGGAGGAGGGAGGAGACTGAATGGGGTATATCTCGTTACATTAAGAGGTACAAAGGACTTATTGCATTAGAGGAGAAAAAGGGAGGAGGTGAGAACCACCTGAATCTTACTCTCTTCAGAGTGGCTTAAAATCAACATAAATACACTCAGTTAAGTTACAAAACTTATCTTGCCTTTAAAGTGTTAAAAGTGGAGGGGGAGGAAAGGGGAAAACAAGAGAAGGAAAGGAAGGAAGAAGGGGGAAAGGGGAAAAATGGGAGAGGGGCTTGGATATAGGAGAGCAAACACACTTAAGGTGGCAGTATTCAGAAACAAAATACAAGGCAATGTGGAGAAAGGGAAAAAAGGGGAAAGGAAGATAACATGAAGGACAATAAAGGGTTAGTAATTACAACTTTCAATGTGAATGGGATGAACTCTCCCTTAAAATGTAAGCAAATAGCAAAGTGGATTAAAAACCAGAATCCTATAATATGCTGCTTACAAGAAACTCATTTGGGGGCAGCTAGGTGGTGCACTGGATAGAGCACTGGCCCTGGAGTCAGGAGTACCTGGGTTCAAATCTGGTCTCAGACACTTAATAATTACCTAGCCGTGTGGCCTTGGGCAAGCCACTTAACCCCATTTGCCTTGCAAAAACCTAAAAAAAAAAAAACAACTCATTTCAAGCAGAGAGATACATATAGAGTAAAGGTAAAAGGTTAGAGCAAAATGTATTTTGCATCAGCTGAAGTGAAAAAAAGCAGGGGTAGCAATCCTTATCTCAGACAAAGCAGCTGCAAAAATAGATAGCATTAAAAGAGATAAGGAAGGAAACTATATCCTCCCAAAAGGTACCATAGGCAATAAAGTGATTTCAGTACTAGATATGTATGCAGCCAATAGTATAGCATCCAAATTCTTAGAGAACATGTTGAAGGAAGACATAGACAGCAAAACTCTATTAGTGGGAGACCTCAACCTCCCACTCTCAGACTTAGATAAATCTAACCAAAAATTAACAAGAAGGAAGTTGAGGTAAATAAGATTGTTAGAAAACCTAGACATAATAGACTTATGGAGGAAATTGAATGGGGATAGAAAGGAATATACTTTCTTATCTGCAGTACATAAAACTTACAGAAAAACTGACCATGTACTAGGACATAAAAACCTATTGATCAACTGCAGGAAGGCAGAAATAGTGAATACATCTTTCTCAGATCACAATGCAATAAAAATCACATGCAATATTGGGCCAGGGTGATATAGACCCAAAATTAATTGGAAACTAAATAACCTCATTTTAAAGAATGAGTGGATCAAACAACAAATTTTACAAATAATTATTGGATAGTCACAATAATGAAACAACATACCAAAATCTATGAGATACACTCAAGGTGACTGTCAAGGATATAGTATATTTTTAAAAGCATATACGAATAAATTAGAGAAAGAGGAAATGAATGAACTAAATATGGAACTAAAAAAATTAAAGAACAAATTAAAAACCCCCAGTTAAATGCCAAATTAGAAATTCTAAAAGTTAAAGGAGAAATTAATAAAATGGAAAGCAAGAAAACTATTGAACTAATAAGCAAAACGAAGTGCTATAAAAAAACAATAAAATTGATAAACCTCTGGTCTATTTGATTAAAAAAAGAAACCAAATGGCTAGTATCATAAATGAAAAAGGTGAACTCACCACCAATGAGGAGGAAATTAAAGTAATAATGCAAAATTATTTTGCCAAAGTCTATGCCAATATATTTGATAATCTAAATGAAATGGATGAATAGTTATAAGTTGCCTAAGTTAAATGAAGATGAAATTAAATACTTAATCCTATCTCAGAAAAAAATTCAACAAGCCATTAGTGAATTCCATATGAAAAAAATCTCCACACCAGATAGATTCACAAGTGAATTATATCAAACATTTAAGAAACAACTGGTTCCAATAAATAGTTGAGGACAAAATTATGCCTAACTTTCTATGACACGAATATGGTGCTGATACCTAAACCAGGAAGACTTAAAACTGATAAAGAAAATTATAGACCTATGTCCCTGATGACTATAGATACAAAAATCTGAAATAAAATCTTAGCAAGAGGACTACAACAAGTTATCACTAGTTTAATACATTATGACCAAGTAGTGTTCATCTCAGGAATACAATGTTGGTTCAATATTATGAAAACAGTTTAGTATAATCAATTACATAAATAACAGACCTAGCAAGAATCATATGATCATATCAATAGATGCTGGAAAAGCTTTTGACAAAATACAAAACCCATTCCTACTAAAAGCACTAGAGAGCATAGGAATAAATGGATTATTCTTTAGAATAAGAAGCAGTATCTGAAACCATCAACAAGCATTATATGAAATGGGAATAGGCTAGAGGCATTCCCAATAAAAGCAGGAATGAAACAAGGATGCCCATTATCACCACTACTATTCAATATTGTATTAGAAATGTTAGCTTCAGCAATAAGAAAAAACTCCACCATTAGATTTTTTTTTAAGATTTTATTTTGAGTTTTACAATTTTTCCCCTAATCTTACTTCCCTCCCCCCACCCCCTATGGAAGATTTACATTGTTTCCATGGTATACATTGATCCCAAATGAATGTGATGAAACAAATCACATCCTTAAGGAAGAAATATAAAGTAAAAGAGATAGATAGCAAGATCAGATAATAAGATATCAGTTTTTTTTCTAAATTAAAGGTAATAGTCTTTGGTCTTTGTTCAAACGCCACAGTTCTTTCTCTGGAAACAGATGGTATTCTCCATTGCAGACAGCCCAAAATTGTCCCTGGTTATTGCACTGATGGAATGAGCAAGTCCATCAAGGTTGACTATCACCCCCATGTTGCTATTAGGGTGTTCTGGTCTGCTCATCCCACTCAGCATCAGTTCATGCAAATCCCTCCAGGTTTCCCTGAATTCCTATCCCTCATGGTTTCTAATAGAACAATAGTGTTCCATGACATACATAGACCACAGTTTAAGCCATTCCCCAACTGAAAGACATTTACTTGATTCCCAGTTCTTTGCCAGCACACACAGGGCTGCTATAAATATTTTCATACAAGTGATGTTTTTACCCTTTTTTCATCATCTCTTCTGGGTATAGACCTAGTAGTGCTATTTCTGGATCAAAGGGTATGCACATTTTTGTTGCCCTTTGTGCATAGATCCAGACTGCTCTCCAGAAAAGTTGGATGAGTTCACAGCTCCACCAACAATGTAATAGTGTCCCAGGTTTCCCACAACCCTTCCAACAATGACCATTATCCATTCTAGTCATACTGGCCAGTCTGAGATGTGTGAGGTGGTACCTCAGAGAAGCTTTAATTTGCATTTCTATAATAAATAATGATTTAGAGCAATTTTTCATATGACTATGGATCGCTTTGATCTCCTCATCTGTAAATTTCCTTTGCATATCCTTTGACCATTTGTCAATTGAGGAATGGCTTTTTTTTTAAAAAAAATTTGACTCAGTTCTCTGTATATTTTAAAAACGAGTCCTTCATCACAAATACTAGTTGTAAAGATTATTTCCCAATTTACTACATTTCTTTTGATCTTGGTTACAGTGGTTTTGTCCATGTAAAAGCTTTTTTTTTTTAGGTTTTTGCAAGGCAAATGGGGTTAAGTGGTTTGCCCAAGGCCACACAGGTAGGTAATTATTAAGTGCCTGAGACCCAATTTGAACCCAGGTACTCCCGATTCCAGGGCCGGTGCTTTATCCACTGCGCCACCTAGCCACCCCTTCCATCTCTTCTTTAATCATAAACTGCTACCCTTTCCATAGATCTGACAGATAAACTGCTCCTTGGTCTTCTCGTTTGCTTATAATATTGTTTTTTATGTCTAAATCCTATATCCATTTAGATCTTATCTTGGTATAGGGTGTGAGGTGTTGGTCTAATCTATGTTTCTTCCATACTAACTTCCAATTTTCCCAGCAGTTTTTATCAAAGAGAGAGTTTTTATCCCAATAACTGGACTCTGGGTTTATCAAACATCAGGTTACTATAATCATTTCCTGCTATTGCACCTAGTCTATTCCATGGGTCTACCACTCTAGTTCTTAGCCAATACCAGATAGTTTTGATGACATGCATTATAATATAATTTTAGATCTAGTAGGGCTAAGCCCCCTTCTTTTGCACTTTTTCCCATTGAATCCCTGGAAATTCTTGACTTTTTATATCTCCGTATGAATTTACTTACCACTTTTCCTAACTCATTAAAGTAATTTTTTGGAATTTTGATTGGTAGGGCACTAAAAAGGTAGTTTAGTTTTGGTAGAATTGTCATTTTTATTTTATTAGCTCGACCTATCCATGACTAGTTGACGTTTCTCCAGTTATTTAAATTTGATTTTAGGGGGCGGCTAGGTGGCGCAGTAGATAGAGCACCGGCCCTGGAGTCAGGAATACCTGAGTTCAAATCTGGCCTCAGATACTTAATAATTACCTAGCTGTGTGGCCTTGGGCAACCCACTTAACCCCATTGCCTTGCAAAAATAAAAATAGTAAGTGCTGGTTGAATAGACAAATTAAAACTGATGAGACTCAAACATGATATTTCAAAAAAGGTAGAGAAATCTGATTTTATTGTTTTTTGTTGTTTTGCAATTGTTTACAAAAAGTTTCTGAGTCTGCCTTAGTAAGCAGACTCCCAGGTATTTTATATTGTCTGAAGATACTTTGAATGGGATTTCTCTTTCCAGCTCTTCCTGCTGTATCTTGCTAGTCATATATAGAAAAGTTGAGGATTTATGAGGGTTTATTTTATATCCTGCAACTTTGCTAAAGTTGCTAATTGTTTCCAGTAGTTCTTTGGATGATTTCTTGGGATTGTCTAGGTAGACCATCATGTCATCTGCAAAGAGTTTTGTCTCTTCCTTCCCAATTCTAACGCCTTCTATTTCTTTTTCTTCTTTAATTGCTGAAGCTAACATTTCTAATGCCATATTGAATAGCAGTAGTGATAATGAGCATCCTTGTTTCACCCTGATCTTATTGGGAATGCCTCTAGCCTATCCCCATTGAATATAATGCTTGTTGATGGTTTCAGATAGATACTGCTAATTATTCTAAGGAACAGTTCATTCATTCCTAAACTCTAGTGTTTTTAGTAGGAATGGGTGCTGTATTTTGTCAAAAAGCTTTTTCAGCACATATTAATATAATCATATAATTTCTGATATGTTTTTTGATCTAATTAATTGTCCTAACAGTTTTCCTAATATTGAACCAACCCTGCATTACTGGGATAAATCCTACTTGATCCTAATGTATTATCCCAATGTTAACTTGTAATAGTTTTGCTAAGATTTTTGCATCTCTATTCATCAGGGAGATAGGTCTGTAATTTTCTTTGTTTTAACTCTTCCTGGTTTAGGTATCAGCACCATATTGGTGTTATAGAAAGAGTTAGGCAGAGTTACATCTTTCCTTATTTTTCCAAAGTTTATATAGAATTGGAACCAGTTGTTCCTTAAATGTTTGGTAGAATTCACTTGTGAATCCATCAGGCCTTGGAGATTTTTTTGGGGGGGGAATTCAGTGATAGCTTGTTGAATTTCTTTTTCTGAGATAGGGTTGTTTAGGTATTTAATCTCTTCATCTAACCTGGACAACTTATATTTTTATAAATACTCATCCATTTCAGGGGCGGCTAGGTGGCATAGTGGATAAAGCACTGGCCTTGGAGTCAGGAGTACCTGGGTTCAAATCCAGTCTCAGACACTTAATAATTACCTAGTTGTGTGGCCTTGGGCAAGCCACTTAACCCCATTTGCCTTGCAAAAAAAAAACAACCTAAAAAAATACTCATCCATTTCACTTAGATTATCAAATTTATTGGCATAGAATTGAGTGAAATGATTCTGCATTATTACTTTAATTTCTAGAAGGGGGGGGGTTTAAGGTTCAATCACAACCCCCAGTGTATATAGATTAAACACCAAGATTTTTACTTATTTACAGGAGGTAAGATCAGAGGGCATGATGATAATCCAGATCTCCTTGATTCTAAGGTAAATTCTATATCCACTTCTGTGTCGTTACTCTTGCTAAGTACATGAATATGTCTAAAGAGAGATTCCAAAATGATTCCTAAAATCCAAGAATTGGACTCTTGAAGGCAATTGAGGTATAACTGACTATAACATGAATTGGTTCCAAAATCCCTTTGATAGAATACTCTCTAGTACCTTTTTGCCTATTAAAATATATTTGAGGGCAGCTAGGTGGCGTAGTAGATAAAGCACCAGCCCTGGAGTTAGGTGTACCTGGGTTCAAATCCGGTCTCAGACACTTAGTAATTACCTAGCTGTGTGGCCTTGGGCAAGCCACTTAACCCTGTATGCCCTACAAAAAAACCTTATATAATATATATATATATATATATATAAATATATGTATGTATGTATGTATATATTTGAATGCTCTGCTTTAGGGAAATTATTTGGAATAATGCTTCAAGGGCTATGATTGTACCCTTTGACCAGCAACAGTATTACCAAGCCTCTATTCCCAAGAGATAAGATAAGAGTAACAATCAGAGCACAATTTCTATTCTGAGAAGACTATAAAGAACAGGAGCTGATTTTGCCTTCTGGGCTCTGGCCTCAAAAGATTTTGTTGGACCTTCAGTTGGTGCTAGTAGAACTTGGCCAAAGAAACAAACGGGGAAGGGGAAAGGATGAAGTATGTGTGTTTATATGAGTGTGTATGTCTTTGTGCATGTGAGAGTGAAAAAGCCACTATGCTAGGCAGGCATTGAGAGCAAAGATAAGATTCCTAGGAAATAATTATTCATGAATGATGTGATGCTTAAAAAGATAGTTGTAATAAGGGAAAACATAAAAACAAACAAGAGGACACCAATTTTGGGTGTGGGGCCCAAGGGTCCAATAATCAGTTTAAACCATAGAAGAAAACGGGGTAGTGTGGTTACTCCTGTGTTAAATTCCATGATTAACTTTTGGTAAAGAAATGATCCCTAAGGAAGACGTTGCCAAGCTACCTGGACCAGTTCCTGTCTTTCAAAATGGATTTGGTTATTCCTGTTGGTCTAGTCTGGGGACAGATTGTACTCACCTGAGATTAGTAGCTAAAGCTCCCTGAGGCCATTCTCTTTGAATCCAGGCTCCCTAAGCAGCTAGTAAAGCAATTAAAGAGACTCCTTTTTCTCAAGATCCTCCATTTTGGTCATTCCTTACCATGGGGTCTTGCTTCCCCCACACTTTGTGAACTCACAAATATAACAGCCAAAGATTTACTCACAGAGCTCATACCTAGCCAGGAAAGGTTTTAAATCCTTGCCTTTCTAATAATGTTTGTCCTTCATTTGTGAAAAAGAGCACAACAGCAGGGAGGTGATGCCCGTGACAAGTACAGGAACTGGATTTGAATAAGGGGATGCTGTACTTAATCACTGGCCTCACTTTCTCCTCCAGAGCCATCTGGCTCCAGTGGCCTGATATGAATCAGCATGCCTGGAGATGGCCCTGGATGAGAAGCAATCAAAATTAAGTGACTTGCCCAAGGTCACACAGCTAATAAGCTTCAAGTGTCTTCAGCTAGATTTGAACTCTTGTCCTCCTGACTGCGCAAAGCCAATGTTCTATCTGCTGTGTCACCTAGCTTCAAGCTTCTCCTTTCTATGAATTAAAAAAAAAAATAACCTTTCCTATCCACAATCTTAGTCCCAGGTAGTCTGCCTCTGTTTTCATATTCTAGATGATGGCTAGTTTTGAACCTTTATAATAAAACTATTCTAACTTTACAACCTTGGTCCTCCATAGACTGAGATGGGGAGTGACAGGGCCTTCCTGGAGACAAGCCTAAACATATTTTATAAGGGGATAGGTCCCAAAGACCTAAGACATGCAAGCACAGAATTGGCTTCCAGGAGGCAGAGTGGTTTCAGCTCAAAGACATTGTGCTTTCAGCCAGTCCCCTCTGGGAGGGTCTTCCTAGTATCAGAAGCACCAATGTGTGCAGCTCTATATCTTGATTTACCACAAATTCTTAACTTCTCAACATATCTGACAGCTATTCTGTAATCCTAGATTATTTATGTTAGGACACTTTATGTTAAGTCATTTACCCAATTTGATCTTTTCTTTGGACATTGTATAAGATGTTGTTTGTATCTAGTTTTTGGCAAACTCTTTTCCAGTTTTCCTAGCAAGTTTTGACAAATAGGTCTTCAATTTACCAAACAATGAATTCTAATGACTAGTCAATGACTAGTGCGTGTTTACCCAATATATCTCATTGCTCCAACATTAGATTTCTTAGCTACAGATTATTTTATTACAGCTTTATAACACAGCTTGAAATCTAATATTTGCAGACTATCTTCCTTCATATTTTTTCCCATTAACTCCCTTAATTTGATTTACATTTTGTTCTTTCAGATGAATGTTTAAATTATTTTTTTCGAGCTCTATAAAAAAATTTTTGCAATTTGATTGGTATATCATGAATTAAATATATTTATTTAGGTTGACTTCTCATTTTATCACACAAGTTCAGCCTACCCCAAGCAAATGATATTTTTTCCAATTGATTAGAATTGTTTTCAAGTGAAAAGTGCTTCTAATTATGATCATATAGCTCCTGGTTTATCCTGGCAGATAGAATTCCAAATACTTCATAGTATTGTCCTAGAATAGGTTCAGCCCAAGAGAGATGACTACAGCTTGGAAAGTATTGGGGTTTCATCAGGTCCAGTGATCAACCACGAAAGATTTGTTCAGAGGCAGCTGGGTGGCACAGTGGATAGAGCACCGGCCCTGGAGTCAGGAGTACCTGAGTTCAAATCTGGCCTCAGACACTTAATAATTAGCTGTGTGGCCTTGAGCAAGCCACTGAACCCCATTGCCTTGCAGAAAAAAAAAAATATAAATAAATAAAGATTTGTTCAACTCAACAGCACAATAATCAAACAAGACAATTTATTTGGAAAATCAAAACAAAATTTTTTTAAAAAGAAAAGAAATGCAGTGAACAGAAGTGATATCATTTGGCAATTGTACAGTAGGAAGGTGCCTCTGAGTAAAAGCCTTTCCACATTGGTGACATTCTTAATGTTTCTTTGTAGTGTGGATTCTCTGATGTGCAGTAACATGGGCCCTCTGAGTAAAAGTCTTTCCACATTGATTACATTCATAAGGTTTCTCTCCAGTGTGAATTCTCTGATGATCAGTAAGATGGTACTTCTGTGTAAAAGTCTTTCCACATTGATTACATTCATACAGGTTCTCTCCAGTGTGAATTCTCTGATGTGCAGTAAGACGGTACTTCCGTGTAAAGGTTTTTCCACATTGATTACATTTATAAGGTTTCTCTCCAGCGTGGAAACTCTGATGCCTAGAAAGATTTGCTTTCTGGATAAAAGCCTTTCCACACTGATTACATTCATAAGGTTTCTCTCCAGTGTGAATTCTTTGATGTTCAGTAAGACTAAATTTCCATGTAAAAGCTTTTCCACATTGACTACATTCATAAAGTTTCTCTCCAGTGTGGATTCTCTGATGTGCAGTAAGACTAAATTTCCATGTAAAAGCCTTTCCACAATGATTACATTCATAAAGTTTCTCTTCACTGTGGATACTCTGATGTCTATTAAGATGCACTTTCTGAGTGAAAGTCTTTCCACATTGATTACATTCATAAGTTTCCAATCCAGGATGGACTCTCTGATGTGCAGTAAGGCTACCCTTCCATATAAAAGACTTTCCACAGAGCTTACATTTATATGGTTTCTCTCTGGTTTGAATTTTCTCATGTGGAGCACAGAATTCGCTTCGGGGGAAGTCACAGGGACTGTCATTTATGACTCCTTGCTTCTGAGTTTCTTCCACTGAAAGATTCAGCTTTCCAGTAGTCTCCTTCATTTCAAATCTGTTCTCTATTTCTGAAAGAAACAAATATACTCACACTCCACACACATTTATATTGCAATCCCCTTCCCACAATTGGTAGAACTCATTTACTTTTTATTTCCTCAAGTAAAGAAACTTCAACTTTGCCTGAGAAGAACCAAATCATTTTTTGATATCCATAGCTCATAACCAAAGCCTGATTTAATTTACAAAGCATTGAACACAAAAGGACAGTGGTTACTGACAATAAACATGTGATGCCAGCAGGGCCAGCATTCTCATGACATGAAAACTCAGGTCATGAGTTCAGAAGGGCCTCTTGACTTCATGCACATCCCATCAGCTGACACTACGACACAAGACCTAGAGATGGGCACACTGTTCACAATACTCAACAAATTAAATCCACTTTTAGTCTTCCCAATTTCCTTTCATTGTCTGCATTTTCAATACTTTCACTGTAGAAACAATGACTTTTGCACAGATATGAAATATTCAAATTATTTCATGATCCACCCCACCTGAATACATAATGTAATTTCCCTAGAGATCAATTTTAAATGATTTTTTTCCCTGTTTCAGTATCTGAGATCATGCAGAATGCCAACAACGATTTTATATTTTACTAAGGCATAAGATGGAATAACCATTATTTCTTTCTTAAGAAATATTTCATATAACCCTGCTCCCTAAAGTAAAAACAGAATTTAAAAAATGCAATGAATTTCTAAAATCTGAAACTATGCATTTCATAGAGCAATTTGAGTTTATCGTTCTTTTATAAGGATGTTGACAGCATGCTTCCTCTTCTGATTTAGAGGTTCACACATATCCCTTGAAGAGTTGAGACAATGGCCCAAGGGATTAGAGTTAAAAACTTGTCAATGGGAAGGGAAGCAGTAAATAGTTGTCCAATTGGCCCACAAGGACATTTATCCACTGGGTCAACAAGTGTTTGGATATTTGAATCTTTACAGATGTGATTCTGCAGTGATTCCAAACTATCACGATCAGGAAGTCACTGCTTTTAGCAATCATGTGGTGATTACATCAAATTCTGAATGTTTCTGACTAAGTGCAATATATTCCTTTACAGTCTCAACTATATCAAATTATTTCCAAACTACCAGGAAGATTGGACATCCACATGTAACAGGTCATGGTCATGCAGAGACCCTCAATGACTATCTATTACATCACCAGAGGAATTCTCCCATTTGCAATTGACCTTTTAACTACATCTTATCAAACTTATCCTCTCCAGATCAAACTTCAGTTTGTATTCTTGTAAGATCAAGGAAAGGCTAATGGAAAAACCACAGTCCTAGGCATGCATAGTAAGAGGCCACTGTGAAAATATCATGGCCCTCCATAACTTTTCCATGAAAACAGACCTTAAAACAAATACCTATTGAAATTCTAAAGTATTCTCTAATTTGAACTTATCCACTGTTTATGTTACTTTTCTTTGGAATGGAGAATTCTCAAAGAAATTGTTTGGCAAGATGAATTAATCATTCAGTAGAGTTTCAAGGAATGGGTGGCCCATTTAGCAGTAGAAGCAAAATTAAATTTTATCTGAAAAGGGGTGTAGTGGATAAAGCACTGGCCTTGGAGTCAAGAGTACCTGGGTTCAAATCCGGTCTCAGACACTTAATAATTACCTAGCTGTGTGGCCTTGGGCAAGCCACTTAACCCCATTTGCCTTGCAAAAACCTAAAAAAAAATTTTTTATCTGAAAAAGTCCTTTCAAAAGTTGTTTGGTTTTTTTTTTAGGTTTTAACAAGGCAAATAGAGTTAAGTGGCCACACAGCTAGGTAATTATTAAGTGTCTGAGGCCAGATTTGAACTCAGGTCCTCCTGACTCCAGGGTCAGTGCTCTAACCACTGAGCAATCTAGCTGCCCCTAAAAGTTGTTTTGGAAATAAATTTTATTAAAAAAAAAAGCTAATTGCAATATACCTGCAAGGACATTCGTCAAATCCACCATTTTCCATAAAACAACAGAAAAATAAACCATTTTAAAAATAATTAGCCTACACTTAAAGTGGTCTGAAAGTTTAAAAAGATGACTTTCCATTCCTCAGAGGGAACATGCTGGGTATTACGTCCATTTTACACCTCATATGTGAGCATTTTTATCAAATTCTCCTTAAAAATCAGAATGGAACTAGTAGTGTAGTAGATAAGGGTTTTTTTGTGTATATACATTATATATTACACATTATATATATATATATATATATATATATATATATATATATATATATATCTGATTTTAAAAAAACAAAAAGAACAACAAGGTAATATTTACAATTGACCTACAAATATATTAGTCAAGTATGCTACCAGTCATGACTATTGAAAAGCAAATGATTTTAACAGTAGTTTAGCAATTAAATTTGATCAGTCTGAGAATTTAAAAAAAATCAATCTTTAAATAGGAGCTTGTCCAATTCTCCAGCCACTTTCTAACTCATGTGTGAAGATTTTATAAATATTCTCTTTCAAAATCAGAATCCAACTGATGGTGCTGTGGACAGAATTCAGGGCCTTGAAACATGAAGAGTTGTGTTCCCAATCCCAACTCAAAAACTTGTTAGTCCTCTGACCTAAGGAAGTCCCCAGAACTCTGCTTGCCTCAGTTTATCTGTAAAATGGTCAAAATTATGGTACTAAAACCTAGGATTTCTTATGAGGATAAAATGAGAGAATATTTATTTTCACAATAGGTGATATAAAAGTGCTGGTTAATTGTTTTTATTTTGATGATTTCCTCCCTACTCTGTTGTTCTTAAACTATTATCCTTTTTCCTTATTATCCCTTATTTCCCATTTCACTACATGAATGTTCATTCCTGAACATTGTCTTTCTGTGCCTCAGCTCTTGTTTGTAAACTAGATTCTAGGTTCTATCATAGCTGACCAAGGTGCATCTAAGGTGATACAGTGGATAGAGAGCACCAGTCCTGGAGTCAGGAGGACCTGGGTTCAAACCCAGCCTCAGACACTTGAAACTAATTAGCTATTTTTCTTGGCCAAGTCACAGGAGCTCTATCAGCAAGTACCTCACCATTTATATGTGGAACCATCGACTACAGAAATGGCGAAGTTCTGAGTGCTATGGACAAATGTACTTATCTTGACATTGTCCTTTCTAAGGAGGTACACATTGACAAAGGGGTCGACGTTCAACTGACAGAGCTGCCTCAGTGTTTGGGAAGCTTCAAAAGAAAGTATAGAAGAGAAGAGGTACTAGACTGACCATCAGACTGAACATCTACAGAGCCATTGTGCTGACCTCATTAAATGTCTGTGAAACTGGACAGTCTACCAGGCCCATGTCAGGAAGCTGAATCGTTTCCATTTAAACTGTCTTAGGAAGATTGTGACAAACACCTCGCAGAAGATGCTACAAACAAATCCTGTCTCAAGCTAAACTGCCTGGCATTCCCACATTACTACAGAGAGGCCAACTACGACTGGCTGGGCACAATGTTAAAATGTCAGGTGTAAGCATGCCAAAAAAAATATTTTATGGGGAACTCACACAGAGCAAGGGTTCAGAAGGGGGTCGAAGAAGTGATACTGAGACACCCTGAAGGTGTCATTGAAGAACTTAATAACTGAATGTTCAGCATGGGAGCTTCTGGCATGAGACCACCCAGCATGGCATGCCCTCAGTAGAAAGGGGTCTGTGCTGTACGAGGAGGCAGAATTGAAGCCACTCAAAAGAAACGTGACAACCCTAAGTTTAGAGTAGCCACCCCAGGTGGTCACGTGGACTATTTATGTCCAACTTGTGGTAGATCATTCCAAGCTCTTGTTGGTTTGACCAGCCACAACGGGATATGCTGTAATTTGTCTCAAACATAGTGATGTCATTTTAGTCTTCTTTGATAACGAAAGACAATAACCAAGGGTGACACTGTTCTCTACGGTGTTACTTCTACCATATTCATAAAGAATATATTCTTTCTCCCCAAACTTCCCAGCTGCTCATATTTTTAATGTTTTATCTAAAGCATATCTCCCAAAAGTCCAGGCTCAGAAATGGAATCCTATGCCTCTTCATAAAATCCCACACATTCCTACTCCTGACATACACACATACAATCTGTGGCAAACTCCTCTTGATTTTTTCCTTTCTGCCTTCTTTCACATCTATGTTTCTCTCTCAACACTGTCAACTGTCTTGGTTCAGACCCTTGTCTAGCTCATGCTGAGATATTGTTAAGAGCCTGATGCTTGGTCCAGCTGCCCTGGTCCTATCATTCCTCTAGTTGGCAAACTCTTTCCAAAGCTCTCATCTGATGTAATCTCCTACTCAACAGTAGCTCAGAAACAAAAAGATTAAATATAAAACTCTATCTAGGATAAAGCACCAGCCCTGGAGTCAGGAGTACCTGAGTTCAAATTCAGTCTCAGACACTTAATAATTACCTAGCTGTGTGGCCTTGGGTAAGCCATTTAACCCCATTTTTCTTGCAAACAAAACCTCTATCTAGAGCTCTTAAAGCACTGAATCACCAACCTTTCTTCTGCTGTGCCAATCATCTTTCACCCTATTCCTACCATATATGCTACAGTTTAGTGATACCTTTCTCTTCTGGGAACAGGATGGTCCATTTCTAGGCTCAGTGATTTTCCCTTGCCATCCCTGTTACCTAGAATGGTCTCTTTGGTTGCCCGGATGCATCATCTAGAGATCACCTTCTCCAATAAGCTTCTACTAGTTCTACTTAAAATTAATGGGCTAGGGGCAGCTGTATGGCAGAGTCAGGAGAAACTGAGTTCAAATCCAGAATCAGACAATTGATAGTTTTTAGTTTTTTGACATTGGACGAGTGAATAAACTTGTCCACCAAAGAAACAACAACAACAAAAATTGCCTAATCTCTCCTGAGTAGCTCCAATTGATCTTGTCCATACTGAGTTTCTACAACACTGTTGGACTGTTTTCTTTCCCCAAAACACAAGGAGATCCATGGCTGCACGCAAAGTTCCTTGCATCTATTTCTAAGTTTGGTGCTTTGCACAGGGCCTGGAATATCATAGGTACTTAGATGTTTGCTGATCTGAAGAAAGCCTAGGAAAGAGTTCAGATGGGATAATCTAAACCCCTTTTGTACTTTCAGAAGAAGTTCCTGCCCCCAAATTCAAAATAATGCCTACTTTTAGCATCATCAATTGACTCCTGGAGCTGAATAGGCCATGGAATCCAACTCCCTCATATTGCAGATGAAGAAACTAAAATCAGAGGTTTAGTGACAGGCCCAAGAAGGTCCTGCTATGAAATAACTGAAAAGAAAATCCTAAAGCGGGACTTCACGTGCCCAAAGGTAACACAGGATTGATTACAACACACAGAAACCTCTTGTAATCGGGGCTCTCATCCAGCTGCCTCCACCTCACTCACCTCCACAGCAGGTCTTCAGGTCTTCTTCCTGCAGCATCCATGGAGCTTCCTTTTGTTCAAAATAAGAGATCACATCTTGTTTGCTAACTGGAAGTCCTGGGAAGAAGAATCAATTACGAATGAAGATGAAAAGAAACTTGCAATTTTCTAAGGGGTTGTCAATGTAATCTTGCTGCATTTTGGGAACTTCTCCATTTTCTTAATACTTAGGAGTCTGTTATCTGCCTTACATGTGTGTAATTAACCCCAAATAGGAAGTGTTGTTCTGAAAAATGGCCAAACCCTCTGCCCCCAACTCATCCTGTCAAGTACCAAAGGGTTACTGCACAAGATCATCCTCAAGTCATAGAAACAGGAACCTTGATGATTTGGCTTTTCCCCTATTGTCTATCCTGAGTCTCACTCAATCATAGAGAAATCTGTTTACTGTTCTTCTGGGGAGTTTTTGCCTCTTTAGTTGAGATTCCACTGCTAGCAAACTCAAGGAATATTCCATTTCTATTTCTTGTCTCTCATTTCTGGCAATTCTTGGAGAACCTAAGAAAGAACCACAGGGTGGTCCCTAGGAATCCTGAAGGACAGTCTCTGAGAATTAATTTGCTGAGTTCTGAGAAGAGGTAAGAAAGAACATCATGGAAGATTGGAATCAGGAAATTTGGTTGTGGTGAACCTTCTTCAGAGTGATGGACTCATCACACTTTTACCATTATTAAGAAATTAGAGGAAGCAGATAGTGCAGTAGAGATTTCTGGGTCTCACGTCAGGTATTCCAAAGCCTAAATCCACCTATAGTTAGTTACTAGCTGTGTGTCCTTAACCTCCATTGACCTCAATTTCCTTAATTATAAAATGGAGATAATATTACCAAACTTGAAAGGTTAAAATCAGGATAAAATGACATATAGTAAAGAAACCACATGGCATATCAGCTGGCCAAAACCAGATAAAAACAAATGCTTTTTTCCCTTTCTTTCATGACCCATCATCTGTCCTAGATTTCAAAGTCAATATGAAGAAATATTAGGGACAAATTTGCTCTGAGCTATACATTCATGCATGTTGAAAAGGAAAGTATTCCAAATAATAGACCCATACAACAGAGTCAAGGTTGAAATAAAAAGTTCCCTGAAGAGTTTTCAGGGATTTGGTAGGGAAAAAATCAGGTCCAAGGAGAAAATAAACTGAACTATCGAACTATCTCTAAGATTGTCTACGCATCAGAGATACTTCCAAAATGATTTGATCTTTGACCTGAAGCTTCCTAGAACTGGTCAGAGCGAGCTTCAGGAGGAACAAGGCAAGAATCTCAGGTTCCTGCCCAAAAATGCAAAGATATTTTTAGGAAAACCATCCTTAGGAAGGACCCAGGAACTTGGCCACAAGAGACCAGCACTATTCTCTCTAAATTGATCAGTGTTCTAAATCAGAAGGGAATGAAGACATTCCCTTTGATTGCAGACTCCGGGCTACCAGGGAAAGCATCCTCACCCACAGAGAGCAGGTTCCGGGCATTCTCTAGCATGACCTTCTTGTATAACTTCTTCTGATGAGGGTTCAAGAGCCTCCATTCCTGCCAGGTGAAGTCCACAGCCACATCCTTGAATGACACCAACTCCTAGACCATCAAAAGTCATCAAATGGAGAGCTGAAAGACTCCTCAGAACTAAAGAGTCCAGCCCTCATCAATTCTAGGAGGAAAGTGAAGCACAGAAAGGGATTTGTCCAGAGGTCAGACCCCATATGAGGGGCAAAGCCACCTCTAGAACTCAAAGTCATTAAGAAACTGATGGGATTTTGAAATAAGCATTTTATATGTTCAGTGAGAATAAAGCTGAGAAATGTCTTCCATTGAAAGTTGTCTCCCTGTGGCATCAGATCACAAGGTTGTATTCTATCTGTGAGGTGAATGGAAGTAAAAGGGGAAGGGTGATGGGAAATTTCTTCCTCATAAGATCATAAAGGGGATGTAGTTTGGGACAGTGGTGGTTTAAGTCAGAAAGATAAAGGAAAATCACCCATGTGTGCTAAAATTTTGTAGAAGCTCTCTTTGTGGTGGGAAAGGTACAGAAATGTCAGGGATGCCTATCCCTTGGGAAGGACAGGACAAGTTGTAGTATAAGAAATGTGATGGAACATGGCTGTGCTGTGTGAAGTGAAGAGCTCTAAGATTTTAGAAAAACATGGGAAGACTTGCAGGAATATAAAGAAGGAAATGAGCAGAACCAAGATAACATTGGATACAGTAACAATACTGTTTGAAAAATGACCTTGACCAAATATAATTTTTCTATTATAAATACCCAAGATAGTAGAAATGACTTATGAATAAAGATGATATCTGTTAGCAGAGAATGAAGAAATAAAAAGAAAGATGTTTACAATAACTGTATCCAAACATCTTGAAGAGTAATTTAGAACAGAAGCCCAACTGGTTAAAAATTGTGCATATCCGTTGATCTAGGAATATTACTGCTGGGTCTATTGCCTAAGGACATTCAAGAAAGGGGAAAAGCTCTGTTTGTACAAAAAAATTTACAGCATCTCCTTTTTGTAGTGGCTGAGAATTAGGAAAGAAGCAGATACCCATCAACTGGGGAATGGAAAAATTACTGTAGTACATGAATGTACCACATGTGACAGACTATTACTGTGCTATAAGAAATGACAAACAGGATGACATGGATAAAAATGAATAAAATGGAAATATTTTTCATGATTGAACATATATAGCCCTTATTAAGATTGCTTATCATTTCTGAGGGTAGTGAGGAGGGACAGGCATGAATAGCCTATAAGAACTGAAAACTTTAAAAGAATTTAAAAATTGCTTCAAGATATCATTTAAGTGGGGAAGCTAGGTGGCGCAGTGTAGAGAGCACGAGCCCTGTTGTCATGAATACCTGAGTTCAAATCTGGCCTCAGACACTTAGTAATAATTACCTAGTTGTGTGGCCTTGGGCAAGCCACTTAACCCCATTGCCTTGAAAAAAAATGAAAAATAAAAAAAAAGTCATTTAGGGACATATATTTTCAAAAAAGAGATTATAAAAAAAGTCCTGAGAAGTATTGTGTGACCAGAGGCACAAGGACAGAGCAACATCCAGAGCGAAATTATCTACTCGAGGCCAAGACCATAAAGGACAGGAGCTGTTTCTTGCCCTCTGGGCTCTGTCTGTGAAGGGTTTTTTCCCCCGTGGACCTTCAGTTGATACTAACAGAACTTGGTCAAAGAAACCAGAAAGAAGTGGGGATGGTGGGGGGCAGGGAGAGAGTGTGTGTGTGTGTGTGTGTTTTTCAATGTCTGCCTTTATGTATGAGAGAGAGCCCCTATGCTAGGCAGACAGAGAGAGGAAAGACTGCATCTCCAGGAAACAATTATTCATGAGTGAAGTGGTCCTTGAAAGTTAGTTACAATATGGGAGAAATTAAAAACAAACAGGCAGGGCACCAATTTTGAGTGTGGGGTCTCAGTGCTCAAGACCCCAAGGCCCAAATGTATCAGTTTAAACCACAGAAGAGTGCAGGGCAGTGTGGCGACTCCTGCATTCTATTTCATGATTACTTTTTTGGTAAAGGATCAATAAGGAAGGCATTGCCAAATGTCCTAGACCATTCCCTATGTCTATAGAAAAGGATTGGTTTGTTCCCCTTGGTCTAGTCTGGGGTCAGACTGTACTCACCTGAGGTTGGGTGCTGAGGCTCCCTGGGGCCATTCCCTCTGTATCCAGGCTCCCTAGGTAGGCAGTAAAATAATCAAAGTGATTCCTTTTGCTCAAGTTCTTCTACCTTGGTCTTGGTCTTTCCATACATTGCGGTCCTGCCACCCCCATACATTGTGGTCAGAAATGAAAACCAAAATTCTTACTACCAGAGTTCACACCGACGCAAGGTTTAATTCTCTGCCTTTTGAGACTGGGAAAGCTCCTCTCTTCTAAGTACTAAAAAAAAAAAAAAAAAAAACCCAAACCAAAATCCAGTCCACCCCACCAAGTCTGAGACCCAGGCTAACCACCTTTGTGTTCCTACTCTGGTGATCATTATTGCTGAACCTTTATATTAAAACTGTTCTAACTTATTTTCTACTTTGGGGTCTGGATTTGACTCAGTACCCACTTGGACCAGGCCTTGGGCCTCTGCAGGCTTAAATGGAAGGTAGAAGGATTTCAGAAAGAGAGAGGCCTTTCCTTCTCTCCCAAAAGACTAACCAACAGGGATACATAAAGGGCCAGGTCCCCTAGACTCTCAGCTTTGAGATGCCAACCTACAAAAGGGAGCTAGGCAGGCAGCAGGGAGGATCAGGTTGGGCAATGATGATCTAAAAAGGAAGACTACTTCCCTCCCTCCTTTTATTCCTCCCCTTCTTGCGCCTCCTCTGCCCATCCTCCTACAGACCCACATAGCACAAAAGGCAGGAAATCCCAGTTGGGATATGACCAGGCAGAGCTTCACTGACTTCTGGGTCAGGGTTCTCCCTCCAACTGCTCCTCTGCCTTCCCCACATCTCTCTCCCCAGCTAAAGTATATCTGGACCACAGACTAGATAGGAGTCAAGCCAAGTAAGTCTGAGGCTGGCAAAGCTCTGGAATGGAGCCTCCAGGAAATGAGCAGGGGAAGCCTGAGGTCAGAAGACAAAAATCTAGGCTGTAATTCATGCTCATACCTTGGAGAGAAATTGAGACTTAGGTAAAGGGGAGCAGGAGGAAAATCTGGGAGAGAAGACATTCTAAAACAGCTTGTGCCTTGGAATTCAGGGATTGACAGAAGGCTCCAAGTGGACCCTGAGTCTGGGAAGGCAGGAGGATTGTGTCCTGAAGTTTAACAAGGAAACAGGGAGGCCTGCTGAGACCTCTGGGAGAACCTAGGCTAGGAAACTGGAGATAGGGAGACACATGTATAGGGTCTGATGGGGACGCAGTCCAAGAGCCACGGGTTCAGATGAGGAGCTGGAGAATAGTAAAGTATAGAGGACTGGAGCAGAGTGTGATCCATAATCCAGGCTGGACCTTAGCTCGTGCCTGTTCCCCTGGGAATCTTGCTCCAAGAATGCTCCCTAGCAGTTCTCCATGAACCCTAGATGATTTATGCAATGCCAGATAAGGATCCTGAGAACAGAGGGAGTTTCCAAAGCACATGGAAATGGCTATGTGACTTGGGGAGCAGAGTTATCATTCCTTGTGGCCTTTTGAGCAACAAAAAAACTCATCTGTGTCTTTATTCAGCACCCCGTGAAGCCCTGCCAATGAAGCAGGCCATCAGTGGCAGAAAAGGGCATTGGTTACTATGTGCAAGGTGGGGTCCTAGGGAGGGGAAGGCAAGACTCTTGGATTCTCCAAGGGGGAGGGGTTGGAAGGCAGGACAAATGAATTTCTAACCAAAAGGTGAGGACAGGGAACCAGGCCACCTGAGTCCTGATAGGAAGGTTATAATCAAACCTCCTGGATTCTTAAGGGCAAAGTTTCAAGTCTGGGAAAGTAGGACCTAATTCAAAAAAGGGTTGGTGAGCCAGGAAGTCTGGAAAGGATTAGACTCTGGAACAGAATTAGGGGCATGGGGAAAGGTGGTCTCATCCTGTAGCCTGGCTTGAGAGGAAGGGTTGCTCCAGGCAGACCTGGAGGACTCTCACCATAAGGTTAGGTTAAGGAGAATCACAACAATGGTAAAAGGAGCCAGCAAAAACCAGGAAACATGGCTAAGAGAAGAAAAATGTATTTGAGCTTCAGGGAAAGCAGAGCATTCTCAGTTTCCCCCAGCCTCCTCTGGGAGGGTCTTCCTAGTCCCAGAAGCACCACATACTGCAGCCTCTGAAGTCCCAGATCCTCTAATCACAGCCAAGGGCCAGGACTCCAGAACCCTGACCTCCTCTCCTACCTAAGCCCTGCTCTTCATCGCCTGAAATTCCTTTCCCACTGCAATGATCTCTTTTTCTAGAAGACATGGCATCTACAAATCTCAGTTAAATCAAAAGGTAAATGAGAACTAATTTCTTCCATTGTTTAGAAGTGAAGGTGTGAGCTTATGACACCATGTTCTTCCATTCCTATTATAAGTATGGTCCATTTCTCAATATCAGTAATATGAAGCACAGAGATGATCCCAGGCATCATGACCAACTCATGTCAGTCACTCAAGAATTCAGACAGAATAATTGATAAGACTAAGATGAGGAAAGATAGAGACAAATTGATAGACAAGTTTTTCAGTCACAAACTGGAAATTCTGCATATCAAAGGAGATTTATCATTTTGAATAATATTTTATCTTTCCTATTATAAATAAAAAAAATTAACATCCTTGGCTTTTAAATTCCGAATTCAAACTTATTTCCTTAACCCCTTCCCTTCCAACTTCCCTGAAACAGTAAACATTTTTACAGCCTACACATAGGCAATCCTGCAATACATATTTCCATTGTAAGTCATGTTTTGAAAGAAGACACAGGAGAGAGAGAGAGAGAGAAAGAGAGATCATGAAAACAATCTACCATCAGCCTCCCATCAGTTCCGTCTCTGACAACAGATATTTTTCATCATTATTCCTTAGTTCTTGTCTCGGAGCTTCATAATACCAAGGATCGATGTCACTCACAAGTGAACTCAGTACAGTATTGCAGTTACTGTATACAATGTTTTCTCAGACTTTCTACCTTCACTTTGCATCAGTTCATGGAAGCCTTTTCAGGTGTTTGCTGAAATTATTTTGCTCATCACTTCTTACAGTAAATTGATGTTCCATTGTACTCATAAACCACAACTTGTTTAGTCATCCATCAACTGATGACTAGCCCCTTCATCTCCTGTAATGAATATTTTGTAAATATAGGTCTCTTCTCCCTTTTAGAACAGATTTAATTGTGCCATTTCTAGAAAGATATGCACAATTTTAAGTTCCAAATTGCTCTCCAGAATAGTTAGATCAGTTCAAAACTCTTCATTTCCCCACATCTTCTCCAATAGATATCTTTCCTTTTTTTGTCATATTAGCCAATCTGATAGGTGTGAGGTGGTATCTTAGAGTTGTTCTAATTTGCATCTCTCTAATCAAAAGTCATTTAGAGAGCATTGTTCACAAGACTGTAGAGAACTTTGATTCTTCATCTGAAAACTGCCTGTTGACATCCATTGACCATTTATCAGTGGGGGAATGACCTGCATTGTTGTGGATTTGATTCAGTTCCCCACACATTTGAGTGTTTTGTTTTTTAACTTCAGCTGAAGCATAAATGAGCATCACCAAGAGCACAATGTACACAGTAACAGTTACATTGTGTGATGATCAACTATGATAGGCTTAGCTCTTCACAGCAATACAATAAGCCAATACAATTCTAATAGACTCATGATGGAAAATGCTATTTCTACCCAGAGAATGGATTATGTAGTCTGAATACAGGTCAAAGTACATTATTGTGCTTTTGCTGGTGCTTTTTTTTCTTTCTCATGATTTTTCCCTTTCGTTCTAATTCTTCTTTCACAACATGACTGCTGTGGAAACATAATTGATATGATGTTCATGTATTATCCATATCAGACTTCTTGTGTTAGGAAGAAGAAAGGGGAGGGTAGAGAGAAAAATTCACAACTCAAAATCTTAGAAAAGCGAATACTGAAAGCTATTTTACATGTAATTGGAAAAGGTAACATGCCATTTATTGGAAAAATATTTTAATTGCTATAGGACTGCGAATTCATGTAAAACCATTTTACTTCATTAACAAAACTTAACCACAACAGTGAATGTCAGTTCAGTTATTCCAAACTTTATTTCTCTAAAGAGGTTTACCAATCATGCTTTTATATTTTGTCTCAAAATATCAACTTTCTTTTCATTCCTTCCTAGCCTTTAGTAATTTAATAAAGAAAAGGCAATGATCTGGGGCATGTCTCTGTGTGTTTGTAAATTACATGCACCATCAGGTCCATTCATTCATATTCTTACTCATCACAATTTTCTTACTGAAACATCAAAAATACTGATAAACTAAATCTTCTTAGATGAAGTCTATACATTTCATTAGGTTTTGACATTATTGTTGTATTATACTTACTATTACTATCATGCTATTTGGCTTTATTATTACTATTGTTAGGATTTCTAGTAACAAAAGTAGATTGCTTGATATATTTCCATTTTTGTTGGTGCAGTTTCTCTTTCACTCTAGAAATTTATTGTTATATAATGCTGATGCTATGATTTTGCTTACATTTTAAAAGACCTTTCAATTCCTTGAGAAATATTTTCTTAAACCTTTTTTTATATATCAGTTTTTCCCTTTTTTGAAATACTTGTTTTACTATCGATTATTTTAATTGTTTTCCTTATGTAGACTTGTTTTTATATTCCCACCATGTTTATAAATTGGCAATAGTCTCTTATTTTGTGAAAATAATCACTGTAATCTCTTTAAAAGGATTTTGTCAAAAATTTTGCATCAATCTTGAGCTTTAGTTAGTTTTTGACTTTTGCCACCAGATTTGAGCAGTTCTCACACTGCAATACTCATAGGTTTTTTAATGACTCAATTTATTTTATCTTTGAACACTCAGAATTCTCCAATCAATATCTTACATGACAGTATGACATCATATGACATTTGTGATGTAATCTGAATTCAACATTTCTTCCATGGTCTGATATTTTTTCTTCAAAGACACAATTCTGAAATTGAGATCCAACAAAGAAATTTCTCATAAAAAATTTTGAGTACCTAATACCCTATGTTAGAAAAATTACATTTCTGAACTGAAGGTCAGAGGAAACTTCGGATTTCTAAATTTCTCTTCATTTTCCTCATGCTGAGTTTTAAATTCCATTCATGACAAAAAAATTATGTCAGCGTAATTCTTTTTCACTGCAATTATATTTCTTTTCTAATTAGACATTCCTAGCTCAAAAATCCACTTCTGATAGGAAAATCTGAATTCTCAAAATGATTTCTTAAATGAAATTTTGAGTTTCTCCCAGCAAACCTGTAGGAAATTCACGTCTCTGAAAGGAGGGTCTATCAAAGTGTTTGATTTACAAAATTCTGGTCTGTTTTCACCTTCTGCCATCGAGTTCCACAGATGAAGGTGCTTTATGAGGTCATAATGTATTTATGTCACAAAGCAAATTCAAATTCAAAATCTAATCTAACATTCTATGTTTCCAAAACTGATACAAAAATTAAAATTTAATCCTTTCATTTCCTGAATGAAATTATATGTTCTTAAATATCTCCAAATTTAAAATTCTATTTGGGGAGAATAAGGTCATATGAAATCTTTTGATGTCTCCATTTGTTTTATCTTTGAACATTCTGAGTTGTCCAGTCAATATGACATGACGTTACACCGTCATATCGCAACTATCATGTAGCAAACACTCAAAATTGTTGCCATGGTTTGATATGCATTCTGAAAAGCCCCTTTTCTGAAATGAAATCTGAGTTTCATAAAACAATTTCTTAAAGTAAATGATGGGTTTCTACAACCCTATAGTTGATAAATGTCAGAACATTGCAATTTCTAGATTTGCTTTCATTTTCCTCCTCGTGAATTTTTAATTCCATTCAAGATTTAACATTAGATCAGTATAATGCTTTGTCATGAACTATTACTGTTCAAATCAGAGATTCCCTGCTCAGATATCCACTTCTGATAGGAAAATCTGAATGTGGTAAATGATTTTATAAATGAAATTTTTTGTTTCTTTGAGAAAACTTGTATTAAATATATGTCTCTGCAAGGAAGGTCTCCCAAAGTGTTTTCTTTAGAAATTTCTGGTCTGTTTCGGCATCCTGCCTTTGAGTTCCACATATGAAGGTACTTTATGAGGTCATCATACATTTATGACATCACAATGAAAATTCAAATTCAAAACCAAATCTGACATTCTATGGTCAAAAAACTGATACAGAAAATTATCATTATTCAGTCTATTTCCTGAATCAAACAGGGTGTTCCTAAATGTCTTCCATTTAAAAACTATCTTTGCTGAAATTAAGCTTAAACCAAAAC
This sequence comes from Macrotis lagotis, assembly GCF_037893015.1. Lineage (NCBI taxonomy): Eukaryota > Metazoa > Chordata > Mammalia > Peramelemorphia > Peramelidae > Macrotis > Macrotis lagotis. Next base: position 701,340,387 of record NC_133666.1, read on the forward strand.
TTTTAATAACTCAGTTTATTTTGTCCTTGAACAGTTCTCCAGTCAGTATCTGACATGACATTAATATATCATATTGCACTTGCAATGTAGAATCTTAATTCAAACTTTCTGTCCTATCTGATCTGCTTTTTTTTTAAAGATTTTATTTTGAGTTTTACAATTTTCCCCTAATCTTGCTTCCCTCCCCCCACCCCCCCTCTGAAAGCATTGTCAGTCTTTACATTGTTTCCATGGTATACATTGATCTAAGCTGAATGTGATGAGAAATATTCTTAAGGAAGAAACTTAAAGGATAAGAGACAGCAAAATTATATAATCGGTTTTTTCCCCCCCGAAATTAAAGGGAATAGTCTTTGGTCTTTGCTCAAACTCCACAATTCTTTCTCTGGATACAAATATATTCTCTATCACAGACAGCCCCAAAATTGTCCCTGATTTTTGCACTGATGGAATGAGCGAGTCCATCAAGGTTGATCACCACCCCCATGTTGCTGTTAGGGTGTACAATGTTTATTGTTCAGCATCAGTTCCTACAAATCCTTCTAGGCTTCCTGAAATTCCAATCCCTCCTGGTTTCAAATAGAACAATAGTGTTCCATCACATACATGTAAAAGTTTATTAAGCCATTCCCCAAATGAAGGATATTCACTTAATTTCCAATTCTTTGCTACCACAAACAGGGCTGCTATGAATATTTTTGTACAAATGATGTTTTTACCCTTTTCCATCATCTCTTCAGGGTACAGACCCAGTATTGGTATTGCTGGGTCAAAGCATATACATTTTTATTGCCCTTTGGGCTTAATTCCAAATTTCTCTCCAGAAAGGCTGGATGAGTTCATAGATTCACCAACAATGTATTAGTGTCCCAGATCTCCCATATCTGTTCCAACATGGATTGTCCCTTCTGGTCATATTGGCCAGCCTGAGAGGTGTGAGGTGGTACCTCAGAGATGCTTTAATTTGTATTTCTCTAATAAGTAATGATTTAGAGCAATTTTTCATCTGACTGTGGATTGCTCTGATTAGTTCATCTGTAAATTGCCTTTGCATATCCTTTGACCATTTGTCAATTAAGGGATGGTTTGTGTTTTTGAAAATTTGACTCAGTTCTCTGTAGAGTTTAGAAATGAGTCCTTTGTCTGAAAAACTGGTTGTACGATTTTTTTTCCAATTTACTCCATTTTTTTATCTTGGTTAGTGGTTTTGTCTGTGCAAAAGCTTTTTAATTTAATTTAACCAAAATGATCTAGCTTGTGTTTAATGATGTTCTCTATCTCTTCCTTGGTCATAAACTGCTTCCCTTTCCATAGATCTGACAGGTAGACTAGTCCTTGATCTTCTAGTTTGCTTATAGTATTGTTTTTTATGTCTAAGTCCTGAATCTATTTTGATCTTATCTTGGTGTTGGTCTAATCCAAGTTTCTACTATACTAACTTCCAATTTTTGCAAGTTTTTATCCCAATACCTGGACTCTTTGGGTTATCAAACAACAGATTACTTACTCTAATCATTTCCTGCTATTGCACCTAGTCTATTCCACTCATCAGCCTCTGTATTTCTTAGCCAATACCAGGCAGTTTTGAGGACTGATGCTTTATAATATAATTTTAGATCAGGTAGGGCTAAGCCCCCTTGTTTTGCACTTTTTTTCATAAAGTCCCCGGAAATTCTTGCCTTTTTATTTCTCCATACGAATTTACTTACACTTTTTGTAAGAGGTAAGTAATTCTTTGGACTTTGGATGGACGGGGCACTACTTAGCTCGGCCTAGCCATGGGCAGCGGACGTGGGATTTCACTCGTGTGAGGAGTTTTGGGGCAGTTTTCCCAGGCCCCCTGCCTTGGGCTCGCGCTTCCCAGCTCTCGCGGCTTCAGTCCATGTCCTGCGCCCCCCCCCCCCCCGGGCCCTGCCGGGAGCCCCCGCACGTGCTGGGGCCCGGCTTTCCTCGGGGGGCTCCTCCCCGGACCCCCCCCCCCCCGCCTCAGGGCCCGCATTCCCAGAGGCCTCTGCGGCCCCCGCGGCGCCCCGCCCCCCGCTGGGGCCCCTGCGGGCGGCGGGCGGCGGAGGTCGGGGGCTCCGAGGCCGCAGCTTCCCTCCGGGGCGGCCTGTCCTTCCTCTCGGGGCCCTGCCGCGGAATCCTCGCTCCCACGGGCGGGGACGCCGCATGGCCGCCCGCTTCCGGACGCTCCCGCGTGGGGAAGGAGAGCCCCGCCCCCCAAGCAGCCCCACTCACGCGCCGGAAGGAAGTCCGGGGCAGCTGGCCGGACGTCCCGCCCTTTTCCATGACGTAACCTCTGGCCTCGGACCTTCTGCTCTCCGAGCATCCCTCGCTCCGCCGTCTCGGCCGCGCGTTGGCGCCTCTCGGCTCCGAGGGGTTCGTTCTCCGCCGCCGCCCCCGGTGGGCTCGGGCCGGGGTGAGTGGGGGCCGCCTGGAGGGGGCCGGGGAGGAGCCGCGGCCTGGGGCCCGGCCCGGCCTGCGGCACTGCGCGGGAGGACGGAAGCTGCGAGTGCGACTGCGCCTGCGTCCTGTGGTGCCGCGCCCCGCCCCGTCGGAGCGGAAGCTCCCATTGGTCCGCCAAGGGGGCGGGGCTGGGCCTGAGCGCCAATCGGGGGGCGTCGCTGCCACGGCTGGTCCCACCCCCGCTCCTTCTGCCCCTCCCCCCAGCCTGGGGCCTCCGGAAGCAACTGTTGTGGGGGGGGCACGGGCATGCGTTCCGGGGTCGGGCCACGCCGCCCCCTCCTCCTAGAAGCTGGGGCCACCCCCGAGCCCCCCCACTAGTACACTGTCGGTGCCTACTAAGTGTGTGCTGGCCCCGTGACGTCACGGGGGGCCCCTGGCATGGGGGACAGCGCCGGAAGCCACGGGAGGGCAGCCTGGGGCTGGGGGCCCGGGCGAACCCGGAGTCTGCGGGGGGAGCAGGAGGGTCGCGTGGCCCCTCCTCTGCGGAGGCAAACCCTTGGTAGAGCCCTCAGTGGGCTGGTTCCTCACCTGGGCGGGGGGCACCTCGCTGCGGGCCACACGTGGTGGCACCCCTCGCGTTGAGCAGCCCATTAATGAAGAGTGTGGCCTTGGGGGCAGTAGATAGGCCCCATGGACCTGGATTGAGTGAACTTCCAGGGGAAGCTTCGTTTCTGGGTAAAGGAAGGAGAGGGAAGGTCTTGGAGTGACCGGGTCTGGGGGGGGGGGAGCATTCCAAGCACCCCACTTCAGCTCAGGAGCCCCAGGAAAGAGGAGAAGGCCCCGTGCGTTTGCCATCGTGGCCAAGCTGTGGAACAAAAGAAAATTACCATCCATTACGAAATTTCTTTTAAATCTAGTGTTGTAGCCTTAATGCATTGAAATATTGGAACATCTTTCCTCGTGATTAAAAAATTGGATTTAGGGACACTGGAAAAAAGTCTGAACTAATAAGAAATGGGGTAAAGATTTCATTTGAAAAATTCCCACAAAACCAGCATTGTAAATAAAAATAATTTTGAATGCCAAAAAACCTCTTGGTTAGTTGTGCTCACTGTTGCAAAGAATGATGACAGAGTTCAGGATTCTATTTTCAATGCTGTCATGGTTGAATGCCCTTCAGTAGCCCCATTAGCATATTTGTGTACTTCTGAAAATTCCCTACATTATCCGTTATTAAGTTGGCGTCACATTTTTGGTTTAACACTGATAGTTCTTTAGTCTTTCATTAATACCCATCAGGCATACAATGTGGACATTTGGAAGCTTCTTTCATCACTCTTTCCATCTAGAACTTAAGAAGCTTTCTCTGAATCAGGGAAAATTTGAGAGCTTGCAGGGAAAACTTTAATTTTGCTGTGCGGTTAAGGTTGAATCCCATTAGTTCCCTGTCATCTAAAAGAAATGTTACAGTGATCCTTGAAGTAAAAGACAAAATAGACTTTTTAAGAAGGATAATCATCAAAGAGTTATACTGTAATAACAGAAAACAGAAATTTCCATTTGTGATCATCTCATTCTGGGGTCATTCCTTTCCCCTCTCCTACTATTAAAGAACAGTCATCATTGCTTCCTAGAACCTTCACTTTTCACTCAAAGAATGCTCAACATTCCTTTTATTGAAAGAAGCATCATTTGGGAAAAGAAACCTGAGAGTATTACTTAGATATAACATGCAGAGGAAAGACAGATAATGTGCCAGTGCTTAGAACAATGAATCAATATTGAAAACAAATGGATTATAGTCCCCAAATCTCCCATCAATTATATTGGAGACTTTGGGAAAACTGTTTCATCCCCCCTGGAGCACAAAGACTTTTTTTGGGTAATGGGAATTAGGCCTTTAAAGTCTCTAGTGTTCCTTCACAGGATAGAAGTCCAGTGACATTGAATATGTCCTTGATAATAAACGGGGTGCAGTGCTCAAGAGCAGTCCCACTCTCTCCTGTGTGGAGGTTTCAGAATTGTACAGATCATGTCATTGGTGTAGGTCCAGGAAAAAATATAGTTTCTACTAACATATGGCAGCACCTTCTCTGACATTTATAGAATCTGAGAGAACTGACAAGTTAAGGGTCTGTGCCAAGGGCATACATCTAATTTGTGACAAAGGTAGCTTTTTAAATTTGGGCCTCCTGACTCCAAGGCCCAGTCTATATTCATTGCATCATACTACGTCTCAGGAGCCTGATGAAATCTCAGAAAGTGTCTGGGGCAGTCTTACTCACCTGTGGATACTTTGAGAATTCGAGTCAAGTCCCCATCTGGACAGACAGCTGAAGTGCATTTGTCCTAGGCCCTGTAGCTGTAGTTGGGGATGTACCCTGGTCAGACAACCACTGCTGGGAGCTCTCCAAGGCACCTTAGTCAATGTAGTAGAGAGGTAGAATCCAGGGTAAGATCAGGTAAGGGTAGGGTTTTTGTCCATCTCCTCTACAACAAACATGATGGTCAGTGCTCCTTGGTCATTTTTGTACAGCAACCTAAAGTAGAGAGAAAAAGAAATGGTTGACAAAGCCTTTGAAAAGAATTCTTTTAAAGGAGGAGGATTTTTTCACACATGAGGTTCAAATGTATGAACTCATTTTGAGTGTATTAATAACAGCCCGGCTTGTTCTTATGTTGCATCTCTCTTGCAATTACTAGAATGTGAAGGACTATTTTTCTTTGAATTCCTAGTATGGATTTGTTGGCCAGAGACTGTCACTCATTCCCATACTCAGTAATTCATTCGGGCATCACTCACTCTACTCATTCATTCATTCATTCGACAAATATCTAATGAACACGCAGCATTTCAGAATCACAGAGTCTGAGAATTTAAAAACCCAGAAGTCATCTAATCTAATATGTTCTCATAAAGAATCTCCTTCATAGCATTTCTTAAAAGGAATAGAGCAGGGGCAGCTAGGTGGCGCAGTGGATAAAGCACCAGCCCTGAAGTCAGGAGTACCTGGATTCAAATCCGGCCTCAGACACTTCATAATTACCTAGCTGTGTGGCCTTGGGCAAGCCACTTAACCCCATTTGCCCTACAAAAACCTAATATATATATATAGCAAGTTCCCCTGAGAGAGAAGTGAAGAAGACCTCAGAAGTTTAAAAAAGTAATCTTCATTCCACTTTGAGTACAACCAGAAGTGACTGTCTATATCCATGTTTCCTTTTAAAGTCTGTATGAAAATCAACTCACAATGTCCCCTGCCCACACTAAGTTTTAACCAGCACCAAGTGCTAAACCTTCACTCACATTGTAGATAAGATCTGCCATGGCCCCAGTTCCCAAAGACTGATTCTGCTTGGCCCAGATAAACACCTAATATAACTCTACTCCTCTATGGTCTCCTCCACCACCTTAATGTCTGTGGGCTGCGCTCTGGAGGTGCAAGCCGAATTCCCTGATTCCAGCTACAGGTTCTCACCACAGGCACTCACTCTGGTGTGGCTGAGTTCTCTCATGGCCCAGGAGGTCAGGAAACCTAGACTCTCTCAGGGATCTAGGCACTCTGCCCAGCTGTGCTGTGCTACAGCCATGGCTGCGGCTATGCTCCCAGTGGCTCTTTCCAACACCCAATCTTGGTGAAACAGAATTTTGCAGTGGATCTTCAAAGTTGTCTTGCACTGGCAAGTCTTTCTGTGAGTTCTGCCCCCTCTAAATTTTGGCTAGTCATAATTTGACAGCTTTTGAAGTTTTGGGGGGAAACAAGTTTCCAGGAATTCCTACCTTCACACCTTGACTCCCTAAATTCTTAACTTCTCCATATATCTGACAAGGAAACTATTCTGCAGTCCTAATTTATTTATGCTATCACCCTTTATGTTTAAATCATTTACCCAATTTGATCTTGTCTTTGTATATGGTATGAGATGTTAGTTTATATCTAGTTTTTGGCATACTCTTTTCCAGTTTTCCCAGAAAGTTCTGTCAAACAGAGAGTTCTTGTCTAGAAACCCTAGATCTTTGAGTATAACAAACAATAAATTCCAATGGTCACTGACTAGTGTGTATTTTTACCTAATATATCTCATTGCTTCAGCATTAGATTTTTTAGCCAAGTACAGATTATTTTATGATTACAGCTTTATAATACAGCTTAAAATCTGATATCTATTTTTTTAAGGTTTTTGCAAGGCAATGGGGTTAAGTGGCTTGCCCAAGGCCACACAGCTAGGTCATTATTAAGTGTCTGAGGCCGGATTTGAACTCAGGTCCTCCTGACTCCAGGGCCGGTGCTATATCCACTGCACCACCTAGCTGCCCAAAATCTGATATTTCTAGACTATCTTACTTCACATTTTTTTTCCCATTAACTCCCTTGTTTTTCTTTACCTTTTCTTCTTCCAGATGAATTTTTCAATTATTTTTTTCTAGCTCTATAAAATAGTTTTTGTGATTTGATTAGTATGTCATGAATTAAACATTTATTTAGTTTGAATTGTTATTTTTATCACACAGGTTTGGCCTACCTCAAGCAATTGATATTTTTTCCAGTTGATTAGAATTATTTTCAAGTGAAAAGTGCTTTTAATTGTGATCATATAGCTCCTGATTTATCTTGGCAGATAGACTTCCAAGTCTTTCATAGTGCTGCCCTGGAGCAGGGGAAGCCCCAGAGAGATGACTGTGGCTTGAAAAGTATTGCGATTTCATCAGGTCCAGTGAGCAGGAGTCTGACTGAGTGACTGCAGAGTTGAGCAGGACAGACCCCTAAGTGACTAGATAGCTTTGTCCTACTGTCAAAAGGTTGTCACCATTCTGATGAGACAGATTAACTTTATCTTTTTTTTTTAGGTTTTTTCAAGGCAAATGGGGTTAAGTGGCTTGCCCAAGGCCACACAGCTAGGTAATTATTAAGTGTCTGAGACTGGATTTGAAGCCAGGTACTCCTGACTCCAGGGCCTGTGCTTTATCCACTGCACCACCTAGCTGCCCCTATCTTTTCTTTTTTTTAAAGAAAGATTTTATTTATTTTGAGTTTTCATTCTTGCTTCCCTCCCCCCCACCCCCCACAGAAAGCATTCTGATAGTGTTTACATTGGTTCCATGTTATACATCAGTTGAATGATATGACAGAGAAATCATATCCTTAAGGAAGAAAAAGTATGAGATAGTAAAATTACATAATAATACAATGCTTTTTTTTTTCGAATTTGACAGTAATAGTCTTTGGTCATTGTTCAAAGTCCATAATTCTTTCTCTGGATATAGATGGTATTCTCCATTGCAGATAGCTCAAAATTGTGCCTGGTTGTTGCACTGAAGGGATGAGCAAGTCCTTCAGGGTTGATCATCACCTCCATGTTGCTGTTAGGGTGTATAATGTTTTTGGTTCTGTTCGTCTCACTCAGCATCAGTTCATCCAACTCTTTCCAGGTTTCCCTGAATTCCCGTCCCTTCTGGTTTCTTTTTTTTTTTTCTGAGAATGAAAGTGTTTTAATTACACAACACAAGGAATAGATTGATTACAATAACATCCAATACAGCAACTAATACATTAAAGACAATGGGTTAGTAATACTATAATCAAAGTAGAAGAAAAAAAAAGTTAAAGATAACACCACAAATTCGGGGGAGCACCAACTCTGAACAGTCCGTGGATGGGGGGATCCCGTGTTCTTTTCAGCCTTTGAGTCCCGATTGGGAAAGAAAGGAAGGAAGAAAGAGAGAGAGAAAGAGAAAGAAAGAAAGAAAGAAAGAAAGAAAGAAAGAAAGAAAGAAAGAAAGAAAGAAAGAAAGAAAGAAAGAAAGAAAGAAAGAAAAGAAAAGAAAAGAAAAGAAAAGAAAAGAAAAGAAAAGAAAAGAAAAGAAAATCCCAGGCAGAATCAGTTCTCCATGGGTGAGATTCCCGCCAATGCTTGGAGCCTCAGAGTATTTATCAGTGGAGAACAAAGAAGGATAGTTGCTAATTTAGTTGGGAGGGATTCCTGAGTTCCTTTAACAGAAATATGGGAAAAGTCTACAAGTCTACCAGTTTGAAGACTTCAAGGAAATGCCATAGGGGGCCGGAAGGTTTTACTTTGAATAAAGTCAATACTGTGAGAATAGCCAGTTCTCCCCAGTACTACCTGTGTATTCCTAGGAGTGGCTGGCTCCTGGAGTCTTTGGAATACGGCCAAATCACCTATGGAATGTCCGGGGCGGGGTGGGGGAAGGTAAATTCCTGAGGAAGGCACATCCTCATACAGGCTCAAGAGAACTTACTTATAAGAAAACATTTTCTTATTCGTTTGGCCTTAAGGTCACAAGAAATGTATGAGGATGGGACTATAGGAGTAAACTTATTACAAATTTGTTTATAAAAATTACAAATGCATAATAATAACAAGAAAATCATTAACAACAATATAGGAATAGCTAAACTGTTAAAATATCTAGTAGCAGTTGCTGATTTAAACAGGAAATCATACCAATCGTGATTAGTATCAGAAGTTACTAAATGAGAGGCCTCCACTAAATGTCCTGCAACTATGTGAGTCTGTATTTGATGTTCATTCAAAGCGCACTGATTGGACTCTTAACAGTTTCTTTAGGACATGAGATTGATTGAGAATAGCAATTAAAGGTTGTAGAGATAAATATGGGGAAGAGGTAACAATTTGGGTACCCAAGTCAAATTTCTAACAACATCTGTATCAGGTGAAAAGTAAAAATCATCACCCTGCCAGAGTAAATTCTTAACAACATCTGTATCAGGGGAAAAGTAAAAATCATCACCCTGCCAGTGTAAATTCTTAACAACATCTGTATCAGGGGAAAAGTAAAAATCATCACCCTGCCAGTGTAAGAAAGAGATGTTAGTAAAACATCCAGAAAAGGGAGGTTTCTGAGAGACAGAAGCTAAATCAGTACTATTATTAGAGGTTAAACAAATGTGTTGAGAAGATACTTCATATAACATTGAAAAGTTAGAAAAAGGATAGACAGTGAAGTCACAAAGGTTAGAGGAGTGTGAGAGAAGGCAGGGCTCCAACTGCCTATTCATCATCTCACACAGGATGCCTTTGTTAGTGAAAGTACAGTCCTGTATATTATGAGTTACATTGTCTTGATCTATATAGTTACTATTTATACGTGGTAAAGCAAAATAATCATGTAACACAAAAGGAATCACATGGAATTGACACATCATTTTCCATATATGAATTTGATAATATACTACAGTCCCACTACACCAAAGGGAGATACACTGAGCTCATTCAGGCTTGATCTGTTTCCAATAATTTGCCATATAGGGTAATGCCACATCCCAAATGTTAATATCTCCTTCTTGTAATAACCTTTGAGCATTCTCTTTTTGTATTAAAGTGTATATGTTTTGCAAAGAACAACTAAACAGGGCACTTATATTAGTATCAATCCGTATATTAGCTAGAATGCTATCATTAAAAACTTGTAAGAATTGGCCTTGGTATATTATTGTATTTTGGTGTGGCAGGATCGTCGTGGGCAACCAATTAGCATTAATTGTCAAAGCTTGAGATACATCCCGCCCAGCACTGCGCAGTCTGCTGGCCAAGGTCTCAAGATCTATAGAATTTACTGTACCCAAACCTGTTCCTGCCCCGCCAAGTAGGGTGTCATACCACGCTCTTTTAAATCTAGTACAGGGCAATAAAGGTGAAAAGGACACATTACAATGAAGTACAATTTTGTGCTGAGCAATAGAGGTATTAATACATGATTTTGAGACACGAACAACAGATGGAGGATGATTGGTGGGTGGTGTTTTGGGCAATAATAATGAATAATGTACTGAAGCATCGCGATTGGTTATTACAGAAGCATTGACACAAAATTAAGGGGAATAGTTATACTAAGGGTGGAGTTATTTATATTCCATGTAGTACAATTTTCAGTTAATCTTTGTCTTATTTCTTTATCCTGTAATGTTGGGAGCATAAAGTGAAGAGGAGTAATACAACATGAGATATTAACCAATGAAAAGATAAGAATAGTTATAGGAGAAGGTCCTGTTAGGAGGGCAGACATAGGTAATGGGGCTCTATAAAATTTAGCATCAGTAGTAGACTAATTAGCAATAGTCCAATTAGCAATATTACATTTGCTGTATGCAGGACAGATGAAATCTCCTTGTTGTCTAGATTTAGTGGCGTATTTCCAAGTCAACCGGATCTGGATTCCTGAATTTGCTAGTTGAGTTCCCAGAGTCCAAGTCTGTGTTTCAGTATAAAGCCAGAAACCTATGAGACACTGTAAGATGCAAGAGCGCCAAGATGACCTGCAGTAATGTGAATCCATTTTCCCAGCGTGAAATCGTCCCTATTATCCAGGGGCATCATTTGCAGGGATTTTTCTTCTGCTTTTAAGAGTTCATCAGCTTGGGCATTATACTTACATTCCAGAGTGTCCACACTGGCATGGGCATCAATTCGAGAAAGCACCAACTAGGGGGATCCCGTGTTCTTTTCAGTCTTTGAGTCCCAATTGGGGGGGGGGGGGGGAGACAGAGAGAGAGAGAGAGAGAAAGTCCCAGGCAGAATCAATTCTCCATGGGTGAGATCCCCCCCTTTCTGGTTTCTAATAGAACAATAGTGTTCCATGACATACATATACCACAGTTTGCTAAGCCATTCCCCAATTGAAGAACATTCATTTAATTTCCAATTTTTTGCCACCAGAAACAGGGCTGTTATAAATATTTTTGTACAAGTGATGTTTTTACCCTTTTTCATCATCTCTTCAGGGTATAGACCCAGTAGTGGTATTGCTGGGTCAAAGGGTATGCACATTTTTGTTGCCCTTTGGGCATAGTTCCAAATTTCTCTCCAGAAACGTTGTAGCAGTTCACGGCTCCATCAACAATGTATTAGTGTCCCATATATCCCACATCCCTCCCAACATTGATCATTATCCTTTCTGGTCATATTGACCAGTCTGAGAGATGTGAGGTGGTATCTCAGAGGTGCTTAAATTTGCATCATATTAACTTTATCTTACTGGCAAAAGACTATTCCCCCTAAAATCACCATGGTGACAATTAGACCGCCTCAAAACAGATTTGGTTATAACAGGCTGGCAAAAATTTGATACCAGAAAATCTTATTCTGGCCTTTTGGCCTGCATGACTGCAGTGCCATGGCACCATGCTAATATGGGAAGGAATCACATCCATAAGGCCAGGGAATCCCACAGTATCCTGGCCATTACCAGAACGCCATGAGTTCATACTGGTTATGAAAAAAAGACGGAGAAAAGGATACTTTGCTCATTACTCCTGACACCACTATCAACATAATATGCAAATTTTGTCATCATTCATTTGATGTCATGGTCTTCCTTCATTATGAAGGATAACAATAACAATTTTCAATGAAATTTTTCTATTTCTCAATAGTAGGCTTTGCAGGTAATATCTAGAAATGCTGATGGTTTAATGTAAATTTATTTTGGATTCTGGAATTTTGCTAAAGTTTTAAGTTATTTCATCAAACCTTTAAAATTGATTCTCTAGGATTTTCTCCATATATCATCACATTATCTTCAAAGAGTGATTGTCAGGGCATCTAGGTGGCGCAATGGATAAAGCACCGGCCCTGGAGTCAGGAATACCTGGGTTCAAATTCAATCTCAGACACTTAATAATCACCTAGCTGTGTGACCTTGGGCAAGCCACTTAACCCCATTTGCCTTGCAAAAACCTAAAAATAAAAAGTGATTGTCTTACTTCCTCATTGCCTATTATAACTATTTCAATTTTTTTTCTTTTCTTATTGCTCTCAGTAATAATACTTTACCAAACCAGGGCAACCAACCACCCCCACCCTAGTCCCCATGCCAGTTACTAGCTGTGTAATCTTGGGCAAGTCACTTAACCCTCATTGCCTTGCATCCAGGACCATTTCTAGTTGCCCTGATTCATATCTGATCACTAGACCCATATGTCTCTGTAGGAAAAGGTGAGGCTGGTGACTTAGTACAGCATCCCCCTCACTCAAATTCAATTCAGATGCTTGTCATGGCATCACCTCCCTTATGTCATGATCTTCAAGAATGAAGGACAAATATAATTAGCTAACATTGAATAATTGTAAGGATAATACACATCCTTGCTTCATCCCTGATCTTTTTGGGAAGGTATCTAGCTTATTTCCCTTTATAAGTACTGTTTGATAGCTATTTTAGATAGATACAGCTTATCATGTTAAAGAAAGGTCCATTTATTCTAGGCTTTCTAGAATTTTTTTTAATAGGAATTGATGTTTATGGTCAAAATCTTCCATTTAAATTATCTCGGGAAGTTTCTAAAGATCACCTGGCAGGAGAAGATACCAAGCCCTGAGGTCCTTTCTCAAGCTAGGAGATATGACTAGTAGGGTGAGTTCAGAAAAAAAAAACTTAGAAATACCTTCCTGAACTGATGCAAAGTGAAGTGAACAGAACCAGTAGAACATTTTAGACAGTAACTGATATTTTACAATGAAGAATTGTCAATGACTTATCTAGTCAATTTAAGTGAGGCAGACTTGTGCAAAATCATCATTCTCACTCTCTTCCAGGGTCATTTGAAGTCAGTGATGTCAAGATGACAGATGATGGATCAGGATGCTATGAATGACCCTGCTATCTTCAAGGTAGAACCAAACTCTAAGAACTCCATAGCATCTGCTTTGGCTGCCTTTCTGCCCACCGGAACATTCTTCCCATCCACACATCCCATGAGGGGAAGTCTTCACATGTTTTGGATGCATACCCCTTTACTTACCAAAGTGTTTGGTCCTTTGGTTGTAATGGATTACTGGGGTATGGTTGTTATGCATTCTAGAGCTGCTTGGAGACACATACCACAAGATTTCCACTTAAGGTAGAGAGCAACCCCAAAAAGTTATTTTCATGGAACCACATATAAAGTTGTATCAATAGGTCTTCTATCTAACAGTCTTTGCTGAGCACTGAGGAGATACAGCACAATGGTAATTGGTTTTTCTTTATATTTTTTTTTTTAGGTTTTTATAAGGCAAATGGGGCTAAGTGGCTTGCCCAAGGCCACACAGCTAGGTAATTATGAAGTGTCTGAGGCTGGATTTGAACTCAGGTATTCCTGATTCCAGGGCTGGTGCTCTATCCACGATGCCACCTAGCCGCCCCTTTTTTCTTTATATTTTTAAGGCCTTATGGTCAGTCATGTAGTGAGTAGCTTTTTAATAAATGATTCCTTACAGAAAACTGTCCTTTGGCAAAATAGTTTACATAAAAACTTTGCAAATTACAATTCACTACTTTGTTTTTCTTTGTCTTTAATCATTAATAAAGCATTTTGAATATATGTATATATGCCTATATGTCATGTTTTTATGTGTATGCATATGCTTATCTATATATACAAATGTAAATAAATACATATAGCCAGATAATACAACTCACTTCTTGAGTTGACATCTGCCTTCCATCTTTTCCTAGGTGTGTGACACTGCATAAGTCACTTAATCTTGATTGCCTCAGTTTCCTCCTTTGTAAAGTGAGCTGGGATAAGAAATGTCAAATCACTCTATTATCTTTACTAAGGTAACTCCAAGGGAGTTCACAAAGAGACAGACATGGCTGAAAATATACACACGTAAATATATATGTATAAACATGAAAGAGACAGAGGAATAGCTGGATGGAAGGAGAGGGAACATGTTGAGCATGGGAACATATAGTAGTCCAATTTGACTAAACATTTAGAATATAAAAAGGATAATCTGATAGCCAGATAGAATGCGAGCTTACAGCCTTGCCAGTTTTCCATAAACCTTATACACAATTTTTAAAATGAATTTTGGTTTGTCAGTCTTGAGGACAGCAGGTATAAATATACAATCATACACACACTGGACTTTCTACATGTTAAATTCCAATTTGCATAAATGTTAGAAGGTCAAAGCCACATATCTTTGAGGTTTTTTTAAGATTTTTTCCTGTAAAATACTCTTATTTGATTTAGATAGATTCAAATAAACTAATTTCATGAACATTGATTATGATGGTATAACCTTTGATTCATACCTGATGCTCTACACAAATGGTAGAATGGTTCTTACCAATCACTCCCTTTGTTTCAAGTCACTACTCAGGTTTTCTCCTGGAAAGGCATGAATTTGGTGCATATTGCCCTGTGCCCATTTCTCTCCTAGGTGTACAAGTTGAAATACAATGTTTCCCTTTCAATTTATCCCCTTGAAGAGAATAATTTTGATTCAAGGGACACAATGGCACACTTAGAGGCAGAGGACAACTGATGGAAGCCCAGTTCTACTGATGATGTTCAAAGGAAAGATGCTAGGTTTTAAGGAACCTCAGAGTTTACCTTCTCCATCCAGCACATTTCCAAGGAAGGAACCTTAGACTAGAGGCATTCCCAATTTTACATGATTAGTTGGTGTCAAAATTTAGAATTGAACTCAGGTCCTATAAATTTAAGCTCAACAATCTCCGTCACATTACTTACATTTTGAGCCTCAGTTTCCTCATCTGTAAAATGAGATTTCAACTAGATGAGAAAGAGACTTCTAAAGTCCTTTCTAACTGGTGAACACCATTCTGGTTAACTTCCTGCCCTTGGGGCTATATGGGGAATTCTTTTTTTTTTAGGTGGTTGTACTCAAAGTGGAATGAAGATTACTTTTTTTTTAGGTTTTTTTGCAAGGCAAACGGGGTTAAGTGGCTTGCCCAAGGCCACACAGCTGGGTCATTATTAAGTGTCTGAGACCTGATTTGAACCCAGGTACTCCTGTCTCCAAGGCTGGTGCTTTATCCACTACGCCACCCAGTCACCCCAATATGGGGAATTCTTGCTCAAAGAAGTTTGTGACAATGAGCCTGTTTGTTGTACATCCAATATTGGTATGGTGCTTAAGAAACTATACAGCAAAGATGACATCTAGACAACATGTCATAAATGATTCAAGATCAAAGTAAGGTAGCTCCTGTTTTCAAGGAGCTTCTAACCTAATGAGAAAGATAAATTCAAATAATTTAGATATTAAAAAACCAATAAAATCGGATACAAAGTAATTTTGTAGAGAAGACATTTGCGATTGGATGGAATGAGTGAGTCCTCATGCAGAAGGAAACACTGGAATTGGGTCATGGGAGTAAATCAAGTAATCCAAGAGATAAGAGTAAGAAGAAAATATATTCCAGATAGGGAAGAGAACAAATGGACCGAAATAGAATATAATGTAAGACTGTCCCTGTGATTGAACCAAGAAGTGAGTGAGTGTTAGAAGGCTAGGAAAATAGGTTGAAGTCAGGTTGGGAAGGGATTTGTCATCCTAACAGATGGAATTATATTTAATCATAAAGGTGATAGGAAACCATTACAGTTGATGAAATATAAATATAGCCTTGTGAGACTAGTGTTTTAGGGAGGAAAAAAAATCACTTAGTCATTGATGTGGATGATGCATTTGGGTGGGAAAATTTTAGAAGTCAGTGAAGGAACAAAATAAAGAAACAAACTAGATAAGATGTTATAATGACCTAAGCTATGTTGATATTTGTGCAAGCAGAAAAGAGGGGACCAATATAAGAAAATTTGTATAAGTAAAAAAGGCAAAAATTGGAAGGGACTTAGATACATAAAATGAATGAAAGTGATAAGTCAAAAAGACACTGACATGATAAAATTCATTATTTGGAAAATGGTGGTTCATATTGATAATGAAGTTGACACACGCCCCAGATCCCTTGTTCTTTGAAAGATAATGTTTAGAGTACCCACCCCAGGTGTTCATATGGACTAATTGTGCACGACCTGTAGTAGAGTATCCCGAGTTCTTATTGGTCTGATAGTGATATCATTTTGGTCTTTTTTAATAATGAAGGCCAAGAACCAACCAACCAACCAAGAAATGTTAGCTCTAGCAGTAAGAGAAGGAAATGAAATTGAAGGAATTAGAATTAGCAATGAAGAAATTTAAACTCTCACTCAATGCAGATGATATGATTGATAGAGAACCCCAGAAAAGAATCTAAAAAACTACTGGAAACAATCAGCAACTTTAGCAAAGTCATACAATATGAAATGAACCCACATAAATACTCAATATTTCTATGTATTTCTAATAAGATACAGCAACATGAGATAGAAAGTAAAATCCAATTTAAAACAACTTCAGGCAACATAAAATACTTGGAAGTCTACCAGCCAAGGCAGATTCAGAAATTTGATGAAAACAACTATAAAACACTTTTCTCACAAATAAATTCTACCTAATTAGCTAACAATTCTGTCTAAATTAAATAATGTGAAAAAAAATTAATTGGAGGAAGACCTAGAATATTCTAATCAAAAGGATCAAGATTCAGAACACTTTTTTTTTTTCTTTGGGTTTTCACAAAGTGGAGTTAAGTGACTTGTCCAAGGTCACGCAGCTAGTTAATCATTAAATGTCTCAGGCTGTATTTAAACTCAGTCCACCACCTAGCTGCCCCGACATTATCTTCCAAAGAACAAGGGATGTGGGGTGTGTGTCAACTTCATTGTCAATATGAACCTCGGACACTGCCAAGGTAAATAAACTTGTCCACAGTACTCAGAACTTCTCTATGCACTTTAATCGATGGTTCCACATATGGATAGTGTAGTGCTGGCTGATGGAACACCTGGGTTTTCTTGGTGTTAACTGAGGGATCAAAATTAGCACAAAAGCAGAGAATCGATCCATACTTTATTGCATCTCAGTTTCCGAGTCTGTGTTGAGTACATCATCATCTGCAAACAGAAGATCCTGTACTAACATTCCCACCACTTTGGTCTTGGCTTGTAATCTTTTCAAATTGAAGAATTTGCCATCAATATGGTAGCTGACCTAGAGGCCATGTTCATCATCACTAAGGGCATTTGATAACATGATTAAAAACAGATTGCTATCAAATCCAGTCTCAGACACTTACCTAGCTGTGTGGCCTTGGGCAAGCCACTTAACCCCATTTGCCTTGCAAAAAAAAAAACCTAAAAAAAACAGATTGCCCATTGCCTAGCAAACAAAAAAAAAAACTAAAAAAAAAGAATAACTCACACTTTATTGAAAATGGTAGGGTACTTAATGGAGAGAAACACTATCAGTGCAATAAATGTGGAAAGGCCTTCCTTCGTAGAACACAGCTTATACAACATTATAGAATTCACCTTGGAGAGAAACCATATGAATGTAAGGATTGTGGGAAGACATTCCGCCAAAGCACAAGCCTCAAGGAATACCAGACAGTTCATACTGGAGAGAAAAATTATTAGTGTAATGAATGTGGGAAGGCCTTCGTCGGAAAAAACAGCTGATTCAACATTATAGAATTCACACTGGAGAGAAACCATATAAATGTAATGACTATGGGAAGACTTTCCGCCAGGATACAAAACTTACCCAACACCATAAAATTCAAACTGGAGAAAAACCTTATAAATGTGATGAATGTGGGAAAGCCTTCCAAAATAGCACATGCCTCACCTGACATCAAACAGTTCATACTAGAGAGAAACCTTATGAATGTCTTGAATGTGGGATGTATGTGAGAAGTCATATCATTCATGCAGTGGACTTATTCAACATTAGAAAATTCACACTGGAGTAAAACAATACAAGTGTCCTGAATGTGGGGGTGCCTTCTGTCTGAAAAGACAGCTCACTCAACATCAAAAGATTCATAGTGGTGAGAAGTGTTATGAATGATCAATGTGGGATGGTCTTCTTCCAGAACAGTACCCTTATTCAACATCAGGCCTCATAAATTCATGAACCTATCTAAAACAAAATTTCGTCTTTCTCCTTAAACTCTTCTTTCTAAATTCCCTATTTCCATGGAGAGCATCACCATGCTTGGTTGTTTAGTTGTGTCCACCTCTTTAAGACCTAATTTTGGGATTTTCTTAGCAAAAATACTAGAGCAGTTTGCCTTCTAAGTGACTTTCCCAGGTGGGGTCACCCAGTATTGTCTGAAGTTGGGTTTGAACTCAAGATGAATCTTCCTTACTCTAGGCCCTGAACTCATTCCCCAGTATGAATGTACTATAGTGCCTCCTTGTTGCACAGGTTTATCTTTAGGGTTATCTTTAAGGTCTAAATCTATGATCTTGTGGCCCTATGTGGGTCTAGGCTAACAAGTTAAGGACATGGCTCACATAGAGACCTGGCAATTGGTTGTCTAAATGGTTGAGATGTTTTGGGGTATTTTTGTCTGAGGCAAGGACTGCAAAACATAACTAGGAGGGGATAGACATCAGAATAAAATTCTGATAGCCAGCAATGTATATGAAGATACAGGGAGAGCAAGGGTCTTTTAGAAAAGAGAGAGATCGGGGCAGCTAGGCGGCATAGTGGATAAAGCACCAGCCTTGGAGTCAGGAGTGCCTGGGTTCAAATCCGGTCTCAGACACTTAATAATCACCTAGCTGTGTGGCCTTGGGCAAGCCACTTAACCCCATTTGCCTTGCAAAAAAACCTAAAAAAAAACCAAGAAAAGAGAGAGACCAGTACCCCTCACACACACTGGAGACCCCATTTAGAATGATATGAAATGTGTTTAGGGACTGGGAGCCAGGAAAAGTCTATCAGTGATTGACACTAGGGATTAGAGATGTGTTGGGAAGGCAATCAGCTCCTAGTGTCCCTGCCCCCAGAGGGCAGCCATGTCCCCTCCTACTCACTGGTCAGTACCGATGGGTTAAGACTCAGGATTTTGGGCAAGTCATAGTCTCTACTACTACCCTATGCCTTCTGCTGGGTCTTCAGTCTCTTCCCTGTCCATCATCTCTGCTCAGTTTCTGAGATCATGGTCTCCTCCCTCAAGTCCGTTTCCCATTACAGCCTTTTACTACTTCTCTGTCCCAGCCAAAAAAGGACTCTTGGCTTGCTCCTCTTCCTCAAACTCTACCTCTCACTTGCTTGTATTCATGTGAACCATCTCAGTTGCTGCTTGAAAAATCCTCATCTTTGCTTAAGGTGCCTTCTCCTTTGGAAAGCTTCATACTGGGGCCATTGTTGATGTTCTCTCTCCTTTTATAAGGAACTTTGTCTTACTTTCTTTTTGTGTTCTCTTTGCACAGTCAATTGTGGAACTGTGTCCTTTGTGCATCTTCTCAACTCCTAGCACAAGGAAGACAACAGGCACTTCATGGTTGCCTTATTGAACTGACACATCAGAGATCAGTCCCCAAGCTCCCACTGACCTCTGCCTTAGCAGAGGGAAGTGTAAGGAGATTTCTCAAAAAAAGGTTGTTTCTGTGGTTCTCTCTTCTTGCCCAAGTGTAACTTGTGTGGGCTCTGCCCTTCCCATTGATAAGGCCATGGCCAGGTTTCCAGGGCTCATCAGGTGAGTGCAGGTGGACATTGCCCTACACTGTTGCTCCCATCTATTCTTTAGGGTATCATCTTTGGTTTCATTGGAGGATTGCATCTTTTGTGCTTACTTCCTTTGTAGGTTACAATATGTGTTATATGGATTGTAAAAGGTGTTTTTGATTTCTGCCTTTGTTGTTTGTGAGTTTGTGTTGTCACTTCCTTCTTACCTTGAATGCCTGCCTCCAGTCTTTTCCCCTTCCAGCCCATCCTCCATTCAGTCACCTACCTGATTTTCCTAAAACCCAGGTCCAATCATGTCACCCTCTACTCAGTAAATCTGAGTGATTTCCTATCACCTTGAGGATTATAGGCAAAATCATCTCTGGCATCCAAAGCCATCTAAAACCCATCTTTCCTTATCCTTTACTTCCAACCAAGGATTCTTTTATCCAGTAACACTGTTCCAAGGACAAGACCTTCCATCTTTCTGCTCCAGGCATTTTCATTGGTTAGCTGTCCCTCAGGTCTAGAATTTCCTCTGCATTTCCTTCCCTGGCTTCCTTCCAGTCCCAACTAAATTTCCACCTTCAAGGAGAAGCCTTTCCTAGTCCCTCTGATCTCTAGAGCCTCCTCTCTACTGATTACTACCTATTAGTCCTTCATATCACATGTTCATGGCATTTAGATGCCCTTGGAGTCGGGAGGATAGGAGTTTGAATCCAGCCTCAGACATTTACTAGCTATGTGACCTTGAGCAAGTCACTTAATCCTGATGGCCTCGCATCCAGGGCCATCTCCAGTCATCTTGATAGATATCTGGCCCCTGGACCCAGATGGCTCTGGAGGAGAAAGTAAGTCTGGGAACTTAGCATAGAAATCTTTCACTCAAATCCAATTCAGTTGCTTGTCATGGCATCACTTCCCTGTTGTCATAGTCTTCTTCAAGAATGAAGGACAAATATTATTATTATTGTACATAATTGTTTGAATGTTGTCTCCAGCTTTTTTTTTTAGGATTTTGCAAGGCAAATGGGGTTAAGTGACTTTCCCCAGGCCACACAGCTAGTTAATTATTAAGTGTCTGAGACTGGATTTGAACTCAGGTACTCCTGACCCCAGGGCCAGTACTCTATCCACTGTGCCACCTGGCCACCCCTTTCATTGACTTTCTAAGGGGGATGTATTTTCTATCAAATTCCCATTCAAGAGTCAACATTTTGTCAGTTTTCAAACATTTTTTTCTCCCTTAAGTTTTTATTATATTTTTATTTTCCTTTTTAACAGTCCATGACCCCCAAAAGCCAGTCTATGGTTTTAGTGACCTTGATTCTACTTACTGGTTTTGCAACAGTTCATCCCATTTTCTTCTCTTTCCTGGTCCACACTGAAGATGGAGCTCACATTCTGTGTCTAAGGATACAAATTTCTTTTCAAGTTTTTTTGTTTTTTTTTTTTTACCTTTTCTCATATAGCCCAGACCAGGTAACTCCTAAGCTATAGTCTTTTTCCTTTGACTATCTGCTTCCATGTTTAATTTTCATCTAAGCATGAATTTTATTTATAACCATTTTTATCTTGTTTTTCAGTTGGGTCTGATTCTTTGTGACCCCATTTGGGGTTTTCTTGGAAGAAATACTGGAATGGTTTGCTATTTCTTTCTCTAGCCCATTTTTACAGGTGAAGGACTTGCCAAGGATACCAGAGCTAGAAGGTTTCTAAGGCTGGATTTGAACTCAGAAAGAGGAGTCTTTGAATTCAGGCCTGGCTCTCAATCCATTGTAGCTCCAAGTTTTATCATCACCTTTATTTCTTATTCCACCGTTACTGCCTGTGGATGCCTACTTGATGATTTCCTTCCCCACTCCCCATTGTTTCAAACGAAAATTAAACAAATCCAACTAAAAGGATGTTGGTCTGTCTGATCATTCCAAAACTAATAATTTTCTTTGATCTAAAGACTTTAGTCTTATTTTTCTCAAGATCCAAGATTACTCATCATATTTACTCAGTTTAACTTGGTTTTCATGTTCTTTATATGACCATTTGTTTGTTATATATCAATTCACAGAAGTCTTCTCCTGTCTCCACAACTTTAGGCTTTCCCCATTGCTGAATATTCACTTACTTTCCAATTTTTTTGCCACTACAAACAGAGCTGCTATAAATAAAAAAAAGGGGGGGACATATAGGGTTTTTTTCTCTTTTACATTGATTTCAGGAAGGTTTATTTAAGACTATACGACTATTACAGAAAAGATTCCTAGTGCATCGGTAGAGAGTTTTCCTGACCTAGACAGCCTATCTACCAATCATATCACACCTAGAATCATATCACATACATAAAAAACTGGGAACAGAGCTTTGATAAATAAATGATTAAGAACATCAAAAAAACAATTTTCAAAAGAAGAATTATATCCTGCCAACACAGCTATGGAAGAAACCCCATATCACTGAAATAAGAAAAGTATAAATGTTTTTTAGAAATATTTTATTTATTTTGAGTTTTACAATTTCCCCCCTATACTTGCTTCCCTCCCCCCACCCCAACAGAAGGCATTCTGTTAGTGTTTACATTGGATCCATGTTATACATTGTTCTCAGTTGAATGTGATGAGAAATCATTTCCTTAAGGAAGAAAAATAAAACATGAGATAGTCAAATTACATAATAAGATAACAGGTTAATACAAGTATAAATTGAAACAACTCTGAGGTTTAATCATATTCTTAGCACATGGCAAAGAAGACAAGACTAGACTTCTCAGTGTTGGAAAGGCCACAAGAAGACAAATACTAATGAACTGAGTTTTAAAACTATTAGCTTTTTTGAGTAGAACCAGGAGAACATTGCACACAGTAACAGCAATATTGTGTGTTGAAGAACTGGGAATGAGGGACAGCTAAATGATACAGTGGATAGAACACTGGCCCTGGAGTCAGGAGGACCCAAGTTCAAATGTGGCCTCATACATTTAATAATTACTTAGCTGTGTGAACTTGGGCAAGTCACTTAACCCCATTGCCTTGCCAAAAAAAAAAAACTGTGAATGACAGTTTTATCAATGCAATGATCTGGAATATCCCAAAAGAACTCATGAAGAAAAATGCTGTTTGTCTCCAGAAAAAGAAGTGATGTCAGAATTCTGACGGGAGCATGTTATTTTTCCCTTCCTTCCTTCCCTCTTTTTTCTTTCTCTTTTTTGGTATAGTTTTTTTACACAAAATGACAATTATGAAAATGTTTTACATGATTACACATGTATCACCTATATGAGATTGCTTACCATCTCAGGGAGACTGAAGTAGGGGGAGAATTTGGAACTCAACTTTAAAAAATGAATGTTAAAAATTGTTTTTACATATAATTGGGGGAATAAAACCAAAATATTATTTTTAAAAATTTTAACTTTTAGGGGCAGCTAGGTGGTGCAGTGGATAGAGCATTGGCCCTGGAGTCAGGAGGACCTGAGTTCAAATGTGGCCTCAGACACTTAATAATTACCTAGCTGTGTGGCCTTGGGCAAGCCACTTAACCCTATTGCCTTGTAAAAAGAAAAAACCTAAAATAGGACATTTTAATTTATTTTCAATGTAATGAATATGAAAAAACCCTGAACATTTCCTTATACAAAGAAGAGGAAAAGAGGATTCTGATGTAAACTACAAATCTCTATCAACTACATTTATTTTGCTTTTTTAAAAAGAATAGAAGAGGTGTGGCCAGGTGGCACAGTGGATAGAGCATTGACCCTGGAGTCGGGAAGATCTGAGTTCAAATCTGAATTCAGATACTTAATAATAACCTAGCTGTGTGGCCTTGGGCAAGCCACTTAACTCCATTGCCTTGCAAAAACCTAAAATAAAAGTATAGAAGAAATTCAGCATATTACTTTTCAAAATTATTATTCTGAACTTCCAGCTGTTCTTTTTTTGGGTTTTTTTTTTTTGCAAGGTAATGGGGTTAAGTGACTTGCCCAAGGTTACCCAGCTAGGTAATTATTAAGTGTCTGAGGCCAGATTTGAACTCAGGTTCTCCTGACTCCAGGGCCAGTGCTCTAATACATTGCACCACCTAGCTGCCCCTCCTTCTGTTCATTTTTTAAATGCTGCAATGACCCTCTTTTCTTTTTGGGAGGGGATATAATACTATCTCTAGTTTCCTTCTCTCCCTCTCTCTGCTCAACCCCTCCAAGTTAAAAAAAAAAAAATCCTTTTAACAAGTAAGCATGGTCAAGCAAAAAAAAAAAAATAATAATAATGCACACATCTGCCAGGTCCAGAAATGATTGTCTCATTTTGTATTGAGTGATTTGGCAGAAGAGTTGGTGGCACGGCTTATCGTCAGTCCTCCGGTGTCATTATTGGTCACTGCATTCATCAGGCTGCTTAAGTCTTCCAAAAAAGTCTTTTTTCAATGTTGCTATATAAATTTTTACAATATGCTACACCAATCCATATAGTTCTCATCAGATGTCAGTTAATTAGACTCGAGTAATTTTTATTTATTTCTTCCTTTGGTTGTTGTGAGGATAAAATGTGATATTCATAAAACACTTTGGGAAGTGTTAGCCTTCATTTTTGTCATTTCCAAAAGGGGGGGGTGGGGGGAACATCAGTTGTTTTAGTTGTTTTGTTGGGGTTTTTTTTAGGTTTTTGCAAGGCAAATGGGGTTAAGTGGCTTGCCCAAGGCCACACAGCTAGGTAATTATTAAGTGTCTGAGGCTGGATTTGAACCCAGGTACTCCTGACTCCAAGGCCAGTGCTTTATCCACTATGCCACCTAGCCACCCCTGTTAAGTTGTTTTTAAAATTGTTTTTGACTCTTTGTGACCCCATTTGGATTTTCTGGGCAGATATACTGGAGTGCTTTGTCATTTCTTTCTCCAGCTCATTTTGCAGATGAGGAAGCTGAGGCAAACAGAGTAAAGTGACTTGCCCAGGATCATGTACCTGGTAAGTATCTGAAGTAGGATTTCAATTTACCAAGATGAGTCTTCCTGACTCCAGGCTCAGCATCCTAACTACTGTACTATGTATGTAGCTTCATGAAATTTTCTATTATAATTTTAACTGTTTTTTTCTTCTATAATTCATTTAAGTTTCTTTTAAATATTTAGATGTAGAGCAGCTAGATGACACACTGCCCTGGAGTCAAGAGGACCTGCGTTCAAATGCAGCCTCAGACACTTAATAATTGCTTAGCTGTGTGACTGTGGGCAAGTCACTTAACCCCATTGCCTTGTTAAAAAAAAGAAAAAAGTAAATATTTAGATGCTATACAATTTGGTGCATATGTGTTAAGTGTTGAAGGTAAATCTATAGTTCTTTTCAGCAAAATGTAGTTTCCCTGTTTATGTCTTTTAATCAATCTTCATTGGTTGTTGACCTTTCCTTATCTGTCATCATGATTGCACCCCCTGAGTTTTGTTTTGGGTTTTTTTTGGCAAGGCAATGGGGTTAAGTGACTTGCCCAAGGCCACACAGCTAGGTCATTATTAAGTATCTGAGGCCAGATTTGAACTCAGGTCCTCCTGACTCCAGGGCCAATGCTCTGTCCACTGCCCCACCTAGCCACCCCTCCCCCAGAGTTTTTAAAGTTTCATTGAAGCATGAGACACTTTAATTCTGAGTGTTTTTTGTTTGGAGGCTTCCTATAAACAACTGTGGTCAGATTCTGCTTTCTAAGTTATGCTAACTCGGTTTTAGTTCCTTCACATTAATAATTACGACTGTTCGTTGTCTATTTCCCTCCATCTTATTGTCAAGTCTTTCCCTTTTCTGCTCCGTATTGCTGAAGGAGCTGAGGGGATGAGAGAAGACGGTGCTCAGTGTCACACTGAATGTAGGGAGCTTCAGCTCCCTGCTGCCCTTCATATAGACTGCCACACAGGTTCTCATCCTTTTGTTCTGCCAATATTGATCTCCTGCCAGGGCTTCATGAGGACGGACCCTGAGCAGGCACGTGCACCTTTGCTGTTCCAGAATCCGTGATCTCCAGGACACAGCCTTGAACTTCACCCAGGAGGGCTGGGGCATTCCTCCGAAGGAACTGTGCCAGGAGGTGGTCCTGGCAATCCAGCTGGGGGGGGGGGGTGCCCTTTCTCTCCCTGGAAGGGATGTGCTTTCTCCCGTGGCTAATGCTGGGGCGCATCCCAGTGGGGACCAGCCGCTTGGGCATAACGACGGGAAACGCCTGCAGCCTGGGGGGGCCGCTGGATTCTGCCCCCGGAGGCTGCCCTGGGCTCCCCTCCAGCCTCTGTGCAGGCGGCACAATGGGGTACGGTTCCCATCTCAGCACGGGGCCCGGCCCGCCCGGGAGCCCCTCACCCGCCGCCGGCTCCGAGCCTCCTCCGGACCCCCGGCCTGGGGGCAGGGGGAGCCCCGGAAGTCCCGCCCAGGTGAGGCTCTAGCTCTCTGTGAGCATGCGCGTACCCGCCGCACTACAGTTCCCAGAAGCCTTTTCCTCCTCCGTTCCCGGGGAAACCGGGACCAGGACGTCGTAAAAACAGGGAGGAACACTCGTGACGGACGTCACTTCCGCTCAGTCACCGCCCCACCCCCCCGCCCCTCCTCCCGCCGGCCCGTCAGGACCCGTCGCTTCCGGCCGCCTCGCCTCTGCTCCGGCTGCGCCGTCGCCGCCCCCGGACCCCAGCCCGGCATCCCCGCGTCCCCGGCCCGGGGTGAGTGCGAGGCGGAAGGGCTGGGCCCAGCGGGGAGGCGGAGCCCCGGGAGCCTGGGGGAGGGAGGGGGAGGGGCGGGAGCCCGGCCCCGCCCCCGCGACAGGAAGCGCCGGTTGGTCGGCCCCGCGGAGAATCAGGCAATCAGGAGCGCCGCTCCCCCCGCCCACGCCCCTCCCCTTGCTTGCTCGCCCTCCACTGCCCCACGTGACTCTAGTTCCGGCCCCTCCTCGGGCCACGCCCAGCCCCCCCCCCCCCCCCCCCCCGCAGGCCGGGGCGGCCCGGCTGTGCCATGGAGGGCCGCCCTGGGGCGCCGTGGCTCCCTGCCCCGGGGGACCCGGCTCCCGACTGCGGCCCCGGCCCGGCCGGCTGCGTGCAGAGTGAGGGGAAACGAAGGCAACGCAGAGGGGAGCCGCGGCCGGAGCGGGGCGGCCGGGGCGGGGCGCTGTGCAGCCAGGCCGGCGCCCCCCACGGGATGCCCGCCCCGGGTGGCAGCGGCCGCGGCAGCGTGTGCCCCCGCCCGGGCATCAGGACCCCGGGGGACGTTTCTGCCCCGGCCGCTCATGGTTCCATTTCCTTTCCCAGCTCTGCCTTCCCAGGGAAAAGGCACCGTGGTAGAGAATGGCCCCCGTCCTCCGAGCCGCCAGGGCTTGCCAGGTGAGTGGGTAGGTGGCACAGTGGACAGAGCACTGGCCCTGGAGGCCGGAGGACCTGAGTGCAAATGTGCCCTCAGACTTTCTACTTACCTAGCCTTGGGCAAGTCACTTAACCCCATTGCCTTGCGAAAACTAAAAAAAAAGAACCTCAGCATTTCATACATTGTCTGATTATTAATGTGTTCTTCAATGAAATGCTAAAATTTGTAATTGTTTAATAATTAACTTTCCTTAATTACCTATAAAAACAATTTTGAGTAAATATTCTCTCCCCCTCTCCTCTCCCCTCCCCACTCCCCAATGAAAAGAAGCAATTTGAAATAGGTTAAATATGTGTAACAGATAGTAAAGCTCTTTTAGCCGAGATAATTTATCCCATTCTACTTCCCCTTCCTCCACACATTTCTCTTTCTCATCCCCTAATTTTATTTTTTAAGATAATGCGCCCCATCATTTGCAACTCACATCCATGCCCTCTATGTGCGCTCCTTCTAAATTGTCCCAAAAAGGAGAAAGATTTAGGTGTTTCCCATTTAGGAAAGTAAATGGTTAACTTTATTGAAATGTTTATGAATTTTCTCTCTGTTTACCCTTTAATGCTTCTTTTTTTGATTACGCATCTGAGAGTAAAAATTTCTATTCAAATTCTGGTTTTTTTTTTCATTAGAAATGCTTGAAGCACTTCTATTATATTGATGTCCATTTTTCCTTCTGTTTTCGGGGTAGATGTTTCTTGGTTGTAATCCTAGCCTTTTTAACTTTGGCAATTTCATATTCCAAGCCTTTTGAATCTTTAATGGAGAAACTATTAATGGGGGGGGGCTGCTTGCAATATTTTCTCCCTGACTTGGTGTTGTTTTCAAGGAATTATAAAGGAATTGGGCTACAATATTTCTCTTTCAGAAGGTGATTGATGTATTCTTTCAACTTTGATACTTTGATTTTACTTTTTGGCTCTAGAATAGCTGGGCAGTTTTCCTTGACAATAACTTGAAAGGTCATACCCTAGACTCCTTTTTATCCTAGCTTTCAAGTAGTCCAGAAATTTTAAAATTATCTCTCCCAGGTCTATTTTCCTTATCAGTTGTTTGCCAATAAGTTATTTCACATTTTCTTTCCCTTTTTTAACTTTTTATTTTGTTTTTGTTTCATTTGTTGTTACTTGATGTCCCATTGATTCATTAGCTTCCACTTTCCCAATTCTGATTTTTGAGTTCTTTTCTCTGATGAATGTTTTTTGCCTCCTTTTCCAATTACCAATTCTGTTTTCTAAGAAATTCTTCTGGGGTGGCTAGGTGGTGCAGTGGATAAAGCACCGACCCTGGAGTCAAGAATATCTGGGTTCAAATCCGGCCTCAGACACTGAATAAAATTACCTAGCTCTGGCCTTGGGCAAGCCACTTAACCCCATTGCCTTAAAAAAAAGTTTTTTTTTTTTGAACCTGGGGCCCAATCTTATGTTGCTTTGAGGCTTTGGCTTTACTATCATCTTCTGAGTATATTTTAGTCTTCCTGTCCTCTTAGTAACTTTCTGTAGTCAGGATCTTTTTCTCCTGTTTGCTCAGTTTCCAACCTTTTTCTTCACTTTTAACTCTAGGTTAAAGTGATGCTCTTTTTCTAGAATGGAGGGGACAGGTCCCAAGCATGAGATTTTTGGTGCAGCTGTTTTCAGTTGTAATTCTGGAAACCTGTAAGTTTTCAGTTCTCCCAAGAGTGGTAGGAGCTAGGGAAAGGTTTACTCTTCTGCCTTAACTGTGGCTCTGGTCTGTGAGTTAATAAAAGTTCCACCCTATTCTACCCTGGAACTTGTGACCAGGGTCCCTGATCTTCTACAACCACAAGCTTTGGGGTGCTGGTGCTCCTCCTCATCCTGGATCTAAGACCCAGGACTGTGATCCAGATGCAAGTATGGGCAATGCAGTAGAGTCCTGTCTGTGCCAGCAAAGGGAGCCCTGGGATCTCCTTCTGACCAGTTGTCACTGCTTTCAATGGCTTCTGATGCCTGTTCCTGGTTTGCTGGTCCTGGTCTATGCTGGCATGGTTTGTGCCTCACTCTCACTGTAGTGCAGCAGACCTTTCCTGCTGACCTTCTAAGTTATGGAAAATTGTTTCACTTTGTCTTTTTGTGGGTTCTCCTGCTCTAGAACTTATTTTTAGGCATTATATCAAAGTTGTTTGGCAACTTTGGCAGGGAAACCCAGGTGAGTCCCTTCCTTTTTCTCTGCCTCTTATTTCATGTATGTGTGTGTGTATGTATATATTTGTCCATTTGGGTCCTTTTTTTTTTAAATGTCATTTGAGGTATAGATCAGGTTGGCAGCTCCATCAGCAGCAGTACAATGATATGTCTATTTTCCTGCAACTTCTCCAGTATTCATCCTTTTAATTTTCTGTCAACTCTGCCAACCTGATAGGTGTGAGGTTGAACCTTGAGAGTTCCTTTGATTGATATTTCTCTGATTAGAACCATTTTTTTATATGACTTTTGATTGTTTGGATTTTCTTCTTTGAAAACTGACTATCCACATCCTTTTATTGTTTCTCATTTGGAGATCTTGCTTAGATTTAGTAGTAATTGTTTTCCTTTTTTCCTTTTTCTCATTATTTAAATAAGTATCTGGTGTAAAATAAGCACTGAATTAAAATTAGTCTTTTGATTGGTCAAATGAGATATTTCTAAAGTTTTTAGCAAGTAGGCCATTAATAAATGCTTATTTCCTCCCCTCTCTGCATGCATGTGGTTCAGAATCTACTCCTTTTCCATTTACAACAATTACTTCAATAATTGCCCTGGATCACCACTATGAGCCGGAATTCTCTGGAGTTCTCCCTAAAGTTCCTGAGTACTTCACTCATCCTTTCAGGTCTTGATGAGAAACGATGTCAGAATAAGTACACATGGATTTTCTGTTTCAGTTATCAGTGACATTCCAGGACGTTGCAGTGGAGTTCACCTGGCCAGAATGGCAGCACTTGGCACCTTTTCAAAAGGAGCTATATAGAGATGTGATGCTGGAGAACTATGGGAACTTGGTCTGCCTGGGTAAGGATGGCTTCCTGCAGTTTCCTGGGTGACCAGAGTCTTTGTTCATATTGTTGGGGCTTGTTTGGAAAACTGAGCAGCTATTTTTGGAATGCAGAGACCAGAGATGATTTAACTCAAAGAGTTAATCTCAAGAGATAAGGGACTAAATGTTTTGCTTTATATAATTAGAAACTATTGGCTGAATTGTGTTACTGCTCAAATTATGCTTTCCTGTTCTTTGTTCTCTGGATTCCAAGCTCAGATACTTGATGACATAAAATGTTCCCCTTTCCTGACTGGAAATAAATTTTTGTTTCTGACACCAAATCCACTATGAATGGATTCCCCCATCCTTAGCTTTAGCTCCTGGTAGCCTCACCTGCTTTTCCTCCAAAGAGAAGGAATAGGATTAAATTTTGGAATAGCTCTGTCCCCAGTCATTTCCCTTTTCCAATGAATAGGACTTGCAGTTTCCAAACCAGATGTGATCTCCCAGTTGGAGCGAAGGGAAGCACCTTGGGCACCAGGAGGAATCCAGAGAAGTAGCTGTCCAGGTGAGTGGGTCATTGGAAATAACAGTTCCCCTGGTCAGTCTAGGAAAGCACAGGTATATCTCTGAACACGGCTGTCTCCTACTGGCTGCCCAGGCCTTGGGTGAAGATGAGATTTTGTGGCATTAGCTCTCTCCTGAAGACTCCGTTTCTTATCAAACATTCACTGTCCTGACACCTCTCCCTTTATAATGTCCCTCCAGTGTCAGAGAAGAGGACCCCCTCAGCACAGAATAGGACTTTCTTCTCCACCTTCTGCCCCCTTCCTGATGCCCTACTGTTTTCACTGAACAAGTGGAAGGGGTTTACACCAGAAAGAGATCCATTGTGTATTTTCTTGTTTCCAACTAGTTTGTGACCAGCCCCTTGCTACTTAGTGCCACTTATTCCAAGACCTCTGATTGCACTTGACCTCACTGGAGGACAGTTGGTCTTGGTGGAAAGATATTTTTTTTTACTACCAGACCTTAATTTGCCTGTTTCCAACATATGCTCGTTGATCCTAGTTCTGCCTCCCAAACAGAACAAGCTGAGGTACTGTCTTTTCAATATGTCAGCCTTTCCCAACCTCAATGTGGTATTATCCCCTGCCCCAGATCTTCTCTTCCTACTAAACACTCCCGGATCCTTCATTGAATTGTTTGATGATAGGAGCTTAAGGCCTCCAACATTCTGGTTTCCCAGCTCTGGGCGCTTCTTTACTGAGGTGCCCAGAAATGAATGTGCACACAAAAAACCTCCCTGGTATGTGTCAGAAGATAATTGGAAAATTATCTGGGACTTTTAGTGGACTGCAAACTCAGTCTGAATCAGAAGTGGGTATTATGGTATTAAAGGAAAGCATAGAGTTGAGAAGGGGGAAATGAGTCTCCTGTGTCCAGCCCTGATCAGATCCCATCTGGGTATTGTGTTCTGTTGGCAGGATTCAGAGGCAAGTTCACTGCCCTGTAGTTTCCAGGATCCATTTTTCACCTCCTTTTTGTTTTCTTTAAATTAGTACAGATTTTACACAACCTAAACAATGTTTCTCCCATTGAATGAGACAATAATCACACCTGCCAACTTTTTTCAAGGCTGTAATACACCTGGGTCAGGTGACTTGTATTCCTCAGTGGCTGCCAGGGACCTCTCGTTTCCCATAGGTTTTTATTATTGTCATTATCTAGAATGAAATAATTCTTTCTATAATTTTTATTTAATCCACTTGTTTTTTAAAATGAGGTTATTTAGTTTCCAATTAGTTTTGCGTCTATGTCTCCCTGGCCCAATATTGCATATGATTTTTATTGCATTATGATCTGAGAAAGATTTATTCACTATTTCTGCCTTTCTGCAGTTGACCATTAGGTTTTTGTGCACTAGTACATGGTCAGTTTTTGTGTAAGTGCCATGTACTGCAGAACAGAAAGTATATTCCTTTCTATCCCCATTTAATTTCCTCCATAACTCTGTCATATCTAGGTTTTCTAACAATCTATTTAACTCCTTAACTTCCTTCTTGTTAATTTTTGGTTAGATTTATCTAAATCTAGGAGCTGGAGGTTGAGGTCTCCCACTAGTAGAGTTTTGTTGTCCGTGTCTTCCTTTAGCTCTTTCAACTTCTCTAAGAATTTTGATGCTATGCCATTGGGTGCATACATATGTAGTACTGAAATTACTTTATTGTTCTGTGGTACCTTTTAGGAATATATAGTTTCCTTCCTTATCTCTTTTAATGCTATCTATTTTTGCAGCTGCTTTGTCTGAGATAAGGCTTGCTACCCCTGTTTTTTTCACTTCAGCTGATACAAAATATATTCTGCTCCAACCTTTTACCTTTACTCTATATGTATCTCTCTGCTTCAAATGAGTTTCTTGTAAGCAGCATATTGTAGGATTCTGTTTTTTAATACACTCTGCTGTTTGCTTACATATTAAGGGAGAGTTCATTCCATTTGCATTCAAAGTTATAATTACTCACTTTTTATTGCTCTCCAGTCTATCTTCCCACTGTTTGTATTTTTTTCCCTTTTTTCACTTTATCCATATTCCCTGGTATTTTGTTTCTGAATACCACCACCTTCAGTGTGTTTGCCCTCCTATATCAACCCCCCTCCCCTTTCTTTCCCCTTTCCCTTTTTTTCTTTCTTCCTTCCCTTCCTTCTGTTAGTTCCCCTTTTTCTCCACCTCCCCGTCCCCACCCTCCCCCTTTTCTTCTTTTAATATTTGAAAGGTAAGATAAGTTTCTTAACTGAGTGTGTAAGTTAACTGTAAGCAAGTCTGATGAGAGGAAGATTCAAATGGTTCTCACCTCCTCCCTTCTTCCCTTCTGTTGCAATAGGTCTTTTGTACTTTTCCATTTCCTTTTCCAATTGGTCAGTTCTATTTTTGAAGGAATTTTCCATTTGCCCAAATGTAGTTTCGAGAGAATCATTTTCGTTTTGTATTTGTCCAATTGTATCTTCCAAGGATTTGTTTTCTTGTTGTGAGATGTTAATTTTCTCTTGAGTTTCTTTTCCCAATTTCTCCAAATGATTTTTAAACATTCCTGGTTTCTTCTAGGAAGTCTTTCTGGGCTGGAGACCAATTCATAGTCTCCTCAGAAGTGCTAGTTCTATGTTAGAATCTGGTCATTCTAAGTATTTCTCCATGGGCTCCCCTTCTGCTAACCTTTCTTCATTTTCCTATGATCTTGTGTTGGGGAGGGGCTGGCTCTCAGAGGTTTGCTTTTGAAAACTCTAGAGGCTTTGTTCACTTGGTTTAGTAATTCCAAGTGGGCCAACCAATAAGAGGTGCTGGTTATTTCTCTGTAGTGTTTGAAATCCTCTCCCTAATCCTGGAGGGAGTAAGGAGGGACAGAGGAGGGGCAGCAGGATCTGAATTGCCCTTGATCAATGGGCTGGGTTGGGGGGGGGGAGTTAATCTCCCTTTCAGCTTAGTGAGCTCTGTTGCCCTTACACCTGAGCCTGGGGGGGGGCGGGGTGGGAGGTTTTTGTTCTAGGAAGAATGTTCTGCAAAAAGTACAGAGCTCAGGTCCTGTACCCAGCTGGTCCCTCTCCAGGGGTGCTCAACAACACTCTGAGACAGAACTCCCCCTCCCAATAACTGGGGCTCATTAGAGTTCTTCTCCTCCCAGTCAAAGATTCCAGGGCTAAAGTTAGTTCTTGAACCGCCAATCACCAATGTCTCCGTGGCTAAGGCTGGTCCCCTGATCTCACCATTGCTGTACCTGTGCTCACCCTCTCCTCTTTGTTCCTGGTTCACCCTTGGTCCTCTGAGACAGACCTTGCTGTTAGGCAGGCGTTCTTCTCCTAGTTTCTTTTTCTGGGTTTTGTAAATCGAATTTCTTTTAAGAGGTTTCTTTTATGTTAATTTTGAGAGGAACCAGGAGCACTTAGCACAGTACCTGTCTTCTCTCTGCCATCTTGGCTGGAAGTCCCCCAGGGGTCTCTTTTTTTTTAAATTTTATTCATTTAAGGCAATGGGATTAAGTGACTTGTCCAAGGTCATGCAGCTAGGCAATTATTAAGTGTCTGAGGCCTGACTTTGAACTCAGGTCGTCCTGACTCCAGGACTGGCCCTCTATTCACTGTATCCCCTAGCTGCCCCTCTGTTCTGCTTCGTAATCTATTGTAATGCTCAATCCTTATTTTCCTATTGTACTACATAAATTTGTATTCCTGAACATTCTTTTTGTGCATCATCTTTTGTTTGTAAGCTAGATTCTGGGCTGACCTACAGGCAGCTAGGGGATGCTGTGGATAGAGCATCTGCCATGAAGTCAGGAGGACCTGAGTTCAAACACAGCCTCAGATACTTCATCTTAATACTTGTGTGATCTTGGACAAGTCACTTAACCCCATTGTCCCACAAAAATCTTGGTAATCTCATGGCTTGACAGAATCTCAAAAGCAGAGGATAGATTATAGTAGCTTTTCTAGATCTTTTTCATTCCTCCCCAACCTTCTATTAAGCTTTCTTCTAGTGCCTCTACCTCTGAATAAACTGGAATTTATCAAGGGTCATCTTATCCTTCTCATCTCACATAAATCAGATAAACCTTCTTCTCCTTTATGATCTCTATAACAGATGTAAAGTTTATTTTTTGGCTTGATAAAAAAATCCCTTTACTTATATACCTAGTCTCTTTTGTTTTCTTTTTATTTTCTTTTTGTTATTTTTTAAAGATTTTATTTGAGTTTTACAATTTTTCCCCCAATCTCACTTTCCTCCCCCCCCCGCCACAGAAGGCAATTTGTCAGTCTTTACATTGTTTCCATGGTATATACATTGATCCAGATTGAGTGTGATGAGAGAGAAATCATATCCTTAAAGAAGATAGCAAAATCAGACAATAAGATATCAGGTTTTTTTTTCTAAATTAAAGGGAATAGTCATTGAACTTTGTTCAAACTCCACAGTTCTTTATCTGGACACAGATGGCATTCTCCATCACAGACAGCCCCAAACTGTCCCTGATTGTTGCACTGATGGAATGAGCAAGTCCATCAAGGTTGATCATCACCCCCATGTTGCTGTTAGGTTATACAGCGTTCCTCTGGTTCTGCTCATCTCACTCAACATCAGTTCATGCAAATCCCTCCAGGTTTCCCTGAATTCCCATCCCTCCTGGTTTCTAGTAGAACAGTAGTATTCCATGACATACATCTACCACAGTTTGCTAAACCATTCCCCAATTGAAGGACATTTACCTGACTTCCAATTCTTTGCCACCACAACGAGGCTGCTATGAATATTTTTGTACAAGTGATGTTTTGACCCTTTTTCATCATCTCTTTAGGGTATAGACCCAGGAGTGGTATTGCTAGATCGAAGGGTATGCACATTTTTGTTGCCCTTTGGGCATAGTTCCAAATTTCTCTAGAAAGGCTGGATGAGTTCACAGCTCCACCAACAATATAATAGTGTCCCAGATTTCCCACAATCCTTCCAACAATGATCATTATCCTTCCTGATCATATTGGCCAGCCTGAGAGGTGTGAGGTGGTACCTCAGAGAAGCTTTAATTTGCATTTCTCTAATAAGTAATGAACCTAATCTCTTTTCAACTCTTCCACTGCCCTGTGTTATATAAAATGATTCTATACAGATTTCTATTTATCATTTCCTTCTCTGTAAGTATGTAGATAGCTTCTTACTTCCTTTGCCCATTATATTCAATTTGGGTAATTATATTTTTATTATATTAGCTCAGCCTATCCATGAGCAGTTGATATTTGCCCAGTTATTTACATCTGATTTTATTTGTGTGAGAAGTGTTTTGTAATTGTTTTCAAAAAGTTTCTGAGTCTGCCTTAAGTATTTTATATTGTCTGAGGTTACTTTGAATCAATTTGGGTAATAATAAGGCGACCCCAAAATCCTAATAGTTCTTGACTTCTCTGCAGACTTTGAAACTTCTTTATCCTCCCTTCTCTAGATGTGAGGGACAGTACTCTCTGTTGGTGCTTCTTCTACCACATCAAAAGGAACCTCATTCTTCCCCCCCAAGCTTCCCATCTTCTCATATTCTTCATGTTTTATCTAAAGCATAGCTCACAAAAGTCCAGGCTCAGAAATAGAGCTCCATGTCCTCCTCATCAGCTCCCACACATTCCCCCTCCTGACCCAGATATGGAATCTGTTGCAAATTCCTCTTGATTTTTCCTCTCTGCCTTCTTTCACATCTGTTTCTGTCTCAGTATTGTCACTGTCTTGCTTCAGACCCTTGTCTGCCTCACAGCTGAGGTATTGTAAGAGCCTGATACTTGGTCCAGTTGCCCCAGTCCTATCACATTTTTTTTTAGGTTTGTTGGTTTTGGGTTTTTTTTTGCAAGGCAATGTGGGGTTAAGTGGCTTGACCAAGGCCACACAGCTAGGTAATTATTAAGTGTCTGAGGCTGGATTTGAACTCAGTTACTCCTGACTCTGGGGTCAGTGCTCTATCCACTGCACCACCTAGCTGCCCCTGCAGTCCTATCATTC
Organism: Macrotis lagotis; assembly: GCF_037893015.1. Taxonomy (NCBI): domain Eukaryota; kingdom Metazoa; phylum Chordata; class Mammalia; order Peramelemorphia; family Peramelidae; genus Macrotis; species Macrotis lagotis. The sequence goes on from NC_133666.1 coordinate 701,377,005, forward strand.
TTCCAGCCAGTTGGCAAATTCTTTCCAAACTTTTCATTTGATGTTACCATCTATTCAATAATAGCTCTGTAGCAAAAGGATCAAATATAAAACCCTATCTAGAGCTGTTAAAGCCCCTAATCACCAACTCTTCTTTCACCCTAATCCCACCATTTATACTACAGTTCAGTGATATGGGCTGCCTTATACTTCTGGGAACAGGATCTACTTCTAGACTGTGGACTTCCCTTGCCATTTCTGTTAGCTAGAATGTTCTTCCTGGTTCCCCTGATGCCCCATCTAGAGATCACCTTCTACAATAAAACTTTTCTAGTTCGACTTAAATTTATGGTTTAGGGGCAGCTAGGTGGTACAGTGGTCAGAGCACAGGCTCTAGAGTCAGGAGAAACTGAGTTCAAATCCACTGCACCACCTAGCTGCCCCTCTTTCATTTCTTAAGAATCTCAGATCCTCTTGATCAGTCTTTTCCAACTTGAAGTCATCCTTCTTGGTCCAGGAAACTGCATAAGAGCTGTTTTATCTTTCTCCCTTCTAACCTTGGAATAGTCCTTCCTTTTGGATTGTGTTTCCCATGTGCTAGCTTAAAACAAACTCCCCCCCACCCCCACCCCTACCTTTTGTTACTTTATTCCAAGGGCCCAGGACATTCTATTCTCTCAGTGTCATATGTCCAGGAAAATCAGGGATAGTCTGACTTCTCTATTATAAACTCTTAGATGGATTATTCTCTTCTTCCCAGTGTTCTCACTTTTTCTACCCCACCAGTTAGTCCTGACTTGTGGGTGAGAATCAAAATTAAGAGTAATATTTCCCTTGATTGGAACCTTCTATGTTTTGAAGCATAAAATTATCAAGATAAATAAAAATATCATTAGCTCCTCCAATTTAATTAGAAAGCCTTTTATCATTACTGTATCATGCCTCTGCTGGACTTGTGGTCTCTTTTTCTTTTTATAATACATAATTTTTATTTTTTAAATTATTCCAAATTTAAGAAATAGCAACAAACATGAAGATTTCAATATTCAAAGAAAACTCTAAAGCATTACATCAGATCTCTGTTGTGTACAGCTCATATTTTTGCCAAAATTAGAATAAATTCAGTATATTAATTTTAAAGCTGTCCGTGCTTATCTTTCTGAATCCCTCTCTGTTCACTGCTGTTTTTTTAAAGTTGCAACGATCCTCTTTTTTTTTTAAAAGGTTTTTGCAAGGCAGTGTTGTTGAGTGGCTTGCCCAAGGCCACACAGCTAGGTAATTATTAAGTATCTGGGGCCAGATTTGAACTCAGGTGCTCCTGACTTCAGGGCTGATGCTCTGTCCACTGTGCCACCTAGCCGCCCTGCAATGATCCTCTTTTCTCTACTCCCTTCTTTTTGTGACTTCACCTGCTGTTCCCAGTTTCCTATCCCCTCCTCCAAAATTTCTCCTCAATTGAAAATAAACACTTATACCAAGTAAGCACAATTAAGTAAAACACTTGTTGATGAGAGCTGGAAATGGATGTCCCCTTTCTTTCAGGCATTACATAACATGCTTCTTCACTTGTTTTCCTAACAGTTAAGTTTTCTAAGGTGTCTTTGAATGCATCATACTCATCTTTTCTTAATTCAATACAGCAGTAATATGCTATAATCTGGTCAGCCTGGCCTCAGGTATTGAGCATCAATATCATTTTCAGATATTTGCAAATCACAAAGTTTCTATCAATACTTTTTTTTACCAATACGTATAAATGTTTTGGAGGTATATATTTAGTACTAAATTGGTCAGATTTTTACAACACCTTGGGCATAGTTCCATATTGCTTTCCATAATGGCTGCACTATTTCCTAGTCTACTCTCATTGCATTTGTGAGCCTATATACCTAAAGTCCTTTTATCAATTGTCTGCCTTTCTCATTGAGCTGAACGTCAGAGTTGTTTTAATTCACATTGCTCTAGTTATTTATTGAAGATTTTTTATTTCAGGAAAGCCTTCATAATCAAGACTATACGTTATGGTCAAAATTGTACATCTTTTCTTTGCTTCCTTGTAGATTTTCTTTTGTTCTCTACTCACCACTGTTTATTTTATTTTTTCCCTAGGACAGCTATAATTAGCGCATATATATATACATACATATATATATATAATTTTGGGTTTGATTTTTTTTTGCTAGACAATGGGGTTTAGTGACTTGCCCAAGGTCACACAGGTAATTATTAAGTATCTGAGGTCAAATTTGAATTCAGATCCTCCTTACTCCAGGACCAGTGCTCTGTCCACTGCGCCACCTAGCTGCCCCCAAAACATTGTTTTTTACAGACACACATATACATATATTTGCTCATAAACCCATATCTACTAATATATGCACCCATATATATAGACATTTTTACATATACACATACAACTACATAGACTCATAGCTATATACAGATAGATGCACATACATATTCATAGATATATCTTCAATTTGAGTGTATCTCTCATTTTTACCCTCTACTTCTATTATCTTGTCCTTCTTATTCCTTAATCAACCACCCTTCAAAGAGTCCCTCTCTTACACTCCCTTTTGTACTTTACTCCCTATTTATCTCTACACCCTTCCATACCTCCCCATTAATCTACACACCCTTTTATATATCGCCTTATCCTATTCCCTTACCCTCTAACTTATTATCCTCCCTATTTCCTCTTCTTATTTCTTTCTGAATTTAAAAGGCTTTTATACTCTCAATATATGTGTATTGTTCCCTCTTTAGCCCGTTCCCAATGAGAGTAGGTTCCAGAACTGTGAGCTCCCCTTTCCCATCTGATTCCTCACTATCAAGTAGTCTTCTCACACCTCATTTGTGTAAGATAGTAATTCTTTTTTAAAAATCTTTTCCTAGAATGGCTAGGTGGTGCAGTGGATAGAGCACTGGCCCTGGAGTCAGGAGTACCTGAGTTCAAATCTGGCCTCAGACATTTAATAATTACCTAGCTGTGTGACCTTGGGCAAGCCACTTAACCCCATTGCCTTGCAAAAAACTAAAAAAACCCAAAACAAATAATCTTTTCCTAGATCATTTCACTTATAAGAATCCCTTCCTACTCAATTCTACCCCCATCTTTCTTTCTAACTACTCAGTTACCAATAAGAATCTTGGACATATGATTTTTCTACATATAGATTGATGGTAAACAATTGTCTTTATTGAGTCCCTTATAATTCATTTTCAATGTTTATCCTCTATTGCTTTTGATTTTTGGGTATCAGATTTTCTATTAAGCTCAGATATTTTTGCAACAAAATCCTCAAAGTCTGGCAATTTATTGAATGTCCCGTATATTTTTGGCCGCAACTCTAGTTCTTTTGTTCTTTGATATGTTGTGTCTCAAAACCTGCAATCTATTAAAGTAGCCATTGCTAGGTCTTATGTAACTCAAATTGTGGTTCCATCATATTTGAATTGTTTTTTCCCTGTTGCTCTATATTTTTTCCTTAACCTGGGGATTTTGGAATTTAGCCATGATATTTCTATTGGTTTTTCTCCAAGAATCCCTTTTAGGTAGTGATTGGTGAATTTTTTTCTGTGTCTACTTTCTCCTCTTATTCTAATACCTCAGGACAATTTTAATTATTTTTTGTATTATTGAATCAAGATTTTTTTGATAGTAGCTTTCAGGTAATTCAATTATTCTTGATCTGTTCTCCAAATCTTTTGTTTTTCTTGTGAGATGTTTTATTTTTTCATTCTTTATATTTTGTTTTATTATTTATTATTACAACTTCACTGCCTTCCCCTTGTTCCATTCTGATTTTCAAAAGTAATTTTCTTTGTTCAGATTCTGGATCTCCTTTTCCAGTTGGGTTTTCTTTTCATAATTTTCTTGTTTTTCTTGAATTGCACTTAATTTATTTTTTTAGTTTTTACTCAATCTCTTTTATTTCATTTTTATTTGAACTCTTTTTTGAGTTCCTCCATGAATTCTTTTTGAGCAGGTCACCATTTGATGTTGTTCTTTGGGATAGGAGAGGATTTTTTTGCTTCACCATCTTCCTCTGAAGGTAAATTTCATTCTTCTCTATTCTCATAGTTACTGTCTATGATTAGGTTTCTTCTCCTTTGCCTGCTCATTTTTAATTTTTTAGCAGATTTTTCTTATATTCACTTATAGTCCTGCAGTGTGTGTGTGTGGGGGGGGGGGATCAGGAGCTATGTCTTAGGTTTAGCCTATACACTCCTCTTTCCCTCCAAGTCACATCTAGGGCCCCTCAGTATACTGTGCTGGAAATGATCTACACCCTGAGAAGCCTGTAGTGGCTCTAACATTCATTTCGCCCCTCTAGCCTGGAATCAAGACTCCTTTCAGGATTTTTTTCCATTGACACAAATCAAAACCCTTTTAATGCCTGCCCATACAACTCTTATCCATGTTCTTCCAAATGTTCACCACAAGGTATCTTCCCCACATGTTGAGACATTCCTTGCTTTTTCATGATATCACAGGTTACCATTAGAGGCATCTTGCTGTCCATTTGTTGCACCTTGCCTTTTAATCTATGCGTCTTTTCTGTAATGGAATTCCTTGACAAAGACTTTTAATCTCCAAAATTCCGTATTGGTTATATGTTATAGCCTGGTTGCACCTATCAAGGGCCTCTTCATTGACCTCAGGGTGATAATTTGGCTTTGTTTCTTCAGATGCAATGGTACATTACATCTCTCATTTCCCCTTTAAGCTTGATAGGAAATTGTAGTGTTGAAAAAATATGCTTTTTCTTTTATGAGAAGCTTGGGAATCTGTAAATGCTTTGCAGTTTCCTCAAAGTAATCCAGCTTGCTCTCCTTTTCAACTCAATGCCAAACTCATTGTCTCTTTACTATCTCTTCCCTGTCTTACTATCTTACTGTTTAGCAAGCTCTGTAGGACAGTTTCAAACTATACATTGAAATCTGTAATAGATATTATTATGCTCTTTTTTTTTTTAATAGGTGGATAGGCCAAATGCTTTTAAGGGTTTATAGATTTCTTCAGGGACACTGCATTTTCAAGAGTCTTTTATATAATGTGTCACTGGTATATCTGGAGGATACCAAATAACTACAGAATTCTTAAAATATCTGGGAATGAACACACCAACACATATAGGACTTACATAATGAGGAATGCAAAACAATTTTTATTGAAATGAAGGAAGACAAATAATTAGAGATTGGTAAAATGTTTCTAGATGAGATAGGCCAATGCAATAAAAATTAAAATATTTTCTAAATTAATCTACGTATTTAATATTGTACCAATTTAGTCATAAAGGGGTGATAGTTTATAGATTGACATAACAGTAACCAAGTTCATAGAGTAACGAGGTGAAAACTGTCAAGGGAAATAGTAAATGAACATTCTAATTAAAGGGATATAGCATTATAAGATCTCAGGCAAATTGTAAAGCAATAATGATCAAAATACTTAATACCAATGAACAAATAGAAAAGTCAGTAAAAGGAAAGAATATGTAAACTCTAGAACCCTAATATTTGATAAACCCAGAAACATAAAGTCCCAAGGGAGGGACTATTTATTTAGATAAGAACTGAGAAAAATATAAAGCAGTTTGATAGAAATAGATTTATTCATTTTCCTGATGAAGGATTCAAAAGTTAGGAAGAAGTCTGTGTATAGCAGGAATCACAAAGAGGACATTCATGTTTTTTTATTCCATTCAGATTGGGAAACTACTCATGAAATCAAGGAGTCCATGCTAAAGCTGGACATGTCAGTAGAAGATTCATCCTTGCAATGGGATGCTATGTTAAAGAGGTACCACAACAATGAGGACAAAAATTCTCAAAAAGGAAAAATAACCCTAAAGAAACCTGCAAATAAACTGAAAGTCTGCAAATATAACAACTATGCCAGCAGCTTTAGTTTAGAGTGCAACCCTTTTGCACAACAGAGATTATCTGTTGGAATGATTCTCCATAAATGTGATAAAAACAGAAAGCACTTCAGACTGTCTACAGATTTAAGAAAACATAATAGAATACAATCAAAGAAGATATTTTCCAAGTACAGTGAATATGTGAAGTTCTTTAAGTATAACTCACACTTTTTTGAAAATGATAGACTACATAAGGGAGAAAAACGTTATCAGTGTAATGAATGTGGGAAGACCTTCAGTCAAAAAGCCAGTCTTACTCAACATCATAGAATTCATACTGGAGAGAAGCCCTATGAATGTAATATGTGTGGGAAAGCTTTTCGCCAGAGCACTGGACTTAAGCAACACCAGACAGTTCATACTGGAGAAAAACATTATGAATGTAATGAATGTGGGAGGGCCTTCCGCCTGAGAACACAACTTATCCAGCATTATAGAATTCACACTGGAGAGAAACCATATGAGTGTAATGATTGTGGGAAGACTTTCCGCCAGAGTGCACAACTTACTCAACACCAGACAATTCATACGGGAGAGAAACCTTATGAATGTGGTGAATGTGGAAAGGCCTTCCGCCTGAGAACATTGCTTATTCAACATCATAAAATTCATATTGAAAAGAAACCTTACAGATGTGATGAATGTGGGAAGGCCTTCCGCCTCAGTTCACAGCTTATTCAACATCAGACAATTCATACTGAAAAGAAACCTTATGGATGTATTGTATGTGGAAAGTCTTTTCATCAGAAAGCCTTACTTACCCAACATCAGACAATTCACAGTGGCGAAAAGCCTTATGAGTGTGATGAATGTGGGAAGGCCTTCCGAAATAGCACATGCCTAACTCAACATCAGACTATTCACACTGGAGAAAAGCCTTACGAATGTCATGAGTGTGGGAAGTCCTTCCGACTGAGTGCATATCTTATACGGCATCAGAGAATTCATACTGGAGAGAAACCTTTTACATGTAATGATTGTGGGAAAGCCTTTACCCATAATGCAGGACTTTCATTGCATAAAAGAATTCATGCTGGAGAGAAACCATATAAATGTGATGAATGTGGCAAGGCCTTCCGACGAAGATCAGGGGTTGTTGAACATAAGATAATTCATACTGGAGAGAAAACTTATAGCTGTGATGAATGTGGGAAGGCTTTCCGCTGGAGAACAGGACTTATCCAACATCAGAGAATTCATACAGGAGAGAAACCTTATAAATGTGATGTATGTGGGAAGGCTTATCGCTTAAGCAAAGGTCTTACTCAACATCAGAAAATTCACACAGGAGAAAAACAGTATGAGTGTACTGAATGCAGGAGTGCCTTCCGTCTGCAAAGGCAATTCACTCAACATCAAAAACTTCATAGTGGTGAGAAGCGTTATGAGTGTCATGAGTGTGGAATGGTCTTCTGCCAGAGTAGGACTCTTATTCAACATCAGAGAATTCATAGTGGAGAAAAACCTTATGAATGTAATGAATGTGGGAAGGCCTTTCGCTTGAAGACACGTCTTAATGAACATCAGACAGTTCATACTGGTGAGAAACGCTTTGAATGTAGTGAATGTGGGAAAGCCTTCCGCCAGAAGACACATCTTACTGAACATCTGTCAATTCATAGTGGTGAGAAACCCTTTGAATGTAATGAATGTGGAAAGGCCTTCCGCTTGAGAACACAGCTTACTCAACATCACATAATTCACACTGGGGAGAAACCATATGAGTGTAATGTATGTGGAAAGGCATTTAGTCACAGGACAGAACGAAATCGGCATTATAGAATTCATACAGGAGAGAAACGTTATGAATGTAATGAATGTGGGAGGGCCTTTCGCTTGAGCACGCACCTTACTCGGCATAAGAGAATTCATACTGGTGAGAAGCCTTATGAATGTAATGAATGTGAGATGGCCTTCCGCCTGAGGGCACAACTTACTCATCATCAGAGAATTCATACTAGAGAGAATATTTAGGAGAGTTAACGTTGAGGAAAGGGTTTTCTCCAGAACAGATGTCTTTCTCACATCAGTTAATACTGAATAGAGAAATAACAAATAAGGAAAGCCTTTGAGCCAGAGCACAAAACTTAGAAAACCTAAAGTAACTCATATTGAAAAGCCATATGAATATAAGGCATGTGAGGGTTATAATTAGAACTACAAATTCTTTCTGAAAATTAAAGAACTTAATTTAAAGGGACATCCCAAAGTTGAGGCATATCTATTTTTTTTAAAGCCGGTATCCTAAAACTTTTTCTTCCTATCTAAACTTTCCTATCACCTTCCTTCCAAATCTTAGTGATTACTGTGTTGACTTAGATGCTTATTAAATTTAAGTTATTTAATCTTAGCTTCATTTAGTTTGTCAAATCTGGATTCTGACTTAATTCTTTTCTCTTCCTCCTCTTTCCTCTATACCTGTCTAACTTCCAACTATCCCAGTTAGCTGGATTACTAGTGATATCTCAATTGTTAGATTGGACTTACCTCAATTCTCAGAATTCTTGAACTCTGTAGAATTTAATTTTGTTGACCACTGACTCCTAATGAATACTTTCCACTCCTTGAATCTTTGTGCCACTGCATTCCCCTGGTTCTCCTACATATCTCCGGTTGCCATTCCTTGGTTTCATTTTCTACATTGTCATTCATATCCTACCCCTATCTTTATGGGAGTATATCAGAGATCTGTTCTGAGTTACCATTTGTCTACACTTTCTCTTGGATTTCTCATCTCTTGCATTTTGAACTAATAAATCAGTGCATACGGCTATTAGATATCTCTTTAATTCTAGCCCCATATCTCTGACTGCATATTATATATTTCTTCTTAGATTCCCAGTAGACCTCATAAATTAATGAACATTTCCAAAACAAAATTTCATCTTTCTCCTAAAATTCTCCTTCTTTGTCTTCCTATTTCCATTGAGAGCATCACCATGCTTCTGGATGTAATGGATGTATTTGATTTTTTGTTCAGTTGTGTCCAACTCTTCATGATCTTATTTGGGGTTTTCTTGAGAAAGATTCCATTTCCTCCTCCAGCTCATTTTACAGATGTGGAAACTGAAGTAAACAGGTTTAAGTGACTTGCTGAGGGTTAGACAGCTAGGAAGTATCTGAGACCAGAATTGACCTCATGAAGATGAGCCTCCCTGATTTCAAGCCCATTGCTCTATCCAATGTGCTTCCTAATAGCCTCATAGATTGCCATTCTTAGATTCATCCTTGCCCTTTCACCTTATAGAATGAGTCAGTGGACCAATTTTGGCATTTCTAGCCCTACAGTATCTCTCAAAACTTTTTTTCTTCTTTCATACACGAGTTCAGATCCCACTCTCACAATCTCAGTGAAGTCTCTTAATTGGTTTCCCTGTATCCAGCCTCTCGCATCCTCCACACAGCTACCAAAATCCCATAATATAGTACTGCCTGTATGTGTGTGTGTGTCAATGGGCTTGAGGCCAGATTTGAACTCAGGTCCTCCTGACTCTAGGGCTTGTGCTCTATCCACTGTGCCACCTAGCTGCCCCTAGATAGACCATCTTAGTGATCCTCATAGATGACATTTCATCACCCATTTTTATGACTTTGTATCAACTATTGTCTAGTCTGCAGTGCCAGACCCATCTCCTTATTTCTGCTTCATAATTAACATAGTTTTCTTCAAGTTTTGGCTCAAAAAATTACTTCTTGCATTATTTGGTATTTAGCTTGCATGTATTTGCTTTTTCTTTTTGCTTATCTCAGTGCATATTATTTCTGCCTGGTAGATTGTAAGTTTCTTCAAGGTAGGACCTGTTTGATTTTGGTCCTTTTATTTCCAACCTGGAGTTAGTTCCTGGCATGTGATAGGTTTTTTATACTTAAATGAGTGAATAAAATTGAAGCAGTAGCAAACATTTGCCCCCTCAGCCACTGTAATTAAAATTTGCTAAAATTATTGTGCATTTTTTCTGCTTTCTGATCACAGAAAAAGTATCCTTATTCCTTGCTAAAACTAATTCATTTTCCTTTAGTCTTAATCCTGCCCCCTCTTACATCTTCACTTTCCCTCTCAAGTGTATTTATTATTTAATTTTTAAATCCCCTTGTATGTAAAAAGTGTTGAGCTATGATGTGCTGATATGGTGTCTACTATGATATGTACCTGTGATATTTGATCTCTCCCTTCCTCCTCATTCCCAGTAGAGACTAAACCAAATGAGGGTAGGACCTCTTGGTTTGGATTGGTTTGATTTGATTGGGGGTTTTTTTTTGTTTCTTATTCTCAGCATGTTGTGTGTATTGTTCCACTAAACAGATTCTTGGTAAATGTTTGTCCCTATCCCTCTGAGAGCTCATTTCTATGCTGCTTAATCCCACAGAAGGTGGCAGCCAGGCTGAGACTTGAAATAAGGAGTAAAAGTGAAGGAGGGAGGGCATTCCAGGTACTGGGGGCAACAGGTTAAGATGATGTTGGATTTTCTGGGTTCATATTGGTGAAGAACTCACAAGCCACCTGATCCTTGTGTGCAGGTATAAAAAAAAACAAATTTATTAGGAAAAAATAAATAGTAGAGAAATGATAGAGAAAGCTAATCAGTTGAGCATATTATAGAGGATTAGCATTCTTTTTTGGGGTGGCTGGGTGGCGTAGTGGATAAAGCACCCGCCTTGGAGTCAGGAGTACCTGGGTTCAAATCTGGTCTCAGACACTTAATAATTACCTAGCTGTGTGGCCTTGGGCAAGCCACTTAACCCCATTTGCCTTGAAAAAACCTAAAAAAAAAAATCTAAAAAGAATTCTTTTTTTAATAAATATTTTATCTGCTTTTCCAACTACATACAATGGTAGTTTTAACCAATCTTTTTTTTTTTTTGCAAAGTTTTGAATTTTACAACTTTTCTCCTTCTCTCCCTTCCCTTCCCCCTCCCCTGACAGAAAGCAATCTGATATAAGCTTTACTTTTGTAACTAGCTAAGCATAGATCAATATTGAATGAGCTGTGAGAGAATAATCAGATCCAAAAGGAAGAAAGAAAACATGAGAGAAAACAAAATGACATAATACATGACAACTTTTAAAAATGGAAGATTTGATCTTCATTTAAACTCCCCAGTTCCTTCTCTGGATACAGATGGTATCTTCCATCACTAGTCCCTTAAAATTGTCTTTGATTATTATTTTACAGCCGAAATGAGCAAGTGCTGTCATGGTTGATCATCACCCCATGTTGTTAGAGAGTTCTTCTGTTAGAATGTTCTTCTGGTTCTGTTCATCTCACTCAGCATCAATTCATGCAGTCTTTCCAGACTTTTCTGAAATCCCAGCCCTTATGATTTCTTGTAGAACAATAGTGTTCCATCACATTCATATTCCACAATTTGTGCAGCCATTCCCCATTTGATCAGCATCCCCTCAATTTCCAGTTCTTTGTCACTACATAAAGAGTATCTGAGATCATATTTGAAGTCAATTCTTCCTGACTCCAGGCCCAGTGCTCTATGTATCTCTAGAGAATGAATTTGAGAAGGGAAAAACTGGAAATGTGGAAAAAAATTGGAAGCTCTTATAGTAGTCTAGGTGGGAAGTGAGTGGGGTTTATGTTAGGGTAATGGTGCAGTGGGTAGAGAGAACAGGATCTAGGCAAGAGCCGGTGTTGAAGCAAATAGGCCCAGTGAGGTGAGTTCTGGATGTAGAGGCAAAAGACCTGGCAGTCCACCTCTCTCTGACCTAACTTCTCTGGACCAGTCTGCTAATCCAGGAAAATCAGAGATTTGGACTAGATTACCTGGAAATATAGGAAGACAAATAACAAGCTTTACCCTGCAATTTAAAGTTCATCAGAGATATTTATGAAGTAAGCAATCTCAGGAAGACACAAGACTTGAGTTTCCCTTGGCAGTCATGTCAGCTCAGCCTAAAGCCAGTTTTTATTAAAATAATTTTTATTGATGTCTGTTTTTATATCATAATTTCCCTAAAACCACCCTCTATTACAAATGGTATTTTAAGGGGGGGGGAACAGTACAACAGATTAATATATTGAAAAAGTCTGAAAACATAAACAGTATGAAAGTTCCACTTCTAAAATGGGTGGGTGGGGTCTTATCATATCTCTTCATTTGATCCTTGCTTACCAATTAATATTTTTAATAACAATGAAATAACCACGGTTCCATAGTAATACTCTCCTTGCTACAGTTTTGACAAGCAAAACACCCATTCATCCTTTGCCAGTTTTGGGGGGCTCTTTAGAATTGAGTAGTTTGATGACACTCTTAGTTGTTCATTCAGCCTCTCTCTCAGCTAATTGATACACAGATTGTGAGTATTTGCATTATTTCTAGCTTCTGAGACTTCCAAACTTGAGACTTCCAAACTCAAAATTACCTAGATCATAACTAAAACTTTTTGAGCATTTAAAATTTTCAAAGCATTTTAAATTATTATCTCACTTGATCTTCACAATGACTTTATAAAGTAGGTACTATTATGATTCCTATTTCACTGTTGAGGAAACTGAGCCAAATTGGAGTGCTCAGGGTCATCCAGCTAGCCACTGTCTGGAGCTAGTTTTGAACTCAGGTCTTTCTATGCTCTCCACCAAGCCACCTAGTGCCTGTAGGTAGTAAGACTGGAACTCTAGAACTTGGCCAAACAGCAGCAAGTGTGATTTCCAACTTCTGTCGTCCTTCCTGGGGGTTAGTATAAGTGTACTATGAATGACACATGTTGATTCTCCTGAGGTTTTTTGTTCAGTTCTCAGTGTTCCTCTTGTATTCATTGTGGCATTGGAGATGATAAGGTATAGTTCTAGATTTCCTGATACCTGTCAAAGCTTCAGGGGTGCATAAATAACTTGTGACAGCAATAATCACTCTTCTGGGCTTCTTCCAACATGGGGGTGTGTTGGGATTTCTGATCTTGACCAATGGATCTGTATTGAGCTGGTTTCCTTACTTTTAAAGAGTTCTCAATTGAGGGCTGAAATTCATGCCTTACACATGTGTTTATTACTCTTTTTAATTCTGTGGTTTTTAAGAACAGATGTTACTTCAAGGAAATGTGCAAAATTTGTAGCTTTTAAAAGATTGCTCTTAAGGATGGCTTCTTGATAGTAAAAAACAGCAAAATAGCAAAAAAGTGGGAAAAGTCCTGAAAATTACGACTTATTGAGACATTTCAAGACTGGAAAATTGAAAATCCCAAAAAAAGATGAATTTAAGCTCAACTCAAATTTTCATTCAAAGGTAAATCCAAACTTTGTCATAATAAGTCTTAAAAGACCCGCTCAGATCTGGGTATTTTTGTTAGACTGTAAAACGTCTACCAGGGGCAGCTAGGTGGCATGATGGATAAAGCACCAGCCCAGGAGTCAAAAGTACTTGGGTTCAAATCCAGTCTCAGACACTTAATAATCACCTAGCTGTGTGGCCTTGGGCAAGCCACTTAACCCCATTTGCCTTGCAAAAAAAAAACCTATAAAAAAAAACATCTACCTAAAAATATCTTTGGGACTATTTTTTTTTTCATTCTCAGTTGCCCTGGAAGTCTTGCCCAGATGAAAGGAATGATGAATATGAGGAATATATTGCTTACCAGAGAAGCTGAATTATTGTGGAATTTCAGAAATTCCTAAATGAAAAAGTAATATTGCTACATAACCTTGCACCACAGCATAACTCTCAAAAGATTCAGACATTTTTCCAAGAGAGGAAAATAAGTGGATCTCAGTGACCTGGAAACCCATAGGTTGTAATCAAGACATTCTTCAAAAGTACATTTAAGATATAATAGGATGGGGGGAAACCAGATAAAGACCTAAAGAGTGTTTTGAAATTTCATAAATTAGATGTAAAAATACTTAAAGTAACTGGAAAAATGACATTGCATGTTAAGAGGTTATTTAAGATGTAAAAAATGCTGGTCAGGGGCAGCTAGGTGACACAGTGGATAGAGCACCATCCCTGGAGTCAGGAGGACCCAAGGTCAAAAGTGACCTCAGACACTTAATAATTACTTAGTTTGTGTGATCTTGGGGAAGTCACTTAACCCTATTGCCTTGCAAAAACTGGGGGGGGGGGGGAATGGTGAAATCTAGATGTCAATAAACTTAACTGTCTTACTTTATTCCAAATAACTTGCACACTATTGTGACATTACCTTGAATATAACTTGTTTTCAAAGGTTGAATTACTGGAAGGAGAAAGACGTGTTTCAAGGCAAGAGTGAAGGTAACAGCAAATGAGAGACTAAAGATGGGATGGGGAGGAATGAGTGGGAAAAGGAAGGTCTTGTTGAAAAAAAGGGGACTTAACAGAAGAGGTCCTAGGGACTGATGGTCAGGGTCATCATGTGAGATGAGTTTGCCATGGATGACTAATTTTCTGATAAAATATGGAGTGAGGGCCTTAGCTGAGAGTGTTGGGGAGAAACTCAAGAGAAGCCAGGCATTCAGTTGAGCAAGTAATAGATAAAAGGCTGTCTTCAAGAGAATAGTTTCCATTAAATGGGGATACCAGAAGCCAGATTAGGAGGTGGATGAGTGAGCAGTGAGAATAGATGAGGGGTTCCAGAGAGCAAATGCAAAGGTGTGAACACAGCCTTACAGGGATTGGAGAGGGTCATCTTTGTGGGTAGATGAGTAAGAGAGCTGGGGGTCATTTTATATCTGGCAAGACTGTCACCACAAATCCCAAATTACTCCATTTTCAAATCTATTTGAAGTAATATCCTTGAGGATTTGCTCTCTTCCACCAGATTTCTTGACAAAGTTGTCTCTCCCAGTTTTTCCAGTTCAGCACCCTTCGTCTAGACCCCTCCACCCTCTGGAAGTTGTTTTCTGAAGGCCAAGTGCCATGACTTTCTCTTCCATCATACTTCTTGACTTCCGTGAACTTCCAAGAACCAGAGAGAGGGGTCAAGCCTCAGATGACACGAGTTTGAATCTTTGTCAGAAGACATCCCCAGAGAGTCCCTCAGGACCCAGGTGATGGTTACAATTGCTATGCCACCTATCTGAATTGTTCTGTGCAAGGATGCAAAGTGAGCCAGGGGTTGTAGAGGTATGAATGAGATGGGTCTGAGTGTATTCTGACCTTTGGGAGCTCTCCCCCACAAAGGGTAAGTCTTCCCACATTTCCATCTCTGAGCAAAAAAGGTAGCTGGCATGTTTTGGTGATCCAGACCTGCAGTCTTGAACCTATAGAAGTCATGCACCCCCCCCCCCCACTGTTCCCAGCATGTCCAAGCCTTAGAGGATTGTCTATAGGCAGACTGTCACTGCCTCCCTCACCTCTGGCTTGGCCCTCAGCCCTTTCTGTTGGATTCGACTGCAGGGCAGCCCTTTGAGGACTGCGTCTGGATTTTCTACATCTCAAGCAGGCACACCGACCATCATGTTTGTGTGGAGAGCCTTGACCCACAAGCACAGTCTTGGGGCCCCTCCACTCAGTGCTCCCACCTGCTCACAAGAGCATCTGGTATCACAGAGGGCTGAGAAGAAGGAAGGAGAAGAAAGGTCCCTAGGTCTTGCTAGGGAAGTTGCCGTAGTATGTCTTAAGTGTTGTCTGTGTATCAAGGCCATTACATAGAGGAGATAGCCACTGGCTGCCTTGAGTTTCTTCTCCAGAACCCAAGACTGAAGCTGCCCCATTGAGGAGTGGTCTTCGTAGGGTCCTTGAGCCATGGGGATGTTTTCCTTTTCCTCTGTCCATCTCCCTGGTGACTAGCAAGGTCCCTGCCCATAGCAGGCAGTAAGGCAGTGCTTCTGAGCCAGTGAGGCCCCCCATTTCTGCACTGGGCCCCTTCCTCCTCTACCCCCATCTGCGGGCAGCCTGTGAAAGTGTCCAAGCTCCTCCTCACTTGCCTTGTTTTACTGCCCATAGGCTGTAACCTTTCTGGTTACATGGGTTGTGACCTTTCTGCCCTGGTGGATCATGCTCCTACCCCAGGACTCTGCTCTCTTTTGTTGACTTAGGAATATAGACTCTGTCCTTTGTCCAATTCCTCTAAAAATGTAGAAACTAAAATGAAGAAGAAACTGATGGAGATTTCCAAGAACGAGAGCGGAACTCAGTAATCAAAAAATGCTGGTTAAAACCACTTAGATCACCTTATGCCCACTGAATTGACAGAACTGATAAAATCTGATATTGGTCGGGCTGTGAGAAATAGATATTCTGCAACACTGCTTGGGTTATTTATTCATGTAAGCCCATAGAAAGCAGGAATATTTCTTTTTCCCTGGAATTCCCAGCATCTAAGCACAAAGTAATAAATCCTTGTTGAATGTCCAGTTATGATATCTTTGCTTTTTTTGTAACTTATTGACAAATCTAGATTTACGAGATCAATTTTCCATTATGAATTTTGTTACGGTTTTTAAAATTCATTATGAAAATACATGTTTAAAACTACATTAACCATGATGAATATAAAGGCTCTTAAACTCTTCATGTGCAATCCCAGGGTAAGACTGGCACCGGTGTGCCCTGATCTTTGAAACCTGCAATTGGGCCAGAGCTTTTTCACAATATGGATCTTATTCTGCCAGTTGGAGTTGGGGGCAGGGTAGCACCTATTGAAGTTGGACATTACTTAAGAGGATTCTTGTCCCCTGGGGCCTTGGCTCTGAATGCTGGTTCCAAAGCAGACTCTTCTAAGCTCAGGCCCTCCCATTGCAAAAAGGGAGGAAAAAGTATACTCCTCCTCAGGCTCTTGATTGTATGTGGGACACTCTAGGATCTCTCAAGGTCCACTCTCTAGGCTGACCTCTCCTTCCTTAAGCGGGATACCTGGTCTTCCACTTCTCAGGGCCTGGATGTCTCCCCATTTGCAGAACCTTGGCTCCAAGTTGCACTGACCAGATGTCCTTGGCCTGCAGCTTTCTAGGTCATGTGGTGCCCATGATTCTGAGGGAGAGTGGGCTCTGAGTCTCTTCATTTATGAGTGATTGACTCTTAGAGCAGGCTTGGACTTTCCAGGCAGATCAGCAATTGCAGCTTCCCCGACCTTTCTGTCCTATGACTTCTATGACAGCAGCAAGAGGGACACATTGTCTAAGTCGGACATGGGTCACATTGGTGTGACCCTGCCCTCTGGTTAGGTAAAGAAGGCACAGGTAGGACTCCTGCCCTCTGGAACCTGCAGTCAATCAGTAAACACTGATTTATTGCCTACATTGAGCCAGGCCTTGGGGATATAAAAAGGTTTTCAAAAGACAGCCCCTGCCCTCAAGGAGCTTAAAAGCCAGTAGGAAAGACAATACACAAAGACATACAAAGCAACTAACAGTACAGAATAAATAAGAATTAACAGAAGGGCAACTTGGTGAAGCAGTGGATAGAGTGCTAGGAAGTCACCTGAGTTCAAATCCGTCTTCAAACATATACTAGCTGTGTGACCCTGGGCAAGTTATGTAACTGCCTCAGTTTCCTCATCTATTAAAAAAATCCTCCCCATCTAGAGAAGGAAATGGCACTTCAATATCTTTGCTAAGAAAACCCAAAATGGGATCATGAAGAGTTAGATACAAATGAAATGAGTGAACAACAATTCAGAGAGGAAAGGCCTTAATTCCATAGTGCACAAGGAAGCAAGGATTCCTCTAAGGGGTGTGGGGAGACAATAGAAGGAAGGATTGTGATGACAAGAGCCTAGAAGGTAAGGAAGGCTTGGTGGAGAAAGTAAAATGAGGGAGGGTTCTAAGTAAGAAAGGAATAATTGCCAAGGCTGGAATTGAGAGAGACCAGGGCTAGGATTTCTGAATAATTAGAGCATATGGGAGAAGTAATAAGGAACCAGAGGAGTATGGTAGGCACTTATTCTTTGAAAGGCAGGGCTCCAGATTTAGGCACCAGAGGAAAGAACAGTAAATGAAAGTTACTGGGAGCATGCTGAATTCTAGCTAGTGACCCTAGAATTTGAAGGGACCCCAGACTTCATCTTGCCCAGTGGCTCAGTGATGTGCAGAATATTCGGGAGGATTAGCACCACTGGTGTGAAGGCTGCCAAGCCCTTTTCCAGGTGGTTTATTCACTTTTGGTGTCCTATCACCCAACTCACCTGTGGCTCCAAAAAGCTATAATGGCTACACCACAGTAAAACCATCTTAGCTAATGGGCTAAACCAAGGTGAGGATAACCAACAGGCCTCAAATCTTAGTGAATTGGGGGGGAGCAGTGTTTACCCTATGCAGATGAAGACTTTCTGATGTTTGAATGGGTACCATGAAGAGTTTGTTCCAATGGTCACGAAAGTGGCTGAAGCAGACACTGGAGCCCTAGAACTTGGTCAGACATCAAAGACAGCAAGGTCATCCATTGCATCCTGAACCATTACCAAACAACCTGAATTTGTGTCTTACCAACAGACATTGATGATTTGGGTAGAGGAGGTGAGGCTGATGACTTTGGGCAGTTCTGCCTCACTTAAATCCAATTCATGCTAAACTCGAGACATTATCTATGATGTCATTGGTCTTCTTTGAAATGAAGGACAAACAATAACAGTTCAGTGAATCTCAAACTTTTGTTCTCAAGACTCTTTACACACTTAAAAATGATTGAGACCCCCCCAAAGAGTATTTGTTTGTGTGGATTATATTTCCTGAGATCATAATAGAAATCAAAATGAAATGTTAAAATATTAACTCATCAAAGGTAAGAATAAACCTCTTTCATGTTAACATAAGTTATATTTTAAGTGAAAATAACTATTTCCTGAAACAAAATATTAATTTGTAAATTTCTTTCATGTCTAGCCTAAGAGAAGATAGCTGCATGAACTCTAACCCTAAAATTTCTGTTCATACATTCACTCTGCTGTGATGTGTTGTTTTCATATGGTCAAGTTCAACTATATGAAAAATGTAGCCTCACACAGATAATGAGACCAATAATATCTTGTTTTTACAGAAATTGTTTTGATGTTAGAGACCCCTGAAAAATCTTGGGGATCCCCAGATGTCTGTGAATAACAATGAGAATCACTAATCTAGTCAACCCTTCCCTGCTGTCTTCGTCACTGACCTCCTGGAGAGCAGGGATTGTCTTTTGCCTTTGTGTCCTGGTGCTAGCACATGATCTGATTCAGAATTGGCACTTCACAAATATTAGCAATTTTTAAAATGACTGATATTTTACATGTTTTAGATTGTCATATTTTATAGTACCTTCATTTCTAAATATCACCTTTTGCCTCCCCTATACACTTTGTAGGGAGACCATGATATTAGGGAGGTAATGCCATGACAAGCACATGAACTGGATTTGAGTGAGGGGGGCTGTGCAAGGCATCAACCTCACCTCCAGAGTCATCTGGATCTAGTGGCCAGATATGATCAGGACAACTGAAGATGTCCCTGGATGTGAGGTAATCTAGGTTAAATGACTTGCCCAAGGTCACACAGCTAGTAAATGGCAAGTGTCTAAGGTTGGATTTGAACTGTCCTGCATCCAAGGCCAGTGCTTTACCCACTGCGCCACATAACTGCCCTACACACTTTGTAAGAAAGACTTAAAAGAAGTTCAGCAGGATTAATATTTCAATCAAGCCTAGCAGTATGTACAATATTTCATAGCAATAATCATATACTTCAGGGAAGGAGTTGCATTTTCTCAGCTCTTTTCCAAGGCCAAGGATGGTCATTAGGATGACACATCCTTTTCATTCTTTTCACTCATATTGATATATATATTACATATATTGTCTTATATTCATTATATCTAGTTTTCCTTTGTTATATTCATTGTATATATTGTTTTCATTAAAGAATAATGTATAATTTGCTTTACTACATTCGTTCATGCTTATCTTTCTGAATTCCTCTCCTTTATGATTTCTAAACCCCCAGTATTGTGGATTCTTTACCTTTTTGTGTCATGGAGCCCTTCAGCAATCTGGTGAAACTAATGGACCTTGTCCCACAATAATACTTTAAAATAATTGACAGAAATGCTAATTTTCAGTTAAAGATTGGTGAAAACAAAAATGTAAAAGACCTATCTATGCCTATGGACCCTGGTTAAGAATCCTGCACTACACATTCATCTCCAGATGGATTCTGAAAGGCCCAGAAGAATCTGGGTCCCGAATAATTTTGAGGGGGGAATGATGCAGGGGAAAGAGGAAGAGAATTGTGAATGTAGAAACTGGGTGAAGATGTCAATTAACCAGAAGTAGAGAATTATGATTGTAACAGAAACAATTTCTAATCTTAAAAGCTGCTTGGGTGGGGACCCCCTCCCCCCATTCTTCATGTACCATTGATTGTTTAATGTAAAATTTGGCTTCACCCTCTACCTAATTCTGAGTCCAGGAAGGGGAAGGGAGTTCACCTTTTGCCCTCTGGAGGAGAGGCAAGACATAAAAACCTGGGTTGGACCCTGGCTGGAGGCCGCAGTCTTCTCTGAACTGTGGTCCAGCCAATGCTGCTTGGCTGTTCTTTTATCTCTCCATCTCTCTCTCCCTAGCTCTTCCTATGTTTTCTAACCTTTTTAATAAATTTTGGTTTTATTTCAAAAAAAAGAATCCTGCATTATATTTATGTACAACTGTTTTAATCATTGCCCCATTAACAAGATACAGGAAAATTATGTCACATCTTTAAATTTTAATTCCTATTCTCTACAAATTATTTGCAATAACCAATTAAGCATTCTATCAAACATATTTTATAGGACAAATGTGATCCTTGTACAAATGATCATGATAGCATCCATTCAGAAGGCTACCAGAAGAGCACTCTGATTTTCTACCTGGTCACCCTTTCCTCCATGCACATAATTTGTTCTTTTCTTGTGAGGACATTTTTCATTCTTGTTCTCCAAATTTTCTCATTCTATATTCTAGCCTCCCCATAACCACAAGATGTTTTTTGATTGCCCTCTGTCTGATCCATATCTTTAGTTCTCCAGAGGCAGTGGTCTGTGACTTTCTGATGCCATCTGTCTACAGTAATAAAATGCCTATATTGAAGAGATGTCCCTTCAATTTTCATAGGAAACTGGGGTCTGTAAAAGAACTCTGCAGTCCTCTTCCCACTTTCTTCTCTCTCCGCAGCTCTGGGCCCAGATGAATCTGTTGTACTCCGACCTAGATATACATTGGTCAGATAAATACATGGTATTGGGCAAACATCGGGCAAATCCATGTCGAAATCTGGGCAGGAGCCATTTGTCATTCATCTAGTCTTTCCTGTGTGGATGGATAAACCAGAATCTCTTTAGTGATTACAGATTTTTTCCAGGAAGCTCCGCAGGGTCATAGAGCTCAATGCCATCAACACAGTGCCATCTGCAAATTGGACCATCTGGAAGAGCTCATCGCGCCCAAGGAATCCCACTTGGACCTGGACTTTGTGCTAGAGCCCCTCCATCACCATGCTGAATTCTTTAGAAAATCTATCTCCTTATGTTTATTGATGTTTATTACATAGTTGTTTTATTATAATTTATATTGGTCATATTATTTGACATTGATTTTAATAATAGCTATATTATTATTTAATTAACTATATAATTACAATATTGTTCCTATTATATCTTACAAGGAATCTCAAATGACCTCAATATGTGGATTTGGAAACATCTTAATTTCAAAAAACCCTCCAAGGTGGCATATTTTTTAAATTAAGTCAAAAAAGCATTTTTGTAAACAACAAATGTAATACATTCTTATGTTTTCTTTAAATCAGTCATCTCTAAGATAGAAAAAATTGTATATTATTGGGTAAGCTGCTTGTTCCCTTGTACTCTCATTGAGGATGTCCTCAATTTTCAAAAAGAGCCTCATAAAGATTTTGTATGGATGGGATGTGTCAATAATTATTGTTCTCTGAATCATCTTTTTTTTTGTACTCATGAGTCAAGATTTTTTCTTCTGACCTTGTTACCATCTCCTTCCTCAAATGTAACATGGATCTTTTGATCTAATCTGGTTGCTTTTCTCTTTTTTATTTGCTTCCTACAAGTGCAGTAGTTACACTATCCTTGATGGAAAAAAAAATTTACGTTATTTTAGCAGACGTTTTTCATTGCTTTTTCTGCTTATGTTCTTTTCATTTCCATCCTTTAATGTCTTCTTTTTAGGTTTTTGCTAGGCAATGGGGTTAAGTGGCTTGCCCAAGGCCACACAACTAGGTAATTATTAAGTGTCTGAGGCCAGATTTGAACCCAGGGACTCCTGACTCCAGGGCCGGTGCTTTATCCACTACACCACCTAGCTGCCCCCCTTTCATGTCTTTGGAATGCTTTCGCCTAGTTGAATATCAGGTTTCCAAGTTGGTTTTTTTTAATCTGCTTTTGCCCTCTACTGCTGCTCTGCTTCATGTCCCAAAACTGGTCCAAGGCCTTCATCAACTTTAACGTTTCACAGACATGACTTGCAGCAGCCATTTTTGCAAATTTGTTTTTGTTTTTCCAAGGCAATAGGCTTGAGTGACTTCCCTGAGGTAGCCCAGCCAGGTAGGCGGCTATGCCTGAGGCTGGATGTGAACTCAGGTCCTCTTGGCTTCAGGCTCAGTGCTCTAACCACTGCGCCACCTAGCTGGCTTTCTCATAGATTTTTCCATTTCTATATATTTTTAATTTTTTGGAAAGAAGTCCGGAAATATGCTTATCAGGTGCTACATCGCAACTCTTGTGTCTGTTATGGCCGAAATTAATTTCTGAGTGCAGTTACCATTGTGATGTTTCATTGCCGTTCTCCACTTCCCATTTTTTTATTTGTGATGTCATGGATTCAACCTTTTTTGAAGAATGCGCCATATCGGATTCCTTACTGTTCTTATTCTAAATTCTGGTCTTAAAACAGTTTCATTCTTTATGATATTAGCTCCTGTTTCTTTTTTAAAATCTTGTATTGATTGTAGGCAGGGGGATTAAGTGACTTGGCCAAGGTCATACAACCAGGCCGCCTTTGAACCCCGGTCCTGCCGACTCCAGCGCCACCTGGCGGCCCTCAGCGCCAACCCCATGACGTCAGCCTCTGGCCCCTGGAATCCTGGCTGCCGCGGGCCCGGAGTCGGGAGGGTCCGGGTGCGAATCCGGCTCGCGGAGCCCGATGGGCCGGGGCGGAGGCCGGGGTGCCCCGGGGCGCACTGCCAGTAAGCGTGTGAAGCTGCCAACGTCCCGGGGCACAAGGAGGGGGGCAGCAAGGCAACGCCGAGACCTGGGGCCGGGGACCCCACGCCTCCCCCCAGCTCTGCATCCGGGCCTCCTCCCGGCCGCGGCGCTCCGCCCCTGTCCGCAGCGGCCAATCAGCGCGGCCTCCCTCCCGCCGCCCCGCCCACCCCGGCCTTTTTCTATAAAAGCCGGAGGCCCGGCGGACGTCACTCGCTCTCTGTGAGCATGCGCGCACCCAGCGCACTACATTTCCCAGAAAGCCGTTCCCCCTCGCGACGTCGCAAAAAGAGGGCCGGACGCTCTTGCGTCACTTCCGCTCGGGCGCGCTCGCCCCGCCCCCCTCCTCCCGCCGGCCCGTCAGGACCCGTCGCTTCCGGCCGCCTCGCCTCTGCTCCGGCTGCGCCGTCGCCGCCCCCGGACCCCAGCCCGGCATCCCCGCGTCCCCGGCCCGGGGTGAGTGCGAGGCGGAAGGGCTGGGCCCAGCGGGGAGGCGGAGCCCCGGGAGCCTGGGGGAGGGAGGGGGAGGGGCGGGAGCCCGGCCCGGCCAATCCGGAGCGCCGCCTCTGCCTTCCTCCCGCCCCCGGCCCGCCCACGCCCTCCTCCCGGGCGGGGGGCGGGGGGCCCGCGGGGCCGGAGCTCCACCCCCGCCCGCGCCCCCGGGGTCCTGACCCGGAGACCCTCCCCACGCCCGCCGCTTCAGGCCCGGGCGGCCCCGGGCCAGCCGGGCCCTGAGGCGCCGAGGCCCGGGGAGCCCGCGCGGACGAAGCTTCCCCGCGGCGGCGCCGAGGCCCGGGCGGCCGGTGAGAGGGTCCCAGGGGGCCGGTGAGAGGGTCCCGGGCGGCCGGTCGGTGACAGGGTCCCAGGGGGCCGGTGACAGGGTCCCGGGCGGCCGGTGAGACGGTGACAGGGTCCCGGGCGGCCGGTGACAGGGTCCCGGGCGGCCGGTGACAGGGTCCCGGGCGGCCGGTGAGAGGGTCCCGGGCGGCCGGTGAGAGGGTCCCGGGCGCCCGGCCCGGCCCCCGAGGCTGCCCGCGTGCTGGCCGCTTTGCTGGACATGATAACGTTGCCTCCGGGCTAGACAACAGCGGAGCACGGAGCCCGTCCGTACGACTGACCCGTTTCTGAGGGGTGACCTGCTCCTGCACCCCCACAGCCCCCCACACCCTGGGGCCGGGGCCGTTCCTTGTGTACCCCAGGCCCGGCGGTGTGGGGGACGGCCCGGCCCGGGACGCGTGCGCACACGGCGCCCCGAGAAGCGGCACCGAGACGCCTGCGGGCCTCTGCTGCTCGGCTAGCGGCGGGGCAGCCGGGGGTGCCGGGCAGGATGCCCAGCGGCGTGCCCTCGTCAGAGGCCGCACTCTGAGCCAGGCAGATGAACAGCGGCTCAGGAAACGGGATCGCCAGCTTAGAGGAACCACGCTAGCTGTTTCCATGGACTGCTGAGGCCCAACCTGTGCCAGAGCATCCCCAGCTCCGCCTCCTCTGATGTGCCACGGTCGGACGCCCAACTTGTCTCCAATATAGTGATATTGTTCGGGCCCTCTTTGATAGCAAAGGATGAGAACCAACCAACCAATAACATACAGACCTAGCGGGTCTGCTACTAAAAGGCAAAGTTTGGGAGGCTTCGACCAGCTCTGCCTCAACAGAACCCCAGGCCTGGTCAACAAACCGACCCTCCAACCTCTCCTGTAGTAAAATGTCAACTCCTTTGGTTTTTCACAAGGTTGCTTGCAAGCCTGGAGACTTCTGTCCCAAGAATTGTGTGTGATCCCCTGCCCACGAAAGGAAACCCCAACTGGACAAGGCAACCAGGGGCAAGAACACCCCCCACACCCCTTCTTAGAGAGTCTGGTGAAAGGGCTCACTCGCAGCACCCCACCCCAGGAGTTGGCAAAGCGACAGTCTCTCCTTTTAACTGATGCTGTGCTCAGCCCTCTGCTAGTGACCCAGACCAAGAGGACCAATCAGGACTGATCATCATGAGGCCAGAGGTGGGCTCCAGAGCCCCCAGGATGGGTGCCTCTGGGTGTGCTCTGTAGATGGGAGCCCTGGCTCAGCTGTTTCCAGAATAAATAAAACTAAATGCAAAGTAGTTCAGTGCAAGGTAGATAGAGAGTGAAAATACTCACAGCACCAGGAACAGTGGGGTTGATCTGTCCAGGCTTCACAAAGGACATATTGAGTAGCAAGAGAGAGAAGGAAAGAGGAGCACTTTCTAGGAAGGTGATGTTGGCTCAACTGGTGAACATGGGGATAGTGAGGACCAAATTGAGAAGAGCTTAAGAGCCAATACAGGGGCTCAGTCATTGATGCTATAGCCCCATCTATCTTGTCTGGAGAGAGGATTAAAGGAAGGAGACCATCTCAGTGGTGGTTCAGAGAGGCCACTCTATGGGGTGATCTGGAGGTTGGGATCCCAGAAATGAAGGGGGTGCCCTCCATAAGAAGGAGGGCCAATACCGAGTCCTAACCTGGACTTTTCTTTCAGAGAGTTCTCTGCTCCCTTGTTTCTGGCTCTGGCCTCCTCTTCCCAATGTCACCTGTTGCACAAATGCTGAGGTCATTGTTTCCCTCCCATAACAGCCCTTCACCGGCTCTCAGTTCCCCAAACCCACACACCAGGACCAGGTTCCCCCCAACACCATTAGTGACAGTGTCCACTCCTTGAAAGCCTCCCCAGTCCAGAAAGGCTTCCCAAGACTTCCCTGCATTTTTCCTTGATTACCTGGTCATCTCAGGAGCTCTCTTTGACCCACCATATCAGCTGGATGGTGGTGGTATCTCTAGTCCCTGCCTCTCACGGTTCCATTTTCTTTCCCAGCTCTGCTTCCCTGGGAAGAGGCCGCTTGGAAGAGAAGAGAAGAGAATGGCCCCAGTCCTCCTAGCAGCCAGGGCCTGCCAGGTAAGGGAGTGCTTGTTCTTTTCCTAGAATAACAGCTGAACAGGTCAAAGATTGTGTGATTGTTCCTGTATTCTTTAATGGAATGTTCAGTTCTTTTTTATGACTTAATTCTTTCCCCAATTAAATTTAAAAAGAATTTTTAACCTTAGTGTTTTTTAAGATTTGAGTTACAAATTCTCTCCCCTCCCTCTCTCCTCTTCCCCCTACCCTTTAAAAAAGTGAACAATTTGGGTGGCTAGGTGGCGCAGTGGATAGAGCACTGGCCCTGGAGTCAAGAGTACCTGACTCGGTACTTAGCTGTACTTAGCTGTGTGGCCTTGGGTAAGTCACTTATAACCCCATTGTCTTGCAAAAAAAAAACCCTAAAAAAAAAAGGTGAACAATTTGATAGAGGTTGTACATGAGTTGTTATGAAAAACATACCAACACCGGTCACGTTGCAGGGAAATTCTGTCCCTCCCCCAAAAAACAAAAACAAAAATAGTATCCTTCAATCTGCATTCAGACTCCATCAAGTCTTTCTCTGCAGATGGAGAACATTTTTTTGTAATTGTCTTGGATCGTTGTATTGCTCAGAAAAACTAAGCCATTCATAGTTGGTCATCTCCCCAGTGTTGCTATTCCTGTGTCCAGTGTTGACCTAGCGCCAGCTCATTTCACTCCTACATAGATGTCTTTCCAGGTCTTTTTGAAAGCATACTACATTTCTTATGGCACGTAGCACTCTGTTGCAATCACACACAACTTGTTTAGTCATTTCCCAATTAATGGATGTCCCCTCAATTTCCAATTCTTGTTTGTGTGTGTGTGTTTATTTTTTATTTTGTTCAAGTGGTGCTTTTTATACATTACTAAAATATTTAAGAGTAAACATAATATCCCCTCCCCCCCCAAAATATAGACCCTCAAGAGAAATAAAGTAAAAGAAAGAGAAAAAAAATTGTGTTTCAGTCTGTGTTCTGATACCATCAGCTCTGTCTCAGGTGGATCACATTCTTTATCATAAGTCCATCGGAGAACTTACTTGCATATTTTTCTACTGTTGCTGTTGCTGATTGTCATTCCCTCCATCCATACCTCCCCACTACCATCTATTATATTTTCTCTTTCCTTTCACTCTGTCCCTCTTCTAAAATGTGCTGTAGGGTAGCTGAGTGGCTCAGCAGACTGATCACCGGCCCTGGGGCCAAGAGGGCCCGAGCCCACATACCTCCCCTGAGACCCAGCAACCACCCAGTCCCATGATCCCAGACAGACCACTCAATCTCAGCCCCTTGTAAGAAGTAAAAAAGAAAATCTGTTATATCTGACTATCCTCTCCTATGATCTACCCTCTCCTCTATCACCTACATCCCCCTTTCCCCCTTCTCTCCTTTATACTCTAGATATCTATAGCCTATTGAGTGTGTGTGCTGTTTCCTCTCTGAGTCATTTCTGATGAGAGTGAAGGTTCCCTCATTCTCCCTTGCCTTCCCCCCTCCTATGTCACTGCAAAATCTCATTGTAATATATGTATGTGTGTGTGTGTGTGTGTGTGTATATATATATATATATGTATGTGTATATATATATATATATATATATGTCTTTTATACTAAATATCTTAGTCTATTCTACCTCTCCTTTTTCTTACTCCCAGTACATTTCCCTTTCAACAAGTGACTCCATTTTTACCATATAGCTTAACTTCAAATTCAGCTCTCTCCTGTGCTTCATCTATAAAAAACTCCTTCTACCTGCTCTATTAAATGAGAAGGTTGATATGAGTATTATCAGTGTCATTTTTCTGTGCAAGAATACATGCAGTTCATCATTATTAAGTCCCTCATTTTATTTACCCTTCTCCTCTCTCTCTCTCTCTATGCCTCACCTGAGTTCTGTATTTGAAGATCACACTTTCTGTTCAGCTCTGGCCATTCCAACAGGAACATTTGAAATTCCCCTGGTTCATTGAAAGTCCATCTTTTTTCCCTGGAAGAGGACATACAGTTTTGCTGGGTAGTTGATTCTTGGTTGCATTCTGAGCTCTTTTGCCTTCCGGAATATTATATTCCAAGCCCTACAAGCCTTTAATGTAGTTGCTGCTGAGTCCTGTGTGATCCTGACTGCAGCTCCATGATATTTGAATTGGGTCCTTCTGGCTGCTTGTAATATTTTCTCTTTGAATTGGGAGTTCTGGAACTTGGCTATAATATTCCTAGGGGCTGTTGTTTTTGGATCTCTTCCCAGGGGAGATCAGTGGCTTCTCTCAATTCTATTTTGCCCTGTACTTCTAGGATATATGAACAATTTTCCTGTAGGAATTCTTTAAAAATGAGGTCAAGGCTCTTTTCCTGATCATGACTTTCAGGTATCCCAATAATTTTTAAATTATCATTTTTCCTGGATCTGTTTTCCAGATCAGTTGTTTTTTCATTGAGATATTTCACATGTTCTTCTAATTTTTCATTCTTTTGATGTTGACGTATTGTGTCCTGACTTCTTTTAAAGTCTTAAGATTTATTTTCCTCAGAGACCTTTCTTATCTCCTTTCCATCTGGCCAATTCTGCTTTTTAAAGCATTCTTCTCCTCAATAACTTTTTTTTCAGATTTTTCAAAGCAATGGGGTTAAGTGGTTTGGCCCAAGGCCACACAGCTAGATAATTATTAAGTGTCTGAGGTTGGATTTGAACCCAGGTACTCCTGACTCCAGGGCCAGTGCTCTATCCACTGCACCACCTAGTTGCCCCTCCTCAATAACTTTTTGAACTGTTTTATCCATTTGGCCTAAGCTGGTTTTTAACATGTTCTTTTCTTTTCTTTTCTTTTCTTTTCTTTTCTTTTCTTTTCTTTTCTTTTCTTTTCTTTTTTAAGATTTTTCAAGGCATTGGGGTTAAGTGGCTTGCCCAAGGCCACACGGCTAGGTAATTATGAAGTGTCTGAGGTCAGATTTGAACCCAGGTACTCCTGACTCCAAGGCCGGTGCTCTATCCACTGTGCCACCTAGCTGCCCCTAACATGTTATTTTCTTCAGCACTTTTTGGATCTTCCTGACTAAGCTGCTGACTTCTTTTTCATGTTTTTCCTGCATCTCTCTTATTTCTTTTCCCAACTTTTCTTCTATCTCCCTCACTTGATTTTCAAAATCTTTTTTGAGCTCTGTCATAGCCTGAGCCCAATTTTCGTTTTTCTTGGAGTCTTTAGATGCAGGAGCTTGTACTTCCTCATCTGCAGATTGAGTACTTTGATCCTTCTTGGAATCATAGACAATGTATTTCTCAATGGTGTTCCTCTTTTTTTCTCTGTTTACTCATTTCTCCAGCCTGTACCTCATTTTGGGGTGCATCCTGAGCTTTTGTGTATTATTGGGACATCCCCTCCACAAGTATCTCAGTGTGTGAAGCTCTGTCTTCCCTCTTGGTCTGTGAATAACCATAAGCATACCCCTCTGCCAGGGGACTGAGGTGAGGGGTGGGGATCTGCTGTTCTATGGGGGGGCCTAGACTGCGATCAGGATCTGAATGTGGTCAGAGCCCCAGAGTCTTGTTCCAGGTACAGAGGACAGACCTCCGCAGTCTCCCTCCCCTGCCTAAAGTGGGCTGAGCACTCAGGGCTCAGTTGCCTGGGGGCTCCTGCTTGCTGGCTCCACACCTACTTCTGTTTCCTGGATCTGGGCTGCCATCGCCCTGAGAGCCTGGGCTTCCTGTACTCACCCTGGCAGAGGTTCCCCCCACTGATGCTCCAAGTTGTGCCCAGTGCTCCCCAGGGTGCAGCAGGTCAGGAAACTGCTTCTGCTGCAGGAGCCACGGGTCCCAGGCGCCTAGGGCTCTTTCTGGGAGGCTGAAGTTTCTTCACTTTGGCGGGGCCACCACTCTAACCCTGTGGAGCAGTTTTTCCACTTTTCCCTAGGTTACCTTGCTCTGGAGAATTGCCTCATTGGAGCTTTCCATGGGTTCTGTCTCTCAAAAATTTAGTTAAGAGTCATCATTTTAAGATTTTTGAAATATTATAGAGAGAACACCTAGGAGAGGCTCTTCTGTTGCCATCTTGGCTCCACCCCCCCCCAATTTCCAATTCTTTAAAAGAGCTATCATAAAGATTTTTGTACTCATAGGTCCTTTTTTAGGGGGAAAAAAAACCTTTGGAATATAGACCTAGTAATGATATTGCTTGGTTCCAAATTTTATTCTTTCTTTGCGCCAATTCCTGATAAGAGTAAGGTTCATTGGATCTCTATCCTTCCCACCTTCCCTATTTTTCTCTCCACTGTGAAAGCTCTTTTGCACTCTTTTATATGAGATAACTTCACCCAGTACATTCCTCTTTCTTATCCTTTAATTTTATTTTTTTAACACAATCATCCCAACATGATCAATTCGTACCCATGCCTTCTGTCTATGTATGCTCCTCCTAAGTGCCCTCGCATTGAGAAAGTTTCTAGGAGTTATAAATATCATTTCCAAATTAGAATATAGATGATTTAACTTATTGAAATCCTGATGATTTCTCTTTTTTGTTTACCTTTGTTTTCTTCTTTTGAGTTTTAGACTTGAAAATTAAATTTCTATTTGGCTCTGATTTTTTTCATTAGGAATACTTGAAAGTCCTCTAATTCATTGCATATCTATTTTTCTCCCAGAAGGATTACCCTGTGATTTGCTGGGTAGGTGATTCTTGGTTGTGTTTTTTTTGTAGTCTTTTTGGCCTTCTATAATATCATATTCTGTAATATCATCCTCCAAACTCTCCAATCCTTTAATATGGGAACTGCTCAGTTTTGTGTTATTCTGAATATTCCTCAATAGAATTTGAATTGTTTTGCTTTGGGTTTTGTGTTTTTTTGGCTGCTTGCAATATTTTCTCCTTGAATTGGAAGCTCTGGAATTTGGCTATAAAACTCTAGAGAGTTTTTATTTTGGAATCTTTGTCAGGAGGTGATTGGTGAATTCTTTCAATTTTGATTTTTCCCTGTGGTTCTAGAATATCAAGACAGTTTTCCTTGATAATTTTTTGAAAGACAGTGCTCTTTCTTTGATCATGGCTTTCAGATAGTCCAATAATTTTTAAATTATATCTCCTGGATCTATTTTCTAAGTCAGTTGTTTTTCCAATGAGATGTTTCACTTTTTCTTCTTTTTAAAATTCTATTTTATTTATTATTTTAGTTTCATTGTTCCTTGATGTCTCATAAAGTCATTACTTTCCACTCACCTAATTCCAATTTTTAAGGAATTATTTTATTCAGAGAGCTTTTGTACCTCCTTTTCCATTTGGACAATTCTACTTTTTAAAGGAGTTTTTCTGCTCAGTGAATTTTTTTTTTTAGGTTTTTGCAAGGCAAATGGGGTTAAGTGGCTTTCCCAAGGCCACACAGCTAGGTAATTATTAAGTGTCTGAGACTGGATTGAACCCAGGTACTCCTGACTCCAGGGCCAGTGCTTTATCCACTGCGCCACCTAGCCACCCCTCAGTGAATTTTTTAATATATTTTTTCCATTTGACTGTTTCTACTTTTGATGACATTCTTTTTGTTTTTGTTTTGTTTTGTTTTTGCAAGGCAATGGGGTTAAGTGACTTGCCCAAGGTCACACAGCTAGGTAATTATTACGTATCTGAGGTCAAATTTGAACTTAGGTCCTCCTGACTCCTGGGCCATTGCTCTGTCCACTGCACCACCACCTAGTTGCCCCTTGATGACATTCTTATTGACATTCAATGAAGACTTTGAATTTCTGTACCTCTTTTACCAGTTGGTCTATTTTTTTGTGCCTCCTTTACCAGTCTGTTGATTCTTTTGTCATGATTTTCTTACATCATTCTCATTTCTCCTCCTGATTTGTCCTATTTTCTTTTACTTTATTTTTAAAATTCTTTTTAAGCTCTTCCATGGATTGAGATTAATTCATATTTTATATGTACCACTTTTTGACTTTGTTGTCTTCTTGAGTGATTGTTTTTGATCCTCCTTGTCACCATAATAACTTTTCTATAGTGGGAATTTTCCTATTTCTTGACTTGTAATTCTGTACTCTACCATCCTCTACCATCCCAAGTTTCAGTTTTTATGTAAAAGTTTCCAGAGATAATTCTAGGGAACTCCAAGCTTTCAGTTTTTCCGAGATGTTATGATCTAAGGAGAAAGTTGTTTACCACTCCCCAGCCTGTGTCCTGCTCTGGGAGGGACCACAAACCTTTTATCAGCCCTGGAACTGGGACCAGGTTCCCACTTCTCTGCAGCCATGTGCTGCTCATTGCCCTGGGTCTGCCCCACCAGGCCTGGTTCCAGGAGCCAAGTATGAGCAGAGCAAGAGTCCTGCCTTGGTGCAGGCCAAGGAGCCCCTGCAGGCTCCTGCTGACCCTTACCCCTGTGGGCTGAGAGCTGCAGAAGCAAACCCTGCCGATGACCCAACTCTTCATGTGCACTGTGACCCTTGCTTGTTCCCCCAGACCATCTCACCTGTTCTAGTCAGCTCTCCTCCATCTTCCTCTTTTGATTCCTGGAACCAGTCTTGGTTCACTCCCAGAGGTAGAGAAAATCCCCACATCCCACTGATCCCTCTCTGCTACCCCACAGCTCCATGCAGCGTGCCTTATCAGCCCACCCTCCATCTCTGGACTCTAACTCTCCTGCCTGAGATGCTCTCCCTCCTCATCTCTGCCTCCTGGCTTCCCTGGTTTCTTCAAATCTTAGCTCAAATTCCACCTTCTACAAGAATCCTCTCCTGATCTCCCTCAATGCCAGGGCCTTCCCTCTGCTAATTATTTCCTATTTATCTTGTATATAGTTGTTAGTACATTTATTGGTCCTTCATTTGCAAAGAGGACCCGTGATATACCCGGATGATGTCTTGACTTGTGTGTGAATTGTATTTCATTGAGGACGAGTTGCACAGAGTGGTCAGCTTCACTCTCTTTTCCAGAGTCATCAAAGTCCAATGGCGAGACAAAAGTCAAGCTGACTGGCCATAACTCAGATACAATGGATGGCCTTGGCAACTTCAATGTCTGACCAAGTTCTGACTCCTCCATAGTGCCTGCTTGAGCCATCTTCATGGCCAGTGAAATACATTGTTCTCATCCACCTATTCCATCAGGGGAAGTCCTCCCATGTTGGGGCAGACATCCCTTAACTCACCAGTGGGTTTGAGGCTGAGTGGCTACCTTCACCTGGTTTAGCCTCTCTGCTGAGACAGTTTACTAGGAAGGGGCCATTATTCAGCCACAGGTGAGAGTGGGGGGAGATGGACACCAGAGGAATCAGGAAGACCTGTATTCAAAACTTATCTCAGATACTAGTATGTGACCCAGGGCAAGTCACTTCACCCTGTCTATCTCAGTATCTTCATCTATCAAATGAGCTGAAGAAGGAAATGGCAAACTATTCTAGTATCTTTGTGAGGTCATGAAGAATCAGACACCACTGAAATGAGTGAACAACAACAGCACCCATTCTGGGGGAGGGTGGGTGCCCTCTGGGCCAGAAAATCCTCAAAGACTACACTATTTGTTCATAATTGTTTGCTTGTTGTTGCCCCAATTGACTGTAAGCTCCTTGAGGGCAGGGGATGTCTTTTGCCTTTCTTTGTATCCTCATTCTCTCTCTGCCTTGGAACCCTAACTCCTGTTCTTCAACCTTATTGTGACTTCCAATCCTTTGGGCCATCTCCAGTCTCCCTGATTCATATCTGACCACGGGACCCAGATGGCTCTGGGAGAGAAAGTGAGGCTGGGTTCTTAGCCCAGCCTGTCCATTCAGATCCAATTCATGGGCTCATCAAGATGTCACTTCCTTGATGTCATGATCTTCTTAAAGAGTGAAGGTCAGGGGGCGGCTAGGTGGTGCAGTGGATAGAGCACCAGCCCTGGAGTCAGAAGGACCTGAGTTCAAATCCAGCCTCAGGCACTTAATAATTACCTAGTTGTGTGACTTTGGGCAAGTCACTTAACCCTATTACCTTAAATTTTAAAAAAAGGTAAAAAAAAGAGTGAAGGACAAGGCAGCTAGGTGATGCAATGGACAGATCACCAGCCCTGGAGTCAGGAGGACCTGAGTTCAAATCCAGCCTCAAACACTATCTGGCTGTGTGATCTTGCAAGTTATTTAACCCTTGCCAAAAAAAAAAAGAGTGAAAGACCATCATCATCATCTTTGTATTCCCAGATCTTAGCTCAGGGTCTGGCACCCAGTGAACCTTTAATGGATTAATTTTTCCAACATTGATTCAGACCTTTGTTTCTCATCTTCCTGTTTGATTTGTTAAGTCTGAGAAAGATTAAAGTTATCTAAAATTAGTGTTACTATCTACTTCAATTATCTATTCGCTTTCCCATTTTTTTGTTGTTGTTGTAGATCTGATGTTTGATGATGATTCTATTTTATGGTCTTTTTCTCCTTTAATTATGGTAATTATTCTGCTTTTACACTTTTTGTTGCTTTTCATTTCTGAAATCATATTTGCACTTCCCACTTCTTAGGACTTTAGCAGATTTTATTCCAAATTTTCCTTTTTTAAAACTATAAATCTCTATGCTTCAGCTGTGTTTCCCATAAGCACAAAATTTTAGATTTTGTTTTCTTTTCAGCTGCAATTTGCTTCCTTCTAATTGGGGCATTAAAATCCCCTGAATGTTCAAGATTACTAAAGTCAAATTTGTTTTTTTTTTCTTTACCTCTTATTACATTGCCTTTTTAAAAAAGCATAAACTATTGTTTCCTTGCTCTGTCTTATTCACTGTCATAATCCATTTTTCCAATTGTTGTTGATATCTTTTCTTCATTTTTAAATATATCATTCCTTCATCCCTTCATCCTCTCCTTCCCGAGGAGCCAGCCCTTATAATAAAGAATAAAAAAAGAGAAAAAAAGATTTTCAGCAAGTTTGATAATACATGTAGCTTCCCTACACATCACCCCCACTTCTACCAAAAAGGGGAGCAGGCAGAAACAAGAAAACAGCATCCACATAGAACTTTCTGCCTGTTGCTAACCTCCTTGCCTTCATTTGTATAATGTGAGGGGTGGATTAGATGACTTCTGAGGCCCTTGTCAGCTCAGAAATATGTTGAAACTGAACACTGTGTTATTGTGATCCAAGATGTGAGTGAATACTTTTCTCCCTTCTTTACTGAGATGGGGGAATATAGGTATAGAATACTGTATATGACAACTGACTTTATTGTGTTTGCTAATTTTGATGAACAGTCAATTTTTTCTCCATTGTTATAAGTAAGTTATGACTTTTTGGATAAAGGATTGGGGAGAAAATTGGGAGATAAAGGTGATAAAAATATTAATAAATAATTTATATACAAAAATGTATACTCAAATACAGATATTTAGTCAAAAATATGAATAAAGTTTTCTTAAGATTTGTACAGTGTCAAAAACCATATCCAAGTTACTAATAACAAAAATTCTAAATAAAGCAACTTTGAGGATTCCCATTATATCATTGCAAAGTAGCAAAGAAGATAGAAACTAGAAAAAGTCAATTTTGGAGAGGTTGTGGGAAAACATGAATATACTCAAGCTGTAAAGTTGTCCATCCATTCTGAAAAACAATTAGGAATTTGGCAAGAAATACCACAAACAATTCATACCTTTAATCCAGAGATCTGCCGGGGCCTGATTTTAGAAAATGTTAGTTCATTTATTCTCCTTTCTTTTTACTTTTCCAGAATACCTATCTGTTCCCTTTTCCACAATAATATAGTTTAGCACTATATATTGAAGGCTATGTCACACATGAAATGTAGCAGAAAGGTAAACCAAGGCAGGTTCCTCTGAGGAAGGTAATGGTTTGTTATCAAGGGCACTGCAAGGCAATAAAACATGTCTAATGACTGCCTTGAAACAAAGAATTAAAGATGCATCTCATTTTTATAAGCATCAAAAAAGAACAATACAGGCTATGGACATCATGGGGTCAACATGACTGATAACATTAAGGAAAGGGATTTTTTAGTTGGAGAACTGGGACCTCAGCTCTAGGCTATCAAAGGTGAAGCAGCTGACTCCCTGGGACCTAGAATGAGCCAAGACCACCTTTCATGGGCTAGGAAGGGGCTCAGATGGGACCAAGGAAGCTTGTCTCTTTTCAGGGATCCCACACAGATGCCAAAGGCTGAAGTTGGGTTCGGGGTGGGGGGTTGCTACACTGATGATTCCCATGGAAGTTGTGTGTTTGAGGGGGAGAAATGAATCTCCAAACTCTAGCTTCAAGCTTTATTTCATTAAAATGGATTGGGGCAAAACTTGCACCTTTGACAGCTAACTCTGAAAGACTGAATTTTGACTCATGCATGAGCTTCTTCCCTTAGAGGCAGAAATTGTGGGGCTGTAGAAAAAAATCACTGATAAGAGTAAAATCCTACAAAAATTCTGAATCAATAATTAATTCTCCCACGTGTATACCCCTGGGTTGGGTCCATCTGGGGCTGCCCATTGACCCTGTCTGGATTCTATTTGTCCATCTCTCAAATGTGAGTGAGTGGGTCACCTGCTTCATGGAGTTATTTTGGGTCAGTGCTTTGTAAATAGAAAAGTGACATGTAACTACAAACTCCAGTTATCATGATTTTTTTTTTGCAAGGGAATGGGATTAAGTGGCTTGTCCAAGGCCACACAGCTAGGTAATTATTAAGTGACCGAGTCCAGATTTGAACTCAGGTACTCCTGACTCCAGGGCCGGTGCTCTATCCACTGCACCACCTAGCCACCCTTATCATGATTTTCTTGAGTGACAGTTCAAAATCAGGTTCAAATTGAGTGGCAGCAAAGGAGCGCAATGAATATTGATCTGGAATATGCAGAAGTCAGAAGTCTTGAGAAGTAATGTGTATAATTCCTGGCAATGTCAAGTCTCCAACCTGGTCTGCCATGAGGTAGGCCCTGAGTCAACATGGTATATTGGGTTTTTCAGAAATCCGTGACCTTTAGGGATGTGGCTGTGGACTTCACCCTGGAGGAGTGGGGCCAGCTGAACCTTTCCCAGAAGGAGCTGTACTGGGAAGTGATGCTCGAGAACTACAAGAACCTGGTCTGCCTGGGTGAGGTGCCCTTTGGAGGGTCTTGGCTTGGTGAAGGGTGGGCCTGGGGTATTGGAGGAATGAGCAGCTATTTTTGGATGTATGCATACCAGAGCTTCCTGACCCTTTTGTGGCCATTGGAAACCACATGCTGTTTAGTGCTAAGTCAAAGGTTAGGCTTTTTCTAACCAGGTCTTGTGTGACCCATAAGGTTTAACCTTCTGTACTCTCTGTTCTTTGCCCTTTCTTCCTTTCCCCCAATTCCCTCCCCCACATGCCCCACCCTTATCTGCCAGAAGAGGGTCTTTCCTTCCTGTTCCAGTAAATACTGGAAGGTTTCAAGTCTTGAATAGTTATTTTTTGGCTTGTAGGGACAAGGCTGGCCAAGAGAGTAATGGCACTTCCTGGGAAAGGTTGGATTTTTTACAGTGGGAACCAGGCAGTTTGATGTGGTTGACCTGGGCATTTAAGCATTCCTACTCTCTGTTCCTTAAGGATCCAAAATCCCCTGCAGAAACCCACACACTCTTCTCAGCAGGGGCTGGATCAAAGAAAGGAATTCTCTTTCCAAGTGCAAATCCATTCTGGGGCCCATTCAGATGTCTTTTGCACACACCTCTGGGCCTGTTTAGCCTTCCCAGGGATCCCCCCAAAGACAAGTCTTCAGTTGGTTCTCTGTTCTAAAGACTCCCTTGTTCAATAAGCAGGACTTGCAGGTTCCCAACCTGAAGTGATATGCCACTTGGAGCGACAGGGAACACCTTGGAGGCCTAAGGGAGATTCTCCAAGAACCAACCATGCAGGTGAGTGAATCAAGCCAAGTGGTGGCTCATGGGCCCTTTTCAGACAGAATATGTGGATTCTCCCTTCACTCTCTTGGGACTATATCTCCTGCTCAGAGGTCTCAGACACCGAAAAAGTTTGTGAACATCTCCGCCATCAATGTGATCCCCTACTGGATTGTTTCCATTTTTAGGGGCCAGTAATTAGCATCAAATTAGATAGCTTTGACGCAATAATATTCACTATGAGACATAGCAGGAACAAACAGAAATATTTTGCCTCAATACCTTGATATCTGAGGAGAGGAAAAGTAAACTCAATTTTTACATAACTTTGTTTCCATCACAGGCATATATCCAAAGGAAGGAATGTCTGATAGATGATCCTCATTTCAGCTTCTGCTGAGGAAAAAAGGCAAGAAGAAAAAAAGAAGGAAAGAGGAAAGAAGCGAGGGAGGAAGGGAAAGAAGGAAGAAAAAAGGGAGGGAGGAAAGGAAAGAAGGAAGGAGAGAGGAAGAGAAGGAAGAAAAAAGGAAGAGAAGGAAAGGAAAGGGGAAGGGCAGGTAGAAAGCAGGAAAGATTCATTAAGCAGCTATTGTACAAGGTGCTTGGCACAATGTTAAGCCTCATTTGATGTTCATCCCTAACAAGGGAGATGCTACTATTATCTCCATTTAACAAATGAAGTTATTAGGGTAGAGAGAAGTTCAGGAGTATCTGAGGCACACCTGGACCACCAATCTGCCTAGGAATGAACAGATCTTTCCTTAAGACCCAGTCACCCCAGAGCCATTCAATCCAATTGTACAGACTTGAGGTTGCAGTTGGGATGGTTCACTGAGTGGGTCAGCTCAGGTGTCTTCAGGTGATCCTCCAGCTGGAGAAGATGAAACCTAGAAGTGTTGAGGAGGGGGCAGCATTGACAAGGCTGGAGCAGTATGTAGTAGAGAGATAGGATGACCTGATATTGATTTACTTTGATGGTTTTCTTGGACTCTTCATATTATTTCCCTCCCTCGTACTCTGCAACAGCTTTTGCAGATTCCTTTGGAAATTGTATTTTAAATGACAGAATTCTGGTGGAGGTGTTTCTGGCAAAATTTTTTCCAACATATTCCTTTTATTTTTTTAAATAAGTATTTGGGGGGGCAGCTAGGTGGCACACTGGATAGAGCACTGGCCCTGGAGTCAGGAGGACCCAAGTTCAAATCTGGTCTCAGATACTTAATAACTGCCTAGCTGTGCCTTGCAAAAAAAAAACCCTAAAACTAAATAAATAAGTGCTTGGATTTTTGTTGGTCAGAAATCATTTCTAAGATTCCATTTATTTATTTTAAAGATTGGTCCTATCATTTCTTATACCATTGTCATTTCCCCAAATATTGCCCTCCCACCATAGATCCAGGTGGCCTTTTTAACATGAGAAGTTAAGCAGACCCCAACAACAGGAAGACTCCATCTCATATGCATCATTTTATGTCTGGGCTAGGAGAAGGGTGACCAAGTGAGTATAGAGGAATGACTCTAAATGAGAGATGGAGTAGAGAGAAATATTAATAAGACTGTGAAGGACAATCTGTATTATTGCTGTTTAATTCATCTTTTTTCAAAGGACTTAGATATAAGATTTAGAGCTACCATTCTTTGCTTTTCTTTTTCCTTTTGTACTGATGTTCTGTTAATTTCCAACTACAGTCTCCCACCCAGCCCCCCCCCCCCATGCTATCCTTATCCCCCTACCCTAGACTTGTTTCCCCTGCCCCAGGATCTTCCTGTAGTACAGATCTGGCCATATCTCATTCTTCAGTAAACTCCCTAGGATCAAATATAAAGTTCTCTGGTATGCAGAGCCCATCCTAACCTGGCCCCCACCATTTCTCCTGTCTTCTCCCTATGTTCCCTTCCTCCCCTATTCTCCCCAACCCCCATGACATCATCTGTTGTGCAGTGACACCGGCTTCCCAGATATTCCTCAGACTAGATGCTCCATTTCCCAACCCCTGATTTTCACTGATTGCCTATGAAGCAAGAGTGCCACCTGTTTCCACTTTTATTTGACCTATCACTAGAAGTGCTAAGAGAAGTGTGAGTTGATGAAAGAAGCAGCAGCAAAGAAGAGACAGAAATTTGTAAATGGCATGATGGCTTATTTGAAATTGAGAAAATGAATAGCATTGACCAACAGGATTAAAAACAAACCTACCAAAATTGACAGTGCTTCTTTATATAACTACCAAAAGTCACAATTATAGAAATAGAAATCCCTTTAAATTAAGTACAAAATGGGGTGGCTAGGTGGTGTAGTGGATAAAGCACCGGCCCTGGAGTCAGGAGTACCTGGGTTCAAATCCAGTCTCAGACACTTAATAATTACCTAGCTGTGTGGCCTTGGGCAAGCCACTTAACCCTGTTTTCCTTGCAAAAAAAAAAAAAACCTAAAAAAAATTAAGTACAAAATGAACAAAAATTTACAAAGGCACTAAGCAGTTTTTTCCATATATAACTACAAAGTAATTTTCATAGAAGTAAAGTATTTCATAGAAGTAAATTATTGGGGATATATTCAGTGTCCATGAATGGAGCATCATGAAAAGTTTAAAAAAGGAACAGAAGAATAAAAAGAATTTATTAAGTGCTTGTTATATATCAAACATTTCAGATACAATTAAAAAACCAAAAAACAATCCCTGCCTTCAAGGAGCTTCCATTCTAATAAGGAAAAACAACAAATAGGAGTATGGCCACGGAGGAGTATTTTGATTTGTAAAGTCACAAAAATGAGTGGGGCTATATAGGAGTAGATTGAAATATGACCTTTCTGAGAGTAATAGCAATACTGGTTTGATGATGGGTCTGGAAATGGAAAGAAATATGCTGAAAAGGCAATTAGGGAGCTCACTTTAATGAAGATGACCAGGAAGCAGATGGTAATGAGAAGCATAACTTGGGGTCAGCTTAAAATAAATTTCTTTGCTTGGCTTTTGAGCCTCCTGCTGCCTTTCTAGTTTTCTTACACAGTACCCCCCTCCCTAGATCCGATGATGCAGTAATAGTGATGACTTCTTGGCTCTTCCTCAGATTGGAAGCATCATTTTCTAATTTTTGTTGACTGACCCCCAGACCTGGAACATCCTCCTCCTTCATCCTTCCTTCCTGGCTCACCTTCTAAAGAACCTTTCTTAGTTCTCTTTAACCCAAGTGTCTTTCTACTGAGACTATCCTCAGTTCATGGGGTGAATTATAGGAAGAAAATAAAAAATAAAAATAGCATAAATTAAAGATGTAAAGATATGCTAGTCAAATTATTAAGAAAACATAGCACAAAATTAGATATTACAATAATGATTGAAAGTAGGTATTAAGGAAATCTTAGTGTCACAAAATCTAAAATTTATAATTACCAAAACTATCATGTAACTATTTTAAAATAAAAATGATTAATAAAAATGAATTAGAAAACCTAGACCTAGAAACAAATGAATACTACAACCTATTTTGGATCATACCAAAAACACTCATTGGAATATAGGGACTCCTTATTGGGGAGGGGGGAAAAATCCTGCTGGTCAAACTAGAGAGAAGTTTAAAAAAAAAGAATTGGGAAAATTATTGATGGCAAACACCAAACAATAGAGTCTACCTATATCATGTGGGATGGGGAAGTTTACATTTTTCACTTTTTTTCAGACCAGAGGACTCGCCGTGAATCTAAGAAGTCAACTCAGAATCTGAGCACTTCATTGGAAGAATCAATTGAGGAAAAACTTAATATGAATGTTCCTTCTTTCTCAGAGTTTCAAGAAGCCTGGGAATTTGATGCCAGTTTAACAGAGAAGCAGAACAATGAAAAGAAACATTCTCAACAAGTAAAAATCATTCCAAAGGAATTTCTCAGTAAACCAAGGGGCCATGAATATAATAAATATGATAGAAACTTTAGTCTAGTACCAATCCTTTTTCCACAACATAAAATAAGAAAGAGTATTGATAGATGTGACATGTACAGAACAAACTTCAAACCAGATTTAGATTTAAGAGTATGTGATAAAATAGACTCAAAGAAGATATTTGCAAAGGATAATGAATGTCAAAAAAAGAGTGACTCTGATTATTGTGGCAAGGTTTCCAGATACATGTCAGAACATAGGCCACATCAGACAAGCCATACTGAAGATAATGGGCATAAATACACTAAATGCCCAAAAGCAGGCCTTACTCAACATCAGATAAATCCTTCTAGTCAGAAACCCTATGAATGTAGTGAATGTGGGAAGACCTTTAGCCAGAGGATAGGACTTAAGCAACATCAGACGATCCATACTGGTGAGAAACCTCATGAATGTAATGACTGTGGGAAGGCCTTTCGCCTTAGAGCGCAGCTTACTCAACACCAGAGAATTCATACTGGTGAGAAACCATTTGAATGTGACCTGTGTGGAAAGACCTTCAGTCATGGCCGAGAGCTTAAACGACATCATTGGAGTCATACTGGAGAGAAACCTTATGAATGTAATGAATGTGGGAAGGCGTTCTGCCTGAACACACATATCGCTAAACAGAGAATTCGTACTGGACAGAAACCTATTGAATGTAATGAATGTGGAAAAGCTTTTCGCTTGCATACGCAAATTGCTAAACATATGAGACTTCATTCTGGTGAAAAACCTTATAAATGTAATGAATGTGGAAAGGCTTTTATTCGCAGAACAGAACTTAAACAACATAATAGGATTCATACTGGGGAGAAACCATATGTGTGTAATGATTGTGGGAAAGCCTTCTACTCAAGTACAAATCTTACTCAACACAAGAGAATTCACACTGGGGAGAAGCCTTATGAATGTGATGAATGTGGGTTGGCATTCCGGTATAGTTCAGGCCTTACTCAGCATAAAAGAGTTCATACTGGTGAGAAACCTTATAAATGTAATGTGTGTGGGAAGACCTTCAGTTACAGTCCACTTCTCAAACAGCATAATAGAATTCACACCGGAGAAAAGCCTTATGAGTGTAATGAGTGTGGGAAGGCCTTCAGCCAGAGGATAGGACTTAATCAGCATCAGACAATTCATACTGGTGAGAAACCTTATAAATGTAATGAATGCGAAAAGGCTTTTAGTCAGAAGATAGGACTTGTTCAACATCAGAGAATTCATACTGGTGAGAAACCTTATGAATGTAATGAGTGTGAGAAAGCCTTTCGCCTTAGAGCGCAGCTTACTCAGCATCGGAGAATTCATACTGGTGAGAAACCTTTTGAATGTGACAAATGTGGTAAAAATTTCAGTCATAGCCGAGAACTTAAACGACATCACAGAATTCATACTGGAGAGAAACCTTATGAATGTCATCAATGTGGGAAGGCCTTCCCTGTAAGGGCTCAACTCACTCAACATATAAATATTCATACGGGAGTGAAGCCCCATGAATGTAATGAATGTGGAAAGACCTTTAGTCAGAAGATAGGACTTACTCAACATCAGACAATTCATACAGGTGAGAAACCTTATGAATGTCATGAATGTGGGAAGGCCTTCCGCCTGAAAGTGCAACTTACAGAACATAAGAATGTTCATTCTGGAGAGAAACCTTATGAATGTAATGAATGTGAGAAGGCCTTCTATTATAGTACAAACCTTACTCGGCATAAGAAAATTCATTCTGGTGAGAAACCTTATGAATGCAAGGAATGTGGTAAGGCCTTTAGCCGGAAAGCTGCACTTACCCAACATCAGACAATTCACACTGGAGAGAAACCATATGGATGTAATGAGTGTGGAAAGGTCTTCAGCCAAAGGATAGGACTTTCTCAGCATTATACAATTCATACTGGTGAGAAACCGTATAAATGTAATGAATGTGGGGTGGCCTTCCGACTGAGAGCGCAGCTCACTCAACATAAAAAAGTTCATAGTGGTTTATGAATGCAATGACTGGGGTGCAAGTCTACATGAAAAGAGAAATTACCCAACATCTGGAGCTGAAACTTTATAAATGTAATGAATGAAGACTTCCTTCCAGAGTAAAATCCTCATCTGATATCACTTTATACTAAAACAAAATAACAATAAAACTATTTAATGCATAGGAAAGAGCCTTCTGCCAGAACATAGTTCTTATCAAATAGATAATTCATGTAGGAGAGAAGCCTTACTAATATAACAATAAGATAAATTAGGCAAGTGAAACTAAAAGAGAATGTCATAATTGATGCAAATCCCTACCTACTTCTCTTGCAGTTCTATTGATATATTTTCCCTTAATCCCCTAACAGCTTCCTCCTACAACCTCCAAATTTCCCAAGATTTACATATATTGAGGAAATTAAATCACTATGAGAAGCATTTGCTCCCTCAACTCCATTCATCAAAAATTGTTTTTCATCTTTTTTTAGGCTTGGAGGAAAAGGTATCTTCTTTGTTAAGGATAATGCCTTTTCCTGTAATCTTGTTCTTCATAATCCAACAGTCATCTTCCTTTGTGCATTTTGAATCTTCTCATTTGAATCTCATTTCTTCTCAACTGGTTGTTCAAGTCAGTAAGCAGTTATCACTTGCAAGTTATGTTGTTAAGTGTTGGGGATAGTAAGTCAAAAAGCATTTATTAAAGTGATTATTGTGTGAAGC
Organism: Macrotis lagotis; assembly: GCF_037893015.1. Classification (NCBI taxonomy): domain Eukaryota; kingdom Metazoa; phylum Chordata; class Mammalia; order Peramelemorphia; family Peramelidae; genus Macrotis; species Macrotis lagotis. The sequence goes on from NC_133666.1 coordinate 701,421,350, forward strand.
ACCAAGGGAGACAAAGTTTCTACCATCAGGGAGCTCTCTAATGAAGGAACCAACATGGAAATAATTATGTACATATAAGATATGTACTCTCTAAATGGAAGATAATCTCAAAAGACAGACCCTGGAATGGGGTCCTCTTGTAGTAAGAAGGTATTGAGCTAAGTGTAGGGTAAGGAAAGAGACTGTTCAGGGATGAGGGATACAAAAACTAAATCAGACCTTGCTTTCTAGATCTCGAGAGAGAGAAAACTGACAGTGATGGAGTGAGTAACGGTTTCTGATGGGATGTGATCCCTGAGTGAATAGTTGAGGTTAAAATGAAGAGGATGTACAGGAAAGCACTGTGGACAGATTTTGAAAACTGACTGAAATGGCAGATGAAATGTTTCTATGGGGGATTGGCCAACAGGTTGGGCAGTCCGAAGGCATTATTGCAAAGGGTCAGAATGCTTGCTGATGCTCGGAAGGTCAACTGGAGCTGACTGAGAAACTTTTGAGTGTCAGACCAAGGATTTTTCAAACCCCAGACTCCATTAAGATCTGGTGAGTATTTTGAAGAAGGCTTCAGCATGGTCAGACCTAGGGTTTGAGGCAGTTTTATTGAGTTTGGGTGGAAAGGGAACATCTGGAAACAAGCAGTTGGGAGACTTGCAGTAATCCAGGTGAGAGATGAGGTCAACCTGCTCAAGTAATAGCTGTTGTCATGTTTATTATGAATCACTGAATGAAAAAGCATATATTACATTGTCACTACAGGGACAATCACTAGCTTAACTGTGGGAACAGATACAAAAGCAAGGCGATCCCCGAACTCAAGGAGAGAGGAATGGTACCCCATCCAAGAACAATGGCAGAGTTGATATGTTTAACAGTGGTTAGGAGTGGGGGGCTTGGAGTCCAGAAGATGAGTTCAAATTCTGCCTATGTGACTTGGGTAAGTCACTTAAATTCTCTTGGTCTCTTTTTCCACATTTGTAAAATGCAGATAATAAGCCTGCTAAAGAGGATCAAACGAGTTAACATGTAAAATGCTTTGTAAAACTTTAAAGCATGATATAAATACTAATTATACTTATTACTAGGGATATCTTAGGTCAGTGGATAGAGTGCTAGGCCTGGAGTCAGCAAGACCTAGGTTCAAATCAGACATCAGATAATAGCTTTGTGATCTCTGCCTTAATTCATTGGAGAAGGAAATGGCAAACCATTTCATTATCTTTGCCAAGAAAACCCTAAATAGGGTCATGAAGAATCAGACACAACTGATGGCCATCTCTACACAAAATTTAGGCATCAAACTATGAATTAGAATTTTTTTTTAGGTTTTTGCAAGACAAATGGGGTTAAGTGGCTTGCCCAAGGCCACACAGCTAGGTAATAATTAAGTGTCTGAGACCAGATTTGAAAACAAGTACTCCTGACTCCAGGGCCAGTGCTCTATCCACTGGTGCTCTTGATCCACTGAGCCACCTAGCCACCCCTGAATTAGAATTCTGAATTCATAGTAGTAAATTTTATTTTGACTGGTGTATGACATACTTTATGGGCATTATTCAGAAGATGGATGGATAGATAGGAGTAAATCTCTAGCAGATTGCCCCCCCTCACAAACTTCCTTTCTCCCTAGTCATCTGTCTCTTTCCAACTTGCTTCTTCCCTGCTGCCCACAAATATGTGGCTTGCCCAGGGTCACACAGCTAGGTAATAATTAAGTGTCTGAGGTCTTTGAACTCAGGTCCTTCTGACTCCAGGGCCAGTGTCCTGTGCCACCTAGCTGCCCCTGCTGCCCACAAATATACCTGTTACCCTATCCTTAAATAACCTTCACCTGATGTATCATCCCCTCCAGCTCTCTCCTCTGTCTCTGGAGGCAGCCAGGTGGAGCACTGGATAGAGCATTGGATCTTGAGTCAAGAACTTAGTTCCAAGTCTACCACAGACACTTTCTAACTTTCTGATCCTGGTCAAGTCACTTAAAACTTTTGTTGCTTCAGTTTCCTCAAATGTAAAATGGGGATTATACATAGTTGTGGGAAAGTTCAAATAAGATCCCCCAGTTCTGAGCACAGTGCCTGGCAGACCCTACATAAAATGCAGCATTCCTTTTTCTTCCTCTTCCCTCTTCGTCCCCTACTCCGCCAGATTCCTAGAAAACATTGTCCTCACTTGTTGCTTGTACTGTTTTTCTTTTTTTCCAAGTATTCAAAATATGGACTCTGATTTTATCACTAAACTGAAACTGCTCTCAAAAACTGTTAGAATTTGAATTTAACTAACAGCAAATAGAGTGAGCATTTCCTTATCAAAGTCAAATTGGAAAAAAAAGGGAAATAGCAAATCTTCCAACATAGAACTTTCAAAGCTGCCTTTGTTTGTGTTTCCTTCTGACCTTGTACTCTGCTGTGCTTGATCCTTTCTTTCCTTTTTTTGGGGGGGGAAGGGAGGGGCAATTCTGTCTGTCAGACCATTCTGTTTTCTATTCCTCTTCCCACCTGCCCTCCATTAAAAAGAGAAAAACAATTAGGAATAAATATACATAGTCAAGCCAAACAAATTCCCACATTTGCCACTTCCAAAAATGTCTGTTTCATTCTGCCCTGAGTTCATTGCCTCTTTGTCAAGAGGCATTGGTCCTCTGGTTTCCTGGTTGGTCATTGAATTGATTTTGGTTCTTTAAGTCTTTCAAAGTTGTCGAACTCTTCATAAGAAAATATGACATTACATTCAGAATAACTACAGAATACATAAAATAGTTGGAAGTCTTCTTGCCAAGACACAGGCAGGAATTCTATGACTAAAACTACAAAACACTTCAAAAATAAAGGAAGTTGGGGGCAGCTAGGTGGCACAGTGGATAGAACACCAGCCCTGGAGTCAGGAGGACCTGAGTTCAAATACAGCCTCAGATACAATAATTACTTAGCTTTGTGACCTTGGGCAGGTCACTTAACCCCATTGCCTTGAAAAGCAAAAACAAAAATAAAGGAAGATAGATAACTGAAGAGATATTAATTGCTTATGGTGGAGTCGTGATTATACTTAATAAAAACCTAACAATACTAGACAAATTAGTTTCCATATTTAGTCCCAGACCAGTGTACAAAATTATTTCTTTATAGATGTGGACAAAACAGTAAAATTCATCCTGAGAAAAAGTCAAACATCTCAAAGGAAATAATGGAAAAAAGTAGCCATGAAAGGGGCCTAGTTGCTCAAGATCTTAAAGTCTAGTTAGAAAACAGTAATTTCAAAAACTTTGGTTCTACTTTAAAAATAGAAAAGGTGATAAGCGGAGTGAATTAGGCAACCAAGACCATAAGACAATAGGGTAAGGACATCCTATTGGAACAAAAACTATTAGAAGTAAGATACTGGCTGAGATTAGTGATCTCTTAATTACCACATTTAATGGACTTTTCCTAATCCTTGACTTCTCTGTGATATTTGATATTATTGACCAACTTTTGCTCCTCTTCTCTGGACTTCTGGGATACTACTCATACCTGGCACTGCCTGCCCGCTCACTCCTCAGGCTCTGGTGCTGGATCTTCATGCATGTTTAACCCACTCAATGTGGGTCAGTTAACATCTGCCAAGCACTGGGGATGAAAAGAAAGGCAAAAAACAGCCCTACTCTCAGAGAGCTCACAAAGTAATGGGCGGGGGAGGCAATATGCAAACAACTGTCTACAAACAAAATATAAACAAAAAAATTGGAGATTATCTCAGAGGAATGCATTTAGATTTAGGAGGACAGGGAAAGGCTTTTTTCCTTTTTTTTTTTTAGTGTTTTTATTTCCCCCAACATATATGAAAAAGTTTTTAACATTATTTTTAAAATTTTGTATTTCAAATTCTCTCTTTCCTTCTCCCCACACCCTAACCCTCTGTTGAGAGGGCAAACAATTTGATCTGTGCTATATATGTGTAGTCATGCAAAACATTTTCATAACAGTCATGTTGTGAAAGAAAGCATAGACCCAAACAAAATGAAAACTCAAGAAAAATAAAGTTTTACAAAAAAACATGCTTTGTTCATTATTCAGATTCTATCAATTCTTTTTCAGGGAATGTAGCATTCTTCATCATAAGTCCTTTAGAGTTGTCTAGGATCATTGTATTGCTGAGAATAGCTAGCTCATTCACAGCTGATTACCGGGCAATATTGCTATTACTTTGTATTTTATTTTTGTTTTTAGGTTTTTGCAAGGCAAATGGGGTTAAGTGGCTTGCCCAAGGCCACACAGCTAGGTAATTATTAAGTGTCTGAGACCTGATTTGAACCCAGGTACTCCTGACTCCAAGGCTGGTGTTTTATCCACTACGCCACCTAGCCGCCCCTTGCTATTACTTTGTAAACAGAACATTTCACTTTGCATCAGCTCATGGAAGTCTATCCAGGTTTTCTTAGAGCATCCTGCTCTTCATTTTTTAATAACACAAAAGTATACCTTTATAGCCACACACCACCATTTGTTCAGCCATTCCTCAATTAAGGGACATCCCCTCAATGTCCAAATCTTTGCCACCAGAAAAAAGCTGCTGTAATTATTTTTGTATATCTAGATCCTTTTCCTTTTTTAAAAAAATTACTCTTGGGATACAGACCTAGTAGGGTTGTGCTAGGTTGGAGGATATGCATGGTTTTATAGTTCTTTAGGTGTAGTTTCAAATTACAGAATAGTTGAATCACTTCACAGCTCCACCAACAATTCATTAATGTCTCATTTTCCCTACATCCCCTCCAAATTTGTCACTTTCCTGTCCTATTAGCAAATCCTATAAGTATGAGTGTACCTCCATATTGTTTAATTTATATTTATCCAATAAATACTAGTGAGAGTGGGTTTTTTTCATATGTCAATGAATATCTTTGAATACTGTTGATAATTTTTTATCATTTATCAGTTGAGAAATGATTTTCATTTTTACAAATTTGTCTCAGTTCTCTATATGTTTGAAAAATGAGGGCGGCTAGGTGACACACTAGCCCTGGAGTCAGGAGGACCTGAGTTCAAATCCCCCCTCAGACACTTAATAATTACCTGTGTGGCCTTGGGCAAGCCACTAAACACCATTGCCTTGCAAAAAAAAACTAAAAAAAAAAGGAGACCTTTCTAAGAGAAATTTGCTTCATTTTTTTCCCCACAGCAATACTATTTCCTTCCATCCTATTTCTCCTTGTTCCTACTCAAAAATGTTTTACTTCTAACTGCTCTCCCTTCTCGCTCTCTCTCTCCCCCTTCTTATCCTTTTCCCCTCCTATGTTCCTTTTCTCCATGATCTGCAAGCTCCGAAATTTTACTAATTTTCCTGGAAATTTTCTTTTTGGGATCTCTTTTAGGAAGTGATCACTGGATTTTTTCAATTTCTATTTTGCCCTCTGATTCTAGAATATCAGAGCAGTCTTTCATAATTTCTTAAAAGATGATGTTCAGGCTCTTTTTTTTTAATCTTGGCTTCCAGACAGTCCAATAATTTTTGAATTATGTCTCCTGGACCTATTTTTCCAAGTCAGTTTTTTTAATGAGATATTTCATATTGTCTTCCATATTTTCATTTTTTTTGGTTTTATTTTATTTTCCTTGATTTCTCATAAAGCCATTACTTTCCACTTACCCAATTCTATTTTTTGAGGAATTGTTTTCTGCAGTGAGCTTTCCCATTGGCCAATTCCATTTTTTTAAGACATTCTCAGGAGCAGTTAGGTGGTGCAGTGGATAGAGACTGGCTCTGGAGTCAGGAGTACCCGAGTTCAAATCCAGCCTCAGACACTTAATAACCTAGCAAGCCACTTAACCCCATTTTGCCTTACAATAAAAAAAAACTAAAAAAAAAAAGGACATTCTCTTCCTCATTGACTTTTTAAATTTCTTTTACTATTTGACCAAGTCTGTTTTTAAAAGGTGTTATTTTCTTCTCTATTTTTTTTGTATCTCCTTTACCAGACTGTCGACTCATTTTTTCATGATTTTCTTGCATCACTTTCATTTCTCTTTCTAATTTTTCCTCTACCTCTCTTACTTGACTTTCAAAATCAAATCATATCTTTTTTGAGGACTTTGGTTGTAGGAATTTTGACTTTGCTATCTTCATCTGAATGTATGTTTTGATCTTCCTTGCCATCTTAGTAACTTTCTGTGGGCAGATTTTTTTCTGTTGTTTGTTCATTTTCCCAGACTATTACTTGATTTTAACTCTGTTAAAGTAAGCTCCACTTCCAGGATGGAGGATATTCTATCCCTAATCTCCAGGTTTTGTGCAACTGTTTTCAGAGAAAATTCTAACCTTTCATTTCTTGCAAGGTTGTATGATCTAAGAAGAGGTGACATTACTCTAGAAGCCTGTGCTGGTCTGTGAATGACCGCAAGCATTTTTTTTTTTTTGCCCTGAAACTGTGAGGAGGTTCCTTGCTCCTCTGTAGCCATAAGCTCTGATTGTGTTTTCTTGCCCTGGGACTTCCACCTAGGACTTTGACCCAAATCCAAGTATGTGCAAAGTAACAGTCCTGCCTCAGTGCTAGCAAAGAGACTCCTGCCTTCTGACCACTTTTTTGACTCCCTTACTATCTGTGAACTGAGAACTACAGAGGCATCTACTGCTGCTGATTATCTCCCAAGATCTGTTCCTGGTTTGCTGGGGTTGGACAGTGCTCCATTCTCACCTTGGTGCAACAGACCTTTCTGCAGACCTTGTAAGTTGTCTTGGGCTTGAAAATTATTTCACTCCACCTTTTTGTGGGTTCTAGATTTTGTTTAGAGTTATTTGAAAGTATTGGGGGTGGCGGCTAGGTGGCACAGTGGATAAAGCAACTGCCCTGGAGTCAGGAGTACCTGGGTTCAAATCTGGTCTCAGACACTTAATAATTACCTAGCTGTGTGGCCTTGGGCAAGCCACTTAACCCCATTTGCCTTGCAAAAACCTAAAAAAAAAGTATTTGGAGGAGCTCAGGAGGATCCCTCCCATTACTCTGACATCTAGACTCTCTCCTGGGAAAGGTTCCCTGCAAAAGGCTAGACTATGCCAGGGAAGTGAAGAAGAGGAGGAAATGAGGGAGAGAGGAACAGGCTCTATCCTGGACCTTTTTTTCCCCTAAAGTGTCTCACTTGGTGACTTCATCTCCTAGTATGCCTTGACCATCTTTGTGTAGACAGCTCCTGATACATTCAGCCCTAGTGAGCTTTCTGGGGTCCTGCATTACCAACTGTATTGAACCCTCTAAACTGGATCTGTCCAAAACAAGGGCACACTCATTATCTTTTCCCAAAAATCCAACCTGCTAACAAATGACTGTCTGGAGCTCTGTCTTTCTCCCAGTTATCCAGGTTTAACCATTGACTTCTCCCCTCAATGTACATATTTGCTAAATCTTGTCATTTCTATTTATTCTTGCAACCACTTCTGGTGTGTAGGCCTCTGCCTCTCCTACCCAGACCATTGCAATAGTCTCCTACTCTATCTTTCTGCCTCCAATTGCTTCTCTAACCTGTTCTCTCAGCTGCCAAAGTAGATTTTCCTAAAGCTTATTTCCCCTGCCTTCTAACCTATCGCAGGAAGTTCCAGTGAATACTTATAACTTCTGGATAAAATATATATTCATTTATAACTTTCTGCCAGGCGGCCCCATTCTACCTTTCCAGTCATACTACAAGTTATTCCCCTTTCCTTGTCCTTTCCAGTTCAGCCACCCTGCCTTCCTTGCTATTCCTCCCACCTAATACTCCCTTTCCTATCTTTGCTTTTGTACTGGCTGTCTCCCCTACAGCTGAAATGCTTTTCCTCCTCACCCCCACCTCTAGGAATCCTGGGTTTCCTTCAGGACTCAGCTTAAATATCATTTTATGAGATGAATGAAAAGACTAAGTGACAGTGTTTCTGGGTAATTCCTAATTTATTTATTTTTTTAGGTTTTTTGCAAGACAAATGGGGTTAAGTGGCTTGCCCAAGACCACACAGCTAGGTTAATTATTAAGTGTCTGAGATCAGATTTGAACCCAGGTCCTCCTGACTCCAGGGCTGTTGCTTTATCCAGTATGCCACCTAGCCACCCCTTAATTCATAATTTATTAGTTGATGATCAGTGGTCTCTCGATAACTAAAGACAAAGATCATGGAGATTCTTGAAAGCTTACATACTTTTGGCCCCGACAGGTGAAGATCAGCCTTGACGCGTGAACAATCGGGGGGGGGGGGGGGGGGGGGAGATTGGACATATTAATCAAGAGATGAGCCAAAAGTCTTTAACTCTAGTGACTCTACAAACATGGTCCTGGGGAGGAAAATAAAATGACAATGAATATTTATTTGGTCACTAGAATGTCCAAGCTTGATCTTGGAAAGGGTGTGGCCAAATGCCCCACCTCCTATCATGGAGAAGGGACCTAGGGATGTGGAAAGCTACGTGCTGTCACATTGTCTAAGTTTTGCTTTCTTATACTTCCCCCCCCACCCTTTGTTACAAGGAAAGGCTCACTGCAACAGGGAAAACAGGAGAATATATTTAGAAATATGTGGGATATAAAAGCAAAATTCATTGATGGATGACACCTTACAATAATAACATTTTTGTATACTTAAAAAAAAAGCAAAAAGTAAAAGTTCTGGTTGGCTTCAATGAAACATTTTCTTCCTTGTGGCCAAAAAGCAGGGAAACACTAGGTCCCAATATTGTTCACATTTGGGGGTGCAATCACTCTGAAATATTCTTTTTAAATTTTTTTTTTATTTTGAACTTTATTTACAGCAATGGGGTTGAGTGACTTTCCCAAAGTTACACAGCTAGGCAATTATTAAGTGTCTGAGGCTGCATTTGAACTCTGGTTCTCCTGACTCCAGGGCCGGTGCTCTATCCACTGCACCACCTAGCTGCCCCCTCTTTGAAATATTCTTTTTCTTTTTCTACATCAAAGATTTTAATTTGGAAGCTTGCAAAGCCAATTTTCCATCTCCCAGGAATTATTTTTGGCAGTGAGATAAAAGTATGTAAGTAAAATAAAAGTAAAATACGTAAAGCTCCTGTCCTCCTCCTGCCTTCAAGGCCAGAGCACTGGTCCTGGAATCAGGAAGAACTGAGTTCAAATTTGGCCTCAGACACAATACTTAATGTATGACTTTAGGCAAGTCACTTAACCCCAGTGTTCCACAAAAAAAGAAAAAAGAAGTGGACATCAAAAAAAATTCACTTTTAGACTTGGCCATTATGCAAATTTCTTCTTTGATAAGGACAAGAATCAATTGACTATACCTCAAGGAGGTCAAGAGCAGAAAGAAAAGTCCTGAGGCAACAAAATATCCATGGGCAGCCCTCTTTCTGGAAGCAAAATAACCCTCTAGATACAAAGTAGGGGCTCATCAGTTGGGCAGGACTTGAACCAGTTGTACCATATTGGTATAATTGAATACCATGGCCTTAAGAAATGACAAATAAGGGGGCAGTTAAGTGGCACAGTGGATGGAGCACTGGCCATGGAGTCAGAAAGAAGTGACAAAAATGAGGAATTCAGAGAAAATGAGCATATTCATGTCAAGTGATGCAGGACTCAGAAGGCTGCCATAAAAGAATGCTTTACTCAATGTTGTTTAGTAATATGCAGTTCTGCATTTTATTTTTGGAGTTTTGTTATTTGCTATGTACCAGGTCTCCTCTCTCTCTCTCTCTCTCTCTCACACACACACACACACACACACACACACACACACACACACACACACACACACACTCTTCCATCCAGGGACCTTCTTTCTATTAGCTCCTCCATCTCCTGCCTCCAAGCATTTTCTCTGGTTCTCCCAAATGTCTGAAAGGCTCTCACTCCTTATCTCCCAAGTCTTGGAGTTGCAGCTAAAAGTTCACCTTCTCCAGGAAGCCTTCCTTCTGTTTATTCTTTCTGGTTTATCCTATATTTGCAGTCTTTTCATGTACTTGTCTCTACACAGTGAGATCAACATGGGCAGGGCCTACCTTTTGCCTTTACCTGGCATGTTGTAGGTGCTTAATAAGTGTAGATTATCTGCTAACCCCCTGGCTTGTCTCAACCTTAGCAGAATCCTCCCTAAGTGGATGGGGGGCACACCTGTCAGAAAAATTTGAATTTTTATCATTAATCCAATCCCTTAGACTTTGGGTATGGACTCTGAATCAGGAAAAGACTGCAGTGGGCATGTGCTCCCTGAGGTGGGACTTGGGAGTTTGGGGCTAGGCCATCCCAGGGGTATGGGGCATGCCTAGAGTGAGCTGGAGCAGGGTTAGCACAGCTACAGTGCTCCATTCCCCTATCCCTCATAGTGTCCGTGGCAACCGTGCTCATCTGGCTGAGCAAGGGTTTCCCAGCATTTTGGTTCCCTATCTGCTATGTCAGACAACCTAACCCTAACAAGAATCCCCATCACAACACTCCCAAAGAGTGGTCATCCAGACAGAATCTCTTTCTGGGCTGGCCACTAGCTTTGAGCTCAGGCACCGACTGAGCAGTTTAAAACCATGCTGGCTGGGTTGGAAATTCAGGGGAGAATGATAGAGGAGAATCTTTCTCCACTAGCACTCCCCACACACACATACACACACCCCGCTGGAATCTCCTTTTTCATTTACCTCCATCCTCCACCATACACACATTCACAGGACATGGGAACACTACCTTCTCTGGTGACATAGTTTTGTTGCAAAGACGGTAATTGTACTTGGAGCTGGGTGAATGACCAGTCATTCAAGGCTTCTTAATAGCTTAGAACCAGCTCATGTGTGATGCCCCAAGGATTGGCCTTGGGCTGTTGAATGTGCTTTTAATGATTTGAATGAGAGCAAAGATGATGTGTTCCTCAATTAACATGTTGCATGACAGAGCAAAGAATATTGGTCCTGTGAAGCTGCCTCCCCGTTTGGCCTTGTAAAGTGCGCTCAGCCTTCCGAGGTCCCTTCCAGGGTGCAGCCAGGTGGCACAGCTAGGACTGATCTTGGAGTCAGGTAGATGGGAATTGGAATCCAGCCTCAGCGGCTTGGCTCTTCTTGTGCGACCTTGAGCCAGTCACTGCCTCACATCCTGCCCTGCTGCGCGTCCAGGGCCTCTGCGGTCATCCCGACCCATATCTGGCCACTGACTCCAGATGGCTCTGGGGGAGAACGTGAGGCTGGGCACTTGGCACAGGGCCCCCAGATCTAATTCATGGGCTTGCCACATCACCTCCCTGCTGTCCTGGCTTCCTTTGAGAATGCGGCACAACCGGCATCATCTGACAGCCAGGGTCCAAAACGTTGTCCATCGATTTGGAGACTGGACAGAGACCCCCACGATGAATGCAGTAAGGCGGGGGTGACCTCGTCGCGGGTGTTGCTGTTCTTTCCCACTGCCAGGCCCGCTGCCCGCCCACCCCCCGCATCCCTGGTCCGTGGCCTCCTGCCAGTTCGCGGGGTTCAGGGTAAACAATTACAGAAAGCGATAGGGCTCCCCTTCCGTTCTGTAAACAGATCTGGAAGGGACTTGGCTACAACGCGGGCAGCAGCGAACCAGGGAGGACAAGAGGAAACTCGTCCTTGGCACTGAGTGGGCGAGTGGGGCAGGGGGCGGCACCGGCTCCGGGCTCAGGAGGACCGGGGTTCGAATTCGGCGCAGACACGGAACGATGGCCTCGCTGCGTGGCCTTGGGGGGGGTCACTGAACCCCACTGCCTTGCAAAACCTAAAAGCTAGGCTGCACGGCTGGCTCTGTCCCTGCGCGACCCCCGAGCAGGGCAGCGAGCGTGGGAGCGCGCGCCCCGCGGGCTGGGGGACCCCGGGACCTCGCAGCCCGGGGGTGGGGGGGGGACTGAGCGGGGCGGGGCCGCGAGCGGCCACACCCCGCCCCACCCTCCCCGCTCCCTGAGACGCTTCCCCGCCGCGCATGCGCGCCAGGCGCCCTGGGGCGGCGCACTGCATTTCCCAGAAGGCGTAGAGTATTCAGGCGGTGGTTACTACGGAAACCGGGGCGAGAGGGGGCGGGCGGAAAGACTCTTCCCCGGATTGGTCCGGAAGCCACAGTGGGCGGAACCAGAAGGAGCGTGAGGAAGAGTCGCTGACGTCACTTCCGCCAGGTCCCCATCCTCGGCGGCGCCGCCGTCAGCCCCGTTCGTCCGGGCCCCGCCGTCCTGGGCTCTTGACCTCCCGGGGACGCCCGCGACCGTCTCGGCCCCACTCCGTCCTCGGCCGTCGCCCCCGCCGGGGCTCCAGTCCTGCGTCCGCCCCGGGCTGGAGTAAGTAGGGGCCCGAGGCTGGGCGAGGGGGCCGGGCGGGGGGCGGGAGGGGCGGGGCGCCCATCACCTGGGGTCGGAGCCCATTGGTCGGCGCGGTGGGGGAGGGGAATGGGGCCATGAGCCAATCAGCGGGCCCGCGGCTCCCCTGGCCGCCGGCTGTCGCGCTGCGCATGCGCGGTGCCCGGGCCTGCCTGCTGGGTGCGGCGCCCCCCGGGCCCGGGCCGGGCTGCGGGGCCGGGGCCGGGGCCGGGCTGCGGGGCCGGGGCCGGGGCCGGGCTGCGGGGCCGGGGCCGGGGCCGGGCTGCGGGGCCGGGGCCGGGGCCGGGCCGGGCCGGGCCGGGCCGGGCAGCAGGGGCGCGGCCCGGGGGGCGCCGCCTCCACGGGGGCGCGCGGAGCTGGCCCGGCCCGGCCCCCTCGTCAGGCGCGGCCCGGCCGCCGGCAGCGCTTCGCCCCGGGCTGCCGCCGAGGGCCGGGTGACCGCGGCCAGGCCCGGGGCCCAGCCCACCGGCCACTTGGGCTGCCCGTCACCCCCGCAGGCTCCCCACGCGCCGCGTCCCGTCCCCCGCTCCTGCTTTGCTTTTTGTTTCTGAAAGCTTTCATTCATTTTGAATTTGACAATTCCCCCCCCATCTTACTCCCCTCCCCCGCCCCCCACAGAAGGCAATCTGCCGGTCTTTCATTGTTTCCATGGTAACACGGATCCCAGTTGAGTGTGATGAGAGAGAAATCACATCCTTAAGGAAGAAGCAGTATAAGAGATAGCGAGATCAGACAGTAAGATAGCAGGTATTTTTTAATTAATGGGAATATCCTAGGTCATTGTTCACACCCCACAGTCGTTGCCCTGGACACAGATGGCATTCTCCATCGCAGACAGCCCCAGACTGTCCCTGAGTGTGGCACTGCTGGAATGTGTGAGTCCATCGAGGTTGCTCGTCACCCCCATGTTGCTGTTGGGGTGCACAGTGTTCTTCTGGTGCTGCTCACCTCACTCAGCATCGGTTCATGCAGATCCCTCCAGGCTTCTCTGAATCCCATCCCTCCTGGTTGCTAATAGAACAATAGTGTTCCATGACATACATAGACCACAGTTTGCTAAGCCATTCCCCAATTGAGGGACATTTGCTTGATTTCCAATTCTTTGCCACCACAAACAGGGCTGCTATAAATATTTTTGTACAAGTGATGGTTTTGCCCTTTTTTCATCATCTCTTCAGGGTATAGACCCAGTAGTGGTATTGCAGGGTAAAGGGTATCTTCTGCTTTACTTTTGGCTGGGTGGGGCAGCCCCCCTTGGTCTTGACCAGGTTCTCCTAGGAGGTCCAACCCAAGAGCACTGATAGGCTTTATGCCTCCCTGGATCTTTGAGGTTTAGGATCCTGGCATTTCATGACCTCCCGTTCTTTTGCACAGTACCTGCATATAGTAGGTGCTTAATAAATGGTTGTCGAATGGCTGACTACTCTTTCTCACTCCCCATATCCAATCTGTTGTCATATCCTGTTGGTTTTATCTTTGTAGCATCTTTCTATGCCTTCCCTTTCTCCCCTGTGCCCCACCACCTCCCCGGTACCCACTCTCACCTTTTCACAGTTGTAATAGCTACTGCTTGGTCCTCCTGCATCATGTCATTCCTTACCCCAGTCCATCTTCCATGCCATCTTCCATGAGTGGAATTCCTATAACACAGCTCTGACCATGGCACCCCTCCCCCTCCCAGGGACCAGGGCCTCCTCCCTACTTGTCTCTGCCTCCTGCTTCTCTGGCTTCAGATCACTCCCCTATAGGAAACCTTTCCCTGGCACGCTTCCTGTCATTCCAGCTTATAGTAGAAGTATGAGCTGAGGCCATCCCCAACAGAGGACAACTGAGCTGAGCCCCGTGGCTCCCATGGACCTCACTAGGGGTTTTTTGCTGGCCCTAGATGCAGAACCATGTGTCCTCTGGCCCCTTTCTAGGAGGACTGGGAGGCTTTCATTTTATTTGTCTGTGCCAGTGACTCCCTTCTTGTAGCCCTTGGGATTCTGTCTGATTTTTTGTGCAGATCTAGGGGGAGGGAGGAGGACGTCATTGATGATAGTTTCTCATGGGCATTCTTGACCATTATTTGGGCTGATGCCACTTTGGGGATTTTTCTGGGGTGCATGGGAGAGGATGGGCTGCCTGATTCTGTTCTGGTCACTGTCAATACTGGAAGTCTCAGTGCCCCCTGAGGGGCTTTCTTTTTTTTTGTTTCTCAATGCCCAGCTTATAGAGAGTAAACACTTAATATATTTTTTAATTGAACTGGATTGAAAATGTACTCTTTATGACCTTTATGGGGGGGGGGTAATGAGGGGAGTGTAGGGGAAGGTTTTTTTTACTATCTCTCTCTTCCCCAGCTCTGCCATCTGACAACAAAGCCCTTTCTCAAGAGGCAACTACTTTAAAGTAAAAGAGATGGCCCCAGTCTTCCTGACAGCCCAGACCAACCAGGTAAGGGGGTGCTCTTTACTGAGAGAGCATCTCAGTACTTTGTATGTGGTCTTGTGATTTTGATGATCTCATTCTCCTTGTTCCCTCTTTCAAGTAATTTTTTCCTGAAATTTCCAGCCTTTGTTTTTTTTTAAATTTTTAAATTTTCAAACATTTATTCTGATATAACAGTTCCTCGACCCCCACATTACTTTGCCAGAAAAAAAAGGGAGCTAAATCAGTATTTTCATCATTCCTTATGGCACAAGGATAGTCCATATGAAACTTTCCAATTATTGGTCATCTAATTTATTTCTAATCTCTTGCAAACAGTGCTGTGAGGATGATTTGGTTACCTATGGGACCTTTGTTTCTATTGTAATGAAGACCAGCACATGTGCTGGGTGACTCTGATGGTGCTCCTCTTGTGAAAGAGGCTGAGACTGGAAGCCTTTTTGGGGAGAGACATTGGTAAATGCTTAGTCTGTAACCAATCCCAATCTCACCAAGTGGCTGAGCCCCATTGTTTGGCTGCAGTTACAGAACCAGAGTTCAAGTTACCTTCAAAAAGGACCTTTGTCCTTGCTCATTTTTTTTTTGTTTGATTTAAAAGAGATTGATCTGAAAAGTTCAGATTTGTGAGTTTTGAAATATCAGAAAGAGCAAGACTCTAGGAGTCCAGGAATCTGGGAGATAGAGCCTGTGCTGGGTTTTTCAACCATCCTAGCATCTATATCCCAAGGAGCAAGGAAGGACCCACCTAATGGTAACTGAGAAGAGGTCTCATCCAGCAATCATGCCTCATGGAGGCCACAGTCTGAGACCCCTTTCCCCAGAGACTGAGGGAATAAGGGAGATGTTTGGGGCAAGGGCTTTTGCTTCTGTTCTAGCCTTATCATTGAAGTAAATATTCTTTTGAGAAAGTTAATGTAAAGTGGATAAATATACTTGAGATGCTAATCCCTAGAGAAGGAACAAGGAGGGGGGGTGGGGGTAGCTGATAGGGAGTTTGAGCTACTATCATTAGAGAAGAAACAGGCCACCACCTTCAGGCCCCTTGAGTGGGAGAGGGGGCGGCCTAACTTCTCTGTGAATAGCCTCTGAACAATATTTGTTGTTATTGATCCTTGAGCTATGAGCCTTTGCTAGATCAAAGACTAGGAGCACTTTAGCTACATTTCTTTCATAGTTCAGCTTTTTTCAGGAAAGACTGGACCAGTTTATAGCTACACCCGTAATGAATGTATATGACAGTCTGCCTGTAGTCCCTCCAGTATTTCCAATTTCAATCTTAACCTCTTTGCTGCTGTAATGGATTCAGATTTGAGATATCTCAGAGGTATTTTAATTTAAATAATTCCAGATTATTTACTTATTTCTTCACATACATCAATAGCTTGCCTAATGAGAATGATTTAGTTTATCTATTTAGGATAATGTCTGTCTCTTTGGCTATTAGACCTTAGGGAAAAAATACTTTCCTCCAATGCATAAAGTTTTTTTCTTATTATAGATGCATTGATTTTTGTTTGTAGAAATGCCCTTTAATTTCATAAAAATAAAACTCCCTTGTATAATGTTCTCTAACTTTTGTCCATGAATTTGTCCCTATTCACAGTTGTAGGTTTCTCTTATATTTTCCTCCAATTTTTTTATAGAATGATTTTTAAAATATTTAGACAATTTATCCATTTCTTCATTATCTTGCAATATAATATTAGATACTGCTCTAAGAGTTTTTGTTTCTGCCAAACTCTTTGAGTAATCCTGGAAAAACAGAACAGCTTTTATCTCTGTTGACCCTGATACTGTATATCTGAAAAGCTGGCCATCCACTTGATGCTTCTTGACATCCCATTAGCCTATAGTCATACTCAGCTCTGTATTTTAAGGCAATACGAAGTTAGATTGCTTATGTGACATAATCAGCCAGTTGGCATATCCAGATCTGTCCAGTTCTGGAGTTCTTATCACCAAGTAATTAAAATTTGCAGTTTAATTAAAAAGAAAAATTTTCTTCAGTGGCATATACTCAGTTTGCAGGATAGATTCTCTGATAATGTAGGCCTGTTTCCTTTATACCTATTATGGTATTTTCTTCATCTCATTGCCCTCATTGGAAAATTCAAATTGGTGTAAATTGATTAATCCTGCCTACTTGTAAGAATCTTTCTTTGAGGAACAGCTAGGTGGCGCAGTGGATAGAGCACCAGCCCTGGAGTTAGGAGGACCTGAATTCAAATGTGACCTCAGACACCTAATAATTACCTAGCTGTGTGACCTTGGGCAAGTCACTTAACCCCATTGCCTTACAAAAACAAACAAAAAAGGAATCTCCTTGAAAAGGAAAAAAAAATCTCAACCTCAAAAGTTTGAAATTTGACAACTGCATGTGGATGAGTCAAGCTCAGAGTTCCTCTTAGTTCTGCAAAAGTCTTTTTGCACCATGTCTTCTATTTCCATTATTTCTGGGCAATTTTCTCATATTGTTGTGTGTGTTTTATGATTCAGATTTTGTTTCTTCATAGTTTTCTAAAATTTTAATATTTCTTAGAACATCTGATTGACCTTTGTCTTTCAGTTTTATTGTTTCTGGTATTTAAAAAATTTATTCTGCTTTTTATTCCATTTTTGAAATTTTTGAAATCTGCCTCAGCTGCCATACTTCTCAGGGAGACTGCTGCTACTTCAATGAAATTTTTCCCATTTTTTTATTTTTCTGCTTTGTCAATTCTCCTTTTTTTGTTTTCTTAAATTCTTCAGTTTAATTATGTTATGACTGTAGATGATCTCTAATATATAATTTGGGAGTTTAACAATGATGTATCTCTGTGAGACAATGTATACCTGTGGACTTTGAGTTAATGGAGCAAGAGATAGTATGATTTTGGGGAAAGATCACAGATTGAGAAAATAGAAAACCTTGGTTTTTGACCCAGTTCTTATAGTGACTGGCTGATTGCAGGATGCAAGGGATTTCTTTGTTTTGACTTCTATAATATGGGAATGATGAATGAACAATGGCTTTGTTGCTTTACAAGGTTGTTGTGAGTTAAACGCTTTGTAAATTGAAAAGTGCACTAGAAACGTGAACTCTTATTCTCATTATTATTGTTTGATCTGATGATCAGCACCCATCCCAGGCTAGGTAGACTGTAGGAAGTCCTAGCACTGATCTGGTCTGAACACCTCCTTCCCACAGCGTGCCTCCCACTAGGTTTTCCTGAGGAACAGCCCCTGGGTCAGGTCAATTGTGTTTGTTGTTTCAGGGGTCTGTGACATTCAGGGATGTGGCTGTGGACTTCACCCTGGAAGAATGGGGGCACTTGGACCCCTTCCAGAAGGAGCTGTACCGGGAGGTGATGCTAGAGAACTTCAGGAACCTTGTCTGCCTGGGTAAGAAGGGGTCTGCCCTCAGGATTCATCTAAGGGTCTTTATTTCTTCCCGTTTTTATAACAGTCACGAGTTGGGCAATTTTTCTCTTATATGCAAAGGCCCGAGATTACTAATCCTTTTATAGTTAAGAGAGATAGGACATGTATGTTATCTGTGTGCTGATGAACTTTGCTTTAAACCTCTAGAACCTAACATGTTGATTCTGTTGCCCTAAAGCTTGGAGCTCTTCTATACTCTGTTCCCAAAGGAATTCTCCCCAGGGGTCCCAGGACAGAATCCTTTCAAAGGGACTGTGTCTGCCAGGCCCAGATCCATTCTCCAGCCCATTCCTTCTCCCTTGTTCGCAATACCATGCAGAGTTGTCCTGCAGAGATCTGCTTACCCTCTGGGAGAGCTGGTTGTATCCCCATAGACCCTCATGGACATAGGGCCTTGGATTGCATTATCAGTTCTTTGCTGATTCTCTGTCCCATGTTCAATGAACAGGCCTCACCGTGTCTAAACCAGATGTAATCCAACAGTTGGAACAAGGAGAAGCCCCTTGGATTCCAGAGGGAGAAAGCCCCAGGAACAGCCTTGCAGGTGAACACTTTTGGCCTCTCTGGGCATTCTGTCCAGGCCTGGGGACAAGAGGCCACCTTGACTCCTCCAGGGCTAGAGGAGGAGGGGCCTCAGAAAGGCAGACTTATCTGCAGGCACTCTCTGACTCTGACTCCCACAGCTGTTCATTTGTTGTCATTTTAAAAAATTTTAGGCCTTTTCTTTTTATATCTGAGTCAAGATCCCCTCCACCCCTCCCCTAGCACCACTATGGATGGAGCCCTTTGCACAGATGAGGAAACCAAGCACCTGAGGCAGAATTTGAAGTCAGGTCTTCCTGACTCCGAGTCACTAGGCACTTGTAGTTATTGTATTTATTTCTCTTTTGGATAGGCTTTTTCACCCTGGCTCATTTCACTAAATCCTTTCCACATTTTGCTGAATTCCTCACCTGAGTCCTTTCTTGTGGCCCAGCAATATTGCTTTGTTATGTTCCTCAAAGTGACTAGGGGGTATATAATCAGAAAGATCCCAATCCTGCCTTTGTGTGACCCTTTACTCAAATGGAGATAGCTCCTCCCTGAGGTTTCTCGGGGGGATCCAAGTTTGTTCAGCCATTGGGCATGTATTTGAGTTCTACTTCAGAGAGTGTTCCTGGGAAAAGTGTGGCCCATAGACCCTTTCTGTTCTGGGCCCTTTTCCCTGTACTCCCAGTCTTAGCACAGCACATGTTTGGTGATTACAGCCATGACTGGCTTCTGTCCCGCCTTTGCACCGCTTTTATGAGAATCCCACACATAGTTAGCTAAGGCAGAAGCAACTGGGAGACTGCTGCTTTGGCTCCCTGGCCACCAAAGTATTAAAGGCCTTGGCTTTTCTCAGATGGGGGAATTTGGTTCTGCCTGGGGCGGGGAGGGGTAGGTCAGGCAGCTCCCTGCTCTGTGACCCTTGGCAAGTTCCTGTACCTCTGCCTGTCAGTTTTCTTCCTTGTAAAGTAGGAATAATAATAATAATAATAATAATAATAATAATAATAATAATAATAATAATAATCAGACCCTCCCCCAGTCCAGGGTCTGATAGGTAGTTAACGCTACATATATGCTTGTTTTTGCCCTCTGTTCCCTCCTTATCGTCTTCATCCTCTGAAGCATAAAATGATGCTTTTGGTGGACTGCCCATTGAGCATTTGCTAGCTCGGGTAAGTGTGGAGATGGGGGAAGAGCCTTTATTTGAACGAGGAATGGTATCTTTTTGGTCTTTCCCAAGTATCTCATGACATTTTAGTCCCAAGCCTGACTCTCTGGAGTGGTCTGAGCCAAGCCTGGCCAAGAACATTTGGTATTGGTAAGCAGGAATTGATGGCAGTAATGTAATGGTTAAATTTATTATGAAAATGGGGGATACAGAGAGCCTTGGATGACAGACAAAATTATTCTATGGGAAATCCTTTCAGTGGGGTGAGGAAGAAGCATCTCTTTACCCTCTAAGGGATGCTCTATGGATGCTTAAAGAACATGACAGGGAAAGTAGAAAATGTTAGGATCTCTTCACTGTTATGAATGGTATTGGAAAAGCTAGATGGTCATCCTAGGGACAATCCAGAGAATGCATTCTTAGGCATTTGGCAACGAGAGGCAGAAGTGAATGAACTTGGACTTTGATGGACCACACACTTAAGTCAGAAGAGCAGGTTTTGACTATTGTTAGAGATTAAAAGGGCAATGCTAAAAGGGTAAAGACTAATAGACTGTAGCTGGGACCCAGAGGTTTCCCCAGAAAATTAGTAAGCTTTTCCGAAATTGGAATTTTAAGGGAAGAACATAGGTACAGAAATAAAGATGAGGATTGGGAGCCTCTACTGGTGAGAAGAGAGCCTTA
Organism: Macrotis lagotis; assembly: GCF_037893015.1. Taxonomy (NCBI): domain Eukaryota; kingdom Metazoa; phylum Chordata; class Mammalia; order Peramelemorphia; family Peramelidae; genus Macrotis; species Macrotis lagotis. The sequence continues at coordinate 701,441,847 of NC_133666.1, forward strand.
GGCCTATTCTATTACTTAACCCTCCCCATTCCCATTACTTCTCCAGAGAGGAAATTTCTCCATAGAGGATTGGGGTGGAGGGGAGGATTATTTTCCTCATGGAGGAACTTGAGAGGTGATTGGAGAATTTCAGAGTGCAAGTTAATGTATCCGTAGAGGCCATACCTACAATTATTACTATTATTATTTTTTAATCTTAATTTTAATTTTTTTTTCCACTCCCCTTTACTTTATCACTCAAGTGAGTCTATATTTTGGTGGGGGGGAGGTATGTTGTTTACTCTTAAACAAGAATAGTTTATTAATGTATAAAAAACATTGTACAAAATGATAATAAATAAATATTAAATTTTAAAAAATGTATCCTTAGAGGAATGGTTAATAAAGGTACTGTCTGATAGGTTCATGGAGGATTTTAGCCAGTTGCACAGTCTCTTGGCTTAGAGAGCTTATAGAGGTTATTCTTGCAAAGTCAGTGGAGTCATCTAGAGATCCCAGATGAGAAATACCCATTATCTGTGACTAGGTGCTAAAATGGGGTAAAGGAATTGCATATTTGCCCTTTCCACCAAGATGAAATCTGCAGCCATTTTCTTGATGGGGGGTGGGGAAGCAAGGGAGAAGGTAAAATCTTAAAAAAAAAGACCCATTTGGTAGACTGAATGAATAAATGAAAGAACAGTTAGTAAATGTTTACTGTATATGACAAATACAGTGCTAATTGCTAGGAATAAATGTTTTTTTTCCTATAAATAAAGTCCCTGCTTTCAAGAAGCTTGCATAGGAAAGTGGTAACCAGGGAAGGGAGTTTTGATTTGGGGTGAGGGGTAGGGGTGGGGGGATAGTAGAAGGTAGAAAATCCCTTTACTTTAGAACATCAAACCAGCCCCATGGTCTCATCACAGTGCAACATCCCCTTCTCCATTGGTGAGTGCCTTTCAGAGCCTCCATTTTTGGAGAGAGACCCAGCCTGACCAATTTTCATTCATCCTCCAGGTTGTGCTTCTGACTTGGTGGACTTCAGCACCGCCCCCCAGCTGCAGTCTCTCCCTGAAATCTCCCTCCACACCGAAGGCATCCTCACTGTGGAAGATCCATCACTCCCTCTGACCTTCCCACAATGGAGCACACCTCCACCATGCCCATCACCTTCTCTCAGTGGTGAGTTTTTCCCAGGACCTATTTCGGGGAATGGCCCAGGTCAGCCACCATCATTCTCCATAGCCACGCTTCTGACTTTCCAGACTTGAATGCCATGAACCCATGTAAGACACCTTTCCTCCTCTCCTTTAATGTGGCCTTCCACCAATAGAATGGGACTTTCTTGAGATCTTGTATTTGTATCCTTAGCACATAATTCAGTGCCTAGCAAATAGGTGGGACTTCATAAGTCCTTGTTGCCATACCTTCCCTGGGGAGGGGAGGATGCTTGGGAGGGGAAAAACACTATCCGTGTGAGCTAGCAGCTGGGGCAGTGGCCTGGGTGGGTGACAGCCTGACTCAGGCTGGGCCCCTCATAGTTTAGGTCCGAGATTATTAAACAGTTAAAAAAGATTTATTGAGCCCAAGCCGCAGGGGAACAATATTCAGTGGGGCAGTCCCTGCATCAGGGACATTGTATATGATTCATTTGAACATAGCTCTCCTGCCTCTGCTCTGTCAGAGAAGGACAGAAGCAGCTAGTGATGGTCATGGCTCCAGCTTCAGTCCCCTGTTCCAATTAAGTTCCAAGAAATGCTTCAGTGCCTTTTTAAGGAAAAAGAATTAGTCCATCCCATATGACAAGAGATTCTGGTACGTTTTTCACTAAGTAAAATAACTAGTTTTCATATATTCAGTTATTAATCATTTGGCTTGTGTCTTAGCTTCAAAGACTGTTTTAAAGATGAGTGGATTTACATCACCAGGAATTGTGTGACTAAATTCTGGAAAACCTGGAGATCCAGGTCTCAGAGTGAATAGGGTTGTTCCAGGTAAGAGGACATCAGCCTGGGTGATGACTTTACACTCCTCCGAGACCCCCTCTCCCCCTACACACACACACACACCCTAAAATGTGTGTTTTGGGGTCACTTACTGCTTTTGGAGTGGAACTGGACATCAGACTAACTAATGAATCCTCCTTAACCTTCTGTCCATCCCAAGACTTATATGGTAATACAGGCCTGGGTAGGCAAATAGGTCTTTCCACACAAATAGATGCACTGGGATTGATGAGAAGAGACTATATATGTATACATATATATATATATATATATATATCTGCTAAGAGCAAAGCTTTTTTTTTTTAAGTTTTTGTAAGACAATGGGGTCAGGTGGCTTGCCCAAGGAGTCACAGCTAGGTAATCATTAAGTGTCTGAGGCCGGATTTGAACTCAGGTACTCCTGACTCCAGGGCCGGTGCTCTATCCACTGGGCCACCTAGCTGTCCAAGAGCAAAGCTTTTGAAATGGTTTAGAAAAGATGATGATTGATGATTAGTCTGTGAAGGTATTAGTAAAATTGTATAAAAACATCTAGAACTAGAATGGTAAAATCTCCTTGACCAAATTTCATCCATCCCTAAAAAGTCTCTGCCTCACCCAGCCTAATCATTTGGAGCAAGCCAAGCCTTTGTATCCATATTTCAGGGACTGTTAGGATGAGGACAAGAGCTAAGATTTGTCAGAGGCACTGCTAGACCAAAGGGGTAACAGAAATCAGACCCAAGTCACTATGGCTTAGAAGGAGTTACCTCCAAATCTATAAAGACCTACTAGATCAAACAACCAAGTTACTATTGTAATAGGAGAGCCTTTATTGCAGTTCCTGCTATGCATTAAAAGAACTCAAAATCATACAATAAAGCGGAAATTGCAGAACTATCTGGTACTACTTAAAAATCAGAAAAGGATTTAAGTGGAATGAACTGTATAAACTAGATTCCAAAGGAAATAAATCCACAGTCAGGCGTTGGACTTGGCACATAAGCACATGAAAAATGACTTTTAATTTGTCAGAAGGGGCTAGGAAAACTACATAGCAACAGGCAGAAAATAGTCATAGAGAGTGATGGTTCTTGATGGAGAACAAAGATGAGAGAATTTGTATACAAAAGGGGCAGCTGGCATATTTACATTTTAAAATTTTCTTTCAGATTGGGAGATAAATCATGAAACCAAGGAATCACTTCCGGAGCTGGATATTTCATTGGAAGAACCATCTCAGGAAAAACTTACAAAAGATGGTTCGTGTTTCTTAAAGTTACAAGAAGCTTGGGATTGTGTTGACAGTTTAAAGAGGAAGCAGAGCAATGAGGTGAAACATTCTCAGCAAGTGAAAATTTCCCCAAGGAAGCATTCTAATAAATTGAGATGGCATGAATATAACTATTGCAAAAATTTCAATCTAGGACCAGTAGGTTTTTCACAACCTAGAATAGGAAAGAGTCCCAATAATTGTTATACACAAGGAAAGAGCTTCAAAGTGTGTTCAGACTTACGAGTACGTAATGCAATGTATCCAAATAAGGTGTTTTGTAAGTTTAATGAAGGTGAAGAGAAACTTTGTGACTATAATGAATATTGGAAGGCCTTTAGGAACAGATCAGAACTTACTCAATATCAAGCCATGCATATAGGAGAGAAATCTTACAAATGTAGTGAATGTGAAAAGGCCTTCAGGTACAGATCAGAACTTTCTCAACATCAGACAATTCATACTGGTGAAAAACCTTACGAATGCAATGTGTGTGGGAAGGCATTCCGCCTGAAAGCACAGCTGAAGCAACATCAGAAAATTCATACTGGTGAAAGACCTTTTAAATGTGATGAATGTGGAAAAGCTTTCATTCAAAGCCAAAATCTTAAACAACATTATAGAATTCATACTGGAGAGAAACCTTTTGAATGTAATGAATGTGGAAAGGCCTTCACTCAGAGGATAGGACTTATTCAACATCAGAGAATACATAGTGGTGAGAAACCTTATGAATGCAATCAATGTGGAAAGGCTTTCCGTCTGAGAGGAAAACTCAGCCAACACCAAACAATTCATACTGGTGAAAAACCTTTTAAATGTGAGGAATGTGGGAAGGCCTTCATACAAAGCCAAAATCTTAAACAACATTATAGGACTCATACTGGAGAGAAACCTTATGAATGTAATCAGTGTGAGAAAACTTTCAGCCGGAGAATAGGGCTTTATCAACATCAGAAAATTCATGGTAGTGAGGCATGTTATAAATGTAATGAATGTGGGAAGACTTTCAGATATCTGACAGAACTTACTTATCATCAGAAAAGCCATGCTGATAGGAAACCTTATGAATATAATGAATGTGGACAGGCCTTCACTGAGAGAAAACAATTTATTTCACATTATCCGCTTCATAATGGAGATAAGCCTTATGAATGTAATGAATGTGGAAAGGCCTTTGGCCAGAAAAAGGAACTCAATAGACATTATACGATTCATACTGGAGAGAAACCATATGAATGTAATGAATGTGGAAAGGCCTTCCGCCAAAGAATGGGACTTACTCGACATCAGACAATTCATACAGGTGAGAAGCCTTATGAATGTAACGAATGTGGAAAAGCATTCAGTCAGAAGATAGGACTTAGTCGACATCAGACAGTTCATACTGGTGAGAAACCTTATAAATGTGGTGAATGTGGGAAAGCCTTCCGCCTGAGTGCATTGCTTACTGCTCATAAGAATATTCACACTGGTGAGAAACCTTATGAATGTAATGAATGTGGGAAAGCTTTCCGACTGAGAGCATTACTTACCACACATAAGAATATTCATACTGGTGAGAAACCTTATGAATGTAATGAATGTGGGAAATTCTTTCGTTTGAGGGCACTGCTTACTGCACACAAGAATATTCATACTGGAGAGAAACCATTTGAATGTAATGAATGTGGGAAGGCCTTCCGTCAGAAGACGGGACTAACACAACATCAGACAATTCACACTGGAGAGAAACCCTATGAATGTAATAGATGTGGGAAAGCCTTCCGGCAGAGAATAGGACTTACTCAACATCAGACAATTCATACTGGTGAAAAGCCTTATGGTTGTAATGAATGTGGAAAGGCCTTTCGCTTGAGAGCAGAGCTTACTCAACATCAGACAATTCATACTGGTGAGAAACCTTATGAATGTAGTGAATGTGGAAAGACATTCCGCCAAAAGGCAGGACTTACCCAACATCAGAGAATTCATACTGGAGAGAAACCATATAAATGCAGTGAATGTGGGAAGGCCTTTAGCAGGCGGGTAGCACTTACACAACATCAGACAGTTCATACTGGTGAAAAGCCTTATGAATGTAATGAATGTGGGAAGGCCTTCAGCCAGAGGATAGCCCTGTCTAAACATCAGACGATTCATACTGGTGAGAAACCTTATGAGTGCAGTGAATGTGGGAAGTCCTTCCGCCTGAGAGCACAACTTACACAACATCAGAGAATTCATGCTGGTGAGAAACTTTATGGATATAATGATTGAGGAAAGGTGTAGTTCCAAAGTCAATAACATACTCAACAATTATTTATGCTGTGAGGCAGGGTGGTGTCAGTTGAATCAATCAGTCACCCTACTCTATTTCACCTTCCTTAAAAAATTATCAATATAATTCTCCAATCCTGATACTTTGATTAATTGAAAACTTCTCTGTTGAATCAATCTGGCATTAAACTAGCTGCCAAAAGTTTTTAATCAGTTTGGAAGTGGGGCAGCTAGGTGGTACGGTGAATATAACACCAGTCCTGGCGTCTGGAGGACCTGAGTTCAAATGTGAACTCAGTCACTTGACACTTATTAGCTGTGTGACCACTTAACCCCAATTGCTGCAAAAAAAAAATCAGTTTGGAAGGAATAAAATTCAGTGGATGAAATGACATGATGTTTGTTAAATGGGAAGTTTATTGGGATTCAGTCATGGACTGTGGGTCTTGATAAAATGGCAAGCCAATTCTGAATCTGGATTTTTAGGTTTAGGACATCTTATTGAGGGAAACTGCTTTGACCAAGACCCTGAGAATGACTTCAGAGTGGGAGGAGAGACCCTCTATTTCCTTTTTTCCTTCCCATTAACCAGAAAAAGGCCTCATGAACTTCCAAAAAGTTGGAAGATTTGTGACTTCACCAGTACCCTAACCAGAAGCCTGAAATAACAGAAAACAACATCTACATCATAAGACTTACCTAGACATACTGAAGAATGACATCTTCAGGGCTCGACAAGGAGCCTAAGGAGACACTTCAGCCGGACACCATAAAAGGGTAGGGGAGAACTTCTAGCAAGCAGGAGCTGTAAGTTACTGTTTTGCTACATGTGCATTTTAAGCTTGAGCCCACCCCTCCCTGAACTCTGCCTTTGTGGGAAAGTATGTCCTCAACTTGGTGGAGCGTTTTATACCAAGTCTTCTTATTCTACTACTTTCATAATTAGCCCTTTCTAAAAGCCAATTAAAAATAGCTAATTTATATCATCTGTTAATGGTCAGGGAAGAAACCCAGTGCTGGCTCATGAGCAGTGGTATTGGAGTCTTACAGCCCTTCCATATTATCCCTGTAACCCTCTGGTTAAGAGGTAGCCAGCAGCCTTTTGGGGACTCCATCTGCCAGTATAAGATGACAGGTATTCTGTCATGGTTATTAAAAGAAAAGCAGTACACAATGACTGTGGGAAACCCTTCTTCAGGGCACAGAACTTACTGAAAATCAGTTAATCCTATTGGAGAGAAACATGCTAAATATAACAAATAGAAGAATTTTAGTCAGAATTTTGGTCCTTTATTGAAAAGTAGAAACTTGAAATTTTAAATGAAGAAAAGTTATGCCTACTTTCACTCTGTGGCCAATCCTCTTCTGCCCTTCCTAACCTCTTTGACTCCCACCATTCATTTGTAATACAAATATTACTTAAATACTTAATTTGAGAAAATCGAAGCAATAAACTAGCTGTTCACAGTCTAAAAAATTTCTGAGAATTCTCATCTTTCCAATCAAGAGTTGTTAACCCAACTTGAAAAAGATCATTTCTCTTTTGTGCCTTTATTCCAGTCTCCTTCCTACTCCAGTAGCCATCCCCTATTATCTTTACTACATCATCATCTGATTCAGCTGATTCTTTGTCACTTCCCTCAGTTCATTAAATACCATCTTTTCACTTAGCCAAGTTCACTTCCTTGGACTCCTATTCAATGTCTCTCTTCTTCACTCCATATCTCATCAGTTGTTATGTTTACATCATCTCTTCTGTCCATATCTTCTCTCCATTTGAAGCACTGCTAGCCTAATACAGGACCTCATTGTATTTCTTGGACTGTTCTAGCAGCCTTTTAGTTTGATTTCTGTCTTCCACACTACAATTTATCCTTCCCAGAACTATTAAAATTAACTTTCTAAAGAACAGAACTGATCATATTAGTCACTTACTTTAAAATCTTCAGTGTTTTTCTGTTACCTCAAAGATAAAATACGAACAACTCTACAGCTTGACATTTGAAATCTAATCCCAATCTGAATTCTCCATGACTATGTTTTTTGCAAATCTCAACCCATGCCTTGAATTTACTTTTTTCCAGTATTTTCATTTGTCTGAAGGCAAGGGGTTCTTAATGTTTTTGGTGAAATGGATCAGTTTAAAAGTATTGAACCTTATGGAACCCTTCTTAGAATACTATTTTTTTAAATGCTTAAAATAAAACTCATAAAATCACCAAGGAAACTAATATTGAAATAAGATGTATCTTTTCCCTCACCAAAATTCATGGACCCATTGAAATCTATATATTGTGGGCCCTATATTAAAAATCCTTGATCCAAAGGAAGCTTGTCTTGAATTCCATTTCTTCTAGAACTTTCATTTACTTATGTATAAAATGTTGTGTTGAATTTTAAGTTCCTTTACAGAAGCCTTTAAGACTTTGAATTCTCTTTATATTTCCAATATTTAGCCTAATGTCTGGCTCAAAAGAAATGCTTAGTAGATATCTACTGAATTGAGTAGATTAATTGAATTTCTGAAATACAGCTTCTCACCTTTCTCTTGTGTCTCCCCATTTACCCTTCTCACATAGCCCCCACTTCCACACCTTCCCAGTTTCTCCAAGGCTCTCAATGTTAGTGACTGACCCAATCAGTGTACCTGTAGAGGAAGGACATGTTCAGCAGGACATGAATAAGAGTGAAATCTCACATGAATTTCATTTCTACTTGGCAAGTCATGAGTACTGATTAAACAAGAGGGCAAAAGGTTCACTGAAGACATTAGAATTGAAATCCAGGGTCAAGACAGTGAAGGTAGGAAAATTAGACCATCAGGGAAAGGCAAATGACTGGGTCATGATCAGGATAAAGAACAGGTTTAGGTGGAGTGAGGCAAACAAAATGAATTAGAATTCCTATTAAACTTTAGACGTTTGACCTCATAATTATCCCTGGAAACTGATGAAATTAAACTGTGACTAGAATGCAACTTTGCATTGGATACTTTACTTGAAAGAAGCAGGTAAAATGATTTGCTTTATGCCTATGTTAAGAAAGTTGGGGGAGCTGGGACCAGTTTGGTGGTGCAGTAGATAGGGCATCAGCCCTGGAATCAGGAAGACCTGAGTTCAAATCCCAATTGTCTCACCAAAAAAAGAAAATGTATGTATGAGGAATTTCAGGAACAGGAAGAGAGAAGCCTAGTGGAGAGCATTCAGGTGAAGAAGATGGACAAACCAAAGTCATTGCACCAATGAATCAACATCCCCTGGACAGAAAGAGAAAATTGGTGGGGAACTTAAATTATCCAGACCTGTGCTGGAACTTTTTCTGTCAAATAATTTACCTTAATAATAATTTCATCTTATAATAGATGGAGAAGGAAATGGTAAACCACACCAGTATCTTTTTATTTTTATTTTTCTTAGGATTTTGCAAGGCAAATGGGGTTAAGTAGCTTGCCCAAGGCCACACAGCTAGGTAATTATTAAGTGTCTGAGCCCGGATTTGAACCCAGGTACTCCTGACTCCAAGGCCGGTGCTTTATCCACTACACTACCTAGCCACCCCACACACCAGTATCTTTTGCCAGAAAAGCTCAAATAAGATTGTGAAGAGTCAAACAAACCTGAAAAATGACAATAGGTGGGGAAACTGGTAGGGAGGTGGGGAGAGAAATACTGATTAGGATTTGATTATAAAAGGAAGGATGTGATGAGAACTTTGGGGCAAAGTCACTCCTACTCCTTGGAGTTTGTGGTCAAATTCAAGTAGAAAGGAGGAGGATACTAACCCATCCATAAAGATCCCTTTGGCCTCATGTTAACTTCAAATACCACATGTTCTACTGTGTGTTAACATTTTGTTAAATATTTCCCAGTTCCATTTTAATCTAAAGCTGGTGGCACTGTTTGGCATATCTGTAAGAGAATGAGAGGAAAAGCAATTAACAAAGGTTTGCTTGATGCTAGGCAGTGTACTGAGTCCTGGGACTAATAAAGGCAAAAAAGCAGTCCCAGCTCTCAAGGAGCTCAGTCTAATGGCAGAGAAAATATACATATCACAAGTATGAAGCTAGCATACCAGATAACAGGAGTCAAAAGATTATGAGGACACAATTTAATAGTGATAAATACAAAGTTCTACACTTGTTTCTTTTAAAAATATCATAGACAGATACAAGAAAGGAAGAATTTCCTTGAAGAAGCACCTAGGTTTTTTAAATTAAAATTTTATTTTCAGTTCCAAATTCTTTTCTTTTCCCCTCCCTCCCACCTACTATAAAGGAAAGAACAATAAAGCTCTTTACAAAAATGTATTGTAGTTATGCATAACAAATTCTTGCATTAGCCATTGCTAAAAGAGAAAAGAAAATTGGTGCTCTGAAGCTATCACTTCTCTGTTTGAAGGTGGAGATCATGTTTTATCATGAATCCTTTGAAATTGCAACTGCTGATGTTCAAAAGAATTCCCATTGTTATTGTATAACTCACTTCACTTTTTGTCATTTCATACAAGTCATCCCAAATTTTTCTGAAATCATCCCCTTTTCAGGGATGTCTTGTAAACAGCATATTGTTGGATTCTGGTTTCTGATCCATCTTCTATTCTCTTCCATTGTATGGGTGAATTCACCATATTGATGAATTAGCAATTCATTATGACAGCTGACTATTTCCCTCCATCCTATTCTCTTATGATTTCCTTGTCTTTTTTTACTTTTTTCTCTCCTCAAGAATCTATTTCTAACTCTTCCCTTAATCTACCTTCACCCTTATTTTCTTCCCTTCCCTTTAACTCCTTTCCTTCTTCTCTGTTAGTTAAGATGAATTTATATACCCTACTATATGTATTGTGTGTTATTTCCTCCTTTAATCAGTTCAGATGAGAATGAAGTTCATGTGTTAAACCATTCCTCCCCTCACTCTATTATAGAAACTCCTTGTCCATCCCATAGCTCTGGACTTTTTATCAGGAATGTTTGGTAGCCCTTTATGTCATTCCCCTTTCTATAAAATTACTCAGTTTTGCTGGGTAGCTTATTCTTAGAAACTCAGATGAAGCTTAGATCCTTTGTCTTCTGAAATACCTATTCCAAAGTAAAGGAATATTGTCTTCTTTCAAAGTAGTGACTGTTAAATTTTGTATAATCCTGATTATGACTTATCAGTGCAGTATTTTGATCTTGGTGTTTCATTCATTTGGTGACTGGTGGATTTTTTCCATTTCTACTTTGCCCATTGGTTCTCTATTAATTGATTGATATGAGCTCTTAGTTATTGGAGCAGTCTTATGATTTCTTGACATATATCTGGGCTCTTTTTTTGTTGTTATTGTTCATGGCTTTCAGGTTATGCCACTGATTTTTAAAGTCTTCCCTCTCAATCTGTTTTTCAGTTCAGTTGCTTTTTTTTTTTTAGGTTTTTGCAAGGCAAACAGGGTTAAGTGGCTTGCCCAAGGCCACACAGCTAGGTAATTATTAAGTGTCTGAGACCAGATTTGAACCCAGGTACTCCTGACTCCAAGGCCAGTGCTTTATCCACTACGCCACCTATCCACACCTACTTTTTTTTTTTAAACAAAACAGTATTAGTGGATAGAGTACCAGGCCTGGGATGAATTCAAATTTGAGCTCAGACATTTAATAGCTATGTGACTCAGTGTAAGTCACAACTGTTTGCCTCAGTTTCTTCATCTGTAGAAATGAGCTAGAGAAGGAAGTAGCATACTGCTCCAGGCTCTTTGCCAAGAAAATCCTAAATAGGGTCATGAAGAATTGATCACAACTGAAATTACTAAACAACAACCACACAGTTGAAGAAATTGAATCAAGTAGAACTTAAGTGATTTGCCTAGAGTCACACATCAGTCTGAGATAGAATTTGAACTCAAGTCTTCTTAACTCCAGGCCCAGTGCTTTTATCCACTGCACCACCTTTTTCCTATAACATAGTCCATATTTTCTTAGATTTTTTTTCAGACTTTACACTATTTTTTCGTGTCTCAGTTTCCATTTGGTCAATTATGATATTGAAGTGTTTTTTTTCCAGTAAAGTTTTGTACATTTTATTCTAAAATGTTAATTATCTTCCTATTTTCAATGGTTTTTATTTAATTTTTAAAATATTTAGCTCATAAAAACTTTAATTCTTTTAAGAATTCTGGTTGAATTTGTGTTAAAATAAATTTTTCTTTGAGGTTTTACTTGTAGATATTTTTAAGATATTCTTTTTTTGTGTGCCTTGAGCTTCTGTGTCACATTATGGTGGGGATTCCTTTTTTTTAATTTGTTCATTCTTCTAACCTTTTTCTTGATTTTTTACATTGTTAGTGTAGTGCTCTGGTCCCTTCAGGTGAAGCTCCGGTAGCCTGAGCTTCTGACCTCTTACTCTTTTGGGGGACCTGTAAGCTTTCAATACTCCCAGAGTGGTGTGATCCAGGCAGAGGTCAGTTCTCTGCAGTCCTGATCTATAAGTTTCTGGCCCAGGACTGGGTTAGTTGAGAATTTCTGTAGACTGCTTCTGCAGGTTCAGAATGACTGAAGCCTATCACCCTTGTGCTCTGGTACCCCTGCCCTGGTTGTTCCCATCCTTGGCTTAGTTGTTGGGCTATGAGTGTAGAACTTATTCCCTATTGGTCTGCTCTTGGGATCAAAGCCATATAGTTTCTGCAACTTCTTCCTTATTAAGTGTACTGACAAGGCTCACTTATCTGACCACTCCACTGCTGTGAATCTGTGAGCAGGAACTGGAGAGTGGTCAAGCTTTCCTATGGCACTTGTTCTTGCACTTAGCACAAGGTCAGTGATCCTTTGGAATCTCTTTTGGTCCATGGCCACTGGTACACTTCTTTCTGGACTTCCTCTTGTGTTCCTAACCAGACTCCATCCCCACCATCCTCAGACATCTCTTGTCTCCCTAAGCTGTGGTTAGAAAAAATGACTAACTTTTTCTTGATGTTTGGATCAGAATTCATATGGGTGTATTTTTAGATTATTGTGGAGAAAGAATAGAGGCAAGTGAGGCTTACTTGCTTCTTCTCACTCTGCCTTCTTAACTCTACTGGGCTTTATCAAGAGTGGTATGATATTCAGAAAACAGCAGTGACCATTTTACTTTACCATTTATGTTGACTTACCATTTACTTTACTTTACCATTTACATTAACTTGGCAGTTCCAGGAATCTCATTTTAGCATCATCAGAGACAAGTTAGAAAACATCCGCTGGAGGAGGATGGGGGAGGTCTTTGAGACTGTGGCATGATATAAGCAATTGAAGGAAGTTCAACTAACAAGATGACCAACTATAACTTCACCTTGGAGTGGTTTTTCACTATCTTGTGCACAAGGTTATCAGGCAAAATTCAATATTTTATATGGTGCAGTTGAAAGAGCACTAATGGCACAGGAACCCAGATCAGTGCCCTAGCCCTACAATTTAATACCCAATGTCATTTGGGCTCCATGGATCTCAAATGCCTTATCTGCAGAAGTGAAGACCTTGATGCTTTGAGATCCCTTCTAAGTCTTTATGAGCCCATTAACTGGGAATATTTAACCACAGAGAGAGAGACATCATAGCTTTCTCCAACTTTCAAAATGTTTCACTACAGAGGACAGGTCGAAGAGCAGTTCCCTTGGCCTAAGAAAGATATCACTAAACAAATAGAGCAATTTGGAAGCAGAATGGAAATGTTGGAAGGATTGGTGACTCTCCTTGCTAAAAAGGGACTTCGAATGAAGGACAAGGACAGAAATTTGGGTTATATCCACAGTTAGTGCAAGTGATGTAGAAGAGAGACCAGCAAAAGAGGCTAAAAAAGGAGTAGTCAAGTTGGAGAACTAAGAGAGGTTGACTTTGGCAAGAAGGATCACCCCTTCATCCGGGATTGCAGTGAGGTGGAAAGAGGATGTCAAGGGGTTACTGTCATTGGGTGTGCACGTACCAGATGGATGAGCCACACCTCCCAACTCAATTGACGTAACAAGATGTACTACACCAGTAACTTCATAAGATAAGACTATGTCTCTGAGTTATAGAATCAATCAAAAATGTAAGCTGTTTACAAAATTGGATGAAAAGAGAATCATACAGGAAATGTCTTGTGTTTGTGGACCTTGTCATGCACTGTGGAGCTTGGATAAAACAACAAACCAGTTACTCATTCAGAATTCCAAAAGCAGACCAGACTGATGGACTAGGGGTAGATTAGTTACAACCAACTGCTTGAGGGAAAAGTCTTGGGAAAGAGTCTCCAACTCTTCCTTTCCTCCCTCCCAGAGGGAATATTTGAGTTTTTTGAAAGGTTGGAAGATTTGTAGTTCTTGAGCAGCAGAGTTTGAAAGTAGTGACAGTATTGGAAACCAGGACAAATTAGACTCTGTCAAGAAAAACAGCTTCAGGACCTTGCAGGGGTTCAGAACCTCAGAGTCCACATAAAACTACCCACATCATTATTACATCCCATGTGTTGTGATTCTAAGTGAAAGTAAGCCCAGGTGAGATGAAAACGGGCACAATCCACATGACTGAATCCTGAGAAGACACCAAGGAAAACTCTCAATGAAAAGTTGTTTGATGTTGAATAGAGTTCATCAAATCACTTGAAATTTTAAATGAACTATAGATAGAACAATGATAATTGATGAGAGAATGCAAGGCTGCTTTTGCTTCACTTTTGAACCAGTAAGGGGCCAAATATAAATAGGTAATAGAAACCTTAATTCACATGGGGATGAAATGGGGGAGGAGAGGAGATGATATAACACTTCATCAGTAATATAGGTAAGAGCAGATGAGAGAACACGTTGTTACTGAATCAAATCAGAGGTTTGAACAAGACCTAGATACCTTGATTCAATTAATTAAAGACTTGAGAATAAGTTTGAGATGGACAGGAAGTGTTCAGACTGATTGGGGAAACTTAGTCATTTTCTTTGGACTGTCTACAAACCATCAAGCCCGTTCAAACCTGACACATTTGAGCAAGCTAAAAGAGTTTTTCAGGTAAACCTCTAAGTCATTTGAATTGTGGCTGCCCTCCACTCTTGACTGGAGGAGGATCTTCCGATCTTCCCATCACCATTCTTGCAGGATCCGCTCCAGGAGCCAAGGACAGACTAAATAAAGCTCTCCCGAGAGCGCTTCAGACACACATTCCACCATATTAATGGAAACCATGGTGAGGATTCTTGCAAGAAGATTTTCAGGAACCATGAGACGTTGCTTTGGTCTTTCCACTGGACTCAATATATAATTGTGGGAGAATATATCACAGACTTTGGAAAAAATGTTGGTTTTTTTCAGGCTAGACAATGGGGTTATGTGACTTTCCCAAGGTCACATATCTAGGTAATTATTGCATGTCTGAGGTCAGATTTGAACTTGGGACCTCCTGACTCCAGGGTTGGTGTTCTATTCATGGCACCACTCGGCTGCCTCCTGAAAGAATGTTTTGTACCGATTTAGAATGTATTTCTAAAATCTATGGCTGATTAACAGATAGTCAACTGACAGTCATGGTGAGAATAGTATCTATTGTAGATGATGAGCCCCATCACTGGAAAAGATACACTCTAGTCTTTCTGGGACTTGTAGAGCCCAGAAGGAGGGGAATAGACACTTTATGGGGCCTAACTCAACAGATAAAGTAAGAGTTAGGCTCGTCACATCAGAGCACAAGCTTTGTTAGTGCCAAAAATAATCACCATGCTGACAAGCTATTAAAAAACATTGTTTTAAACTGTTTATGAATATCAGTTATGTTCAGATGGTTGAGGGTTCCAGGTAAGTCTGAAGTTATGCTTCCATTCAAGTTTCATTTATGAAATTCTCAAATGAAATTTGAAGATTTGAGTTTGTGCCAAAAGGGATTGACCAGAGCACTTGGCCTGTAGTAAGGAAGACTTCAGTTGAAATCCAGACAGACATATACTGACTATGTGACCCTGGGCAAGTCACTTCACCTCTTTGCCTCGGTTTCCCCATCTGTAAAATGAGGATAATTATAGCACCTCCCTCCCAGGGTCATTGTGAAGATCAAGTGACGTCGTTGTAGAGTGCTGAGCACAGTGTCTGGCCCACAGTAAGCATTAAATAAATGTTAGCTATTATTAGTTGTCTATTATCTAAATTATTGTTAAACTGTAATAATATGTTGCATAATCTCTACCATTTTATTATATGATCCAGGCTCTCTAATTTCCACAATTTCTAGGGGGAGGAACTTCATCTTGAATCAGAATCAGAAACTGTTTGTCATCATAAAATAACTGCACAAATATTAAGTAGCATTTACATAACATTTCAAGGTATACAAAGTACCGTCCGTGTTAGCTCAGTCCTGGGAGGCAGGGGCTGTGAACATCCCTGTTTTATAGAGGAAGAGACTGAGGTGGGGGTCCAGATGACTTGGGCAGAGTCATATGGCTATTATTTACTTGATGCTTCCGCATCAGTGTAGAGTTGGTTGAATTCACATGGTTACCATCAGCTGAGCTTTGACAATAAACTTTGCATCTTCCTTAATGCTAGTGCCTTCCCTCTCTGCTGAGTTATCTCGTAAATCCCTTGCTTGTAGCCAGTAGTTTGGATATTCCTTCCCTTTTAGAGTCAGAGCTTCTTGAGGGCAGGACCAGTTTTTCTTTCTTTGTATCTCCAGCTCCAGGCATCGAGTAGCATTTAATAAATGTTTATTAACTTTTGATGCCACTCTGGTGCCAAAAAACAAATCTATATGACTCAGCCAGTTAGATTATAGGACTTTGACAGCACTGTCAAAGAAATAAAGGAAACTAAGGGTAGCTTAGTGGCCCTGGAATCAGTAGAACCTGAGTTCAAATGTGACCTCAGACACTTAATAACTACCTAGCTGTGTGACCTTGGGCAAGTCTCTCTTAACCTCATTGCCTTGCCCCCCCCCAAAAAAAATCCTGGTTTTACCCAGTATCTGTCAGCAAAACTGATAACTTAGTTGAAATGGATAAATATGTTAAAAATAGAAAATCACAGATATATTTTTAAGTAATTAAATACCATGAAAAGAAAATGAATAGATCATACAAGAGTGCCCCAAGGAAAAAAGTTATAGAACCAGGATTTACAAATGAATTCTCTCAGACATTCAGAAAGCAATTAACTCCAATGTTGCATAAAGAATTCAAAAAATAGAAAAAGAAGGGACCCTTTCAAATTCTTTCAATAATACAAATATGGTCTTGACAAATAAGCCAGGGAGAAAGGGGAACAAAGAAGACGACAGGCCTATATTGCTAATGAAAAGTGACATAAAAATGTTAAAGAAAATCTACAAATAGTATTCCACAACATATTACAAAGAACATATATTATATGCTAGCAGGATTTGACATCAGTTTCTTTAAAATCTGACATCAAAAAATAGGACCTGGATTCAAATGTGACCTCAGACACTTAAAAAAAATTTGTCTAGCTGTGTGACCTTGGGCAAGTCACTTGACTCCACTGCCTTAAGTAAGAAAAAAATAGTAAAATCTGACATCAATAGATTTAAAGACAAAATCAAAATGTTAGAAAGCATGAAAAAAATGAACTTTTCCTTAATATGGTCTCACTTATCTAAAATCAAGAGCACACATATTTAAAGTTAAAAGGCATTTTCAATAAGATCAGAAACAAGGCAAAAATATTCATTATCTTTCCATGCTATGGAAATGCTTGTTTTATTCCATAAATTAAAAATAAAATAAATTTGAAAGGAAAAGGGGAAAAGGGTCTGCTGTCATCACTTTTGTTTGATATAATGCTAGAAATGCTAAACATGACAAGAAAAAAGAAATTGAAAGATGTGCATAGGCAAAGAAGAAACAACTACCACTTTCAGCACATATGATGGTCTATCTAATGAATTGTAAGGAGTGAAATAAAAGTTAATTGAAATTATTAAATTCAGCATGGTTGCAGTATATAGAATAAGTCCACATAAATCATTAGCATTCTTAAATCTACCGACAAAACCCAGCAACAAGAAATAGAGAAATTCCATTCAAGATAAGTACAAAATATGGGGCAGCTAGGTGGTGTAGTGGATAAAGCACCAGCCCTGGAGTCAGGAGTATCTGGGTTCAAATCCGGTCTCAGATACTTAAAAATTACCTAGCTGTGTGGCCTTGGGCAAGCCACTTAACCCCATTTGCCTTGCAAAAACCTAAAAAAAAAGAAAAAAAGATAACTACAAAATATTTTTAATCTATCTACCTACACATACCTAGAAACTATGTATAACATACAGCTACAAAATACTGTTTATAAAAATAAAGATGGATCTCATTGGAAAAATTAATTTTTTCTTTGGTCTGACAAGGTAAAAAGGACAATGCTACTTAATTTATTCAGTGATATACCAGCCAAAGAATTAATTTCATAATGCTAGAAAAAGTAATAATGAAATTCATCCAAAGGAATAAAAAGTTAAGAATTTCAAGGGAAGCAATGACAAAATGGAAAAGAAGGGGACTTTGTATCAGTTATCCTTGAATCGGTTTAGAAAAGGAATGAACACGTTAGGGATAGGACGTACAGAAGTAAACGGTAGCCTGGTATCCAAGCATACACATCAGCTGCTGGGGTAAAGATTCACAATGTGACAAAAACTGCTGGTGAACCTGGAAGGCAGTCTGAAAGAAATGAAGTGTAGACCATAGCTCACAGAACAAGTGCCACATGGATAAATGACTTAGACAGAAAAAAGTAACATAAACAGAGAAATAAAGAAATTAAACATAGGTCCATGGATAGGGGAAGAATTCTTGACCAAATAAGGGATGGGATGATAGCAGATAAAATGGACAATTTTGACTATATAAAATTAAAAAGTTTCTCCCAGAATAAAAGCAGTGCAGTTAAAATTAGAAGTGAAACAGGCAACTGGGGAAAAACATCTTTTCTGTAAGTTTTTCTAATAAATCATTATGAATACTTGTCATGAAGGTTTTCATTTTTAAAAATCTTCACAGTGGGAAGGTGGAAGGGGGATAAAATAAATGCTTGCTAATTGAAAATTTGAATTACATTTAAAAACATTGATTGAATTCTCAAGGTCATAGCCCATGCAGCTCCTTTTCATTCATTTCTTGCACCATAGTTTTTAAAAACTTATCTGGAGGGAAATCATTTTGATTTCATCTGATAAATTCAAGTTTTTTTTAATGACAAAACCTATTGTCAGCCTTTACTGTTGCTTTGTAAAGTGATACATTTGTTCCAACAGTATTTTTGTAAATATTTTAAGTGTTTGTGGTGTGTTCTGAGAATTTCTTGATTCTCTTCCTCCTTTTTGACGTAGTATCAATTTTATTTTAGCTTCTGGTGTTAGTAATCCCAGTCTGAAACACTGTATGGGTTTCTTTTTGGACTAACTATTGTCATCCATTTTGCTATGCCAAAAGTATGGATTTCATAAGTTGATTGATATATTCTTTTCATTATGGTTTTACTTTAGGATGCAAGCCAATCTCTAACATATACAGCCTCCACTTTAATCTTGAAAAGCTTTGGTTTAGTCTATCTTTCCTGGACACCAAAGTATATGTAATCTTAACTTCTGCAGCCTACCTTTTAGCTCATCACTCAACCAAAGCTGCTCTTTCCAAAGTTACCAGTGATCTCCAGTGGCCTTTTCTGAATGCTCATTTTTCGTGCTCTCTCTGCAGCCTTGGATACAGTTGACCACTCTCTTCTCCTTGATACTCTTTTTTTCCTAGACTTTTGTCACTCTTCATTCCGATTTTCCTCATACCTATCTTTACTGCATCCTTAGCCATCTTTTATCTACTAACAAGCGGTGTCCCCCAGTGCTTTGGTCTGGGGCCTCTGTTTCTATCTTATTTAGTTTGATGTTCTAGCTAATTATTAGCTAATATAGATTGAATTTTATCTCTGCTGATGATTCTCAGATCCACTTTTGTAGATCTAACCTCTCTCCCGAAGTGTCTCACATCTCTGTCTACAATCTGGGTATCTCAAATTGTGTATCTGGTAGATGTCTTAAACAAAACATGTCCAAAATTAAACTCATTCTCTTTTTTCTCAAGCCCTTGCATTGTCCCAAATTTCCTCGACCTAAAGATGGCACCACCAACCCTCAGTCTTCCAGGCTCATGGTCTAAGGGTGATGCTTGACTTCTCTCTCATCCCCCATATTCAATCCTGTTGATTCTATATTTGTAACATCTCCTCCCTTTTTTTCTCTGACACTGCCACCACTTTGGTCCAAGCCCTCAACACTTTGTACCTAGACTATGACAATAGCCAACTTAGGTCTATGTGCTTCAAGTCTGTCCCTACTCTAGGCCACCCTCCACTGAGAGGAGTCAGAATGATCTCCCTAAAGGGTAGCTCTGACTCTATCAACTCTATTACCACAATTCAGTAGATCAATGATTCCCTGTGACCTGCAAGTTCAAATATAAAATTCTGTCTGGTGTTCAAAGCTCTTTATGACCTAGTTCCTTCCAACCTTCCAGTCTTTTTCAATCCTACTCTCCACTCCCCTACACTTGCAATCTAATGACCATTTTCACTTGTGGCAGACACTCCTTTGTCTCCAGGCATTTTCTGTGACTGCTCTCCACGCCCTGAACATTTTCCCTCCCCATCTCTGCCTCCTGGGTCCCCTGACTTCCTTTAAGGTCCAGCTAAAGTCTTACTTTCTTCAAGAAGCCTTTACCAGACTTCCTTAATCTCAGTGCCTTCCTTCTGTTGCTTATATCCAGTTTATCCCATCTATAATCCCTATGTACATAGTTGTATGCATGTAATCTCCCCATTAACCTGTGAGCTCCTTGAGAGCAGGGACTGTCTTTTCCTGTTCTCTGTACCCCTAGTATTTAGCCCAGCGCCTGCAAATAGAAGGTGCTTAATAAATGCCTGTTGACTGACTGGTATTCTTCTCATTACATAGGGTGGAAAGCTAAAGTCGGTGAATAGGAGACCTAGTTCCTCCTCCATGGCTGGGCCCCACCTTGGTAGGTGGCAGCACCACTTGTTGCAAGCTCTTTCCTCAGGTCGGTGACTTTCTCTTTAATCAAAGATTCTCTCCACTCTTGACTCTTAGGGATAGGTTTCCCTTTAAACCTGCCAAGGTGTGGAGGGGGAAGAACAATAGAATAGAAACTCCTCAGAAATATCAGTCTCTTGTATATAAGGACAGTGGGGGTCTTGAACGGGCCTAGAACACCACCCATAGCATCCCTCCCAAGAACATATTATCTCCTCTAAGAGATGTGTGATGGCGTATAAGGGAAGTGCCTTGAACAGACACGGAGCATGATCAGTGCTGCACTAACGCCATGCTGGAGAGAAAGAAGGCTCTTTGATTAGCTGGAGTCATTCAAGCACCTCCCTCAGTGTCCCATCATTCTTGAGGCTGGGCTTCCTAGCCAGCACGGTACTGATGACCCGAGGAACAAAAGCAACTTCTGAGGGACTTTCAGGTCCCACCTAGTTTGGTGGTAACTGAAATGGGCCCTTCTGGCATTCAGACCACACATGGACATGACCTCCGAGGGATCAGTGCTGTAGAGGAATTGAGCTATTTTGAGCCCAATGACTCCACCAACTAGAGACTGAGGTGTTAAGAGGTAAGGGCAGTTATGTTCCCATGGAGTTAGGGAAAATGTTTATATGTTTGTCTTTGATCTTTAAAGTAAATATCCCTTTGCTAAATTTGAGGGATGTTAAGTGATTAAATAGAAATGGGCGTGCTAGTCACTGGCCTCCTAATAGAAGAAGGACATCCAGTATTCATCCAGCATATGTTCAACCAGTATCAGATCTCACAACCCCTGAAGAGGAAATGCAGCAACCTGGCCCTGAGAGAATGAGGCCAGAGCCAACCATCTTAAATCTTGGTGGTGTTGTTTGTCCTTTGATCTTGAAGGGTGCCATGATATTAGGGAGGTGATGCCATGACATGCAAGTGAACTGGGTTTAAGTGAGGGAGGGCTAGGTCTCACTTTCTCCTCAGGATTCATCTGGGCCCAGTGGCAAGATAAAGCTAAAGATCAGGATGACTGGAGACATCAAGTGTAAGATAGAAAGAACTGTTTGGAACAGTTAGTCATGCATGAATGTTCTGCATTCAGAGGGTATCAAAGCCGGGCTTAGAATCAACAAGATGAGAAGAGAAATGGCACAATGAGAAATGAGTTTAAAGACTCCTGCCATTACAGTCAGAAGGCTGTCTTCTCAGTCTTACCAAAATTACATCTACCAATGGTGAATTTCAGAAGACAATTTCTGAGCAACTCTTGGCATTCCCTCAAATGGTGGAGTTACTATACTGACTTAATCAAAAAATTATAAATAAATTTAAAAATCAGAATAAAACAAATTATAGTCCCAAAATATTCCATTTCACACAGCAAATTACACTGCTTACAATTTAGAGCAAGATATAGTCAATTGTTTTTTTTGCAAAGGATAGATGACTTGCCCAAGATCACACCGCTAAATATTAAGTATCTGAGGCTGGATTTGAACTCATGTCCTCCTGACTCCAGAGCCAGAGTTTTATCCACTGTGCCACCTAGCTGCCCCAAGATATAGTATTAAAAATAAAAACTGGCTGCTATTACATTTAAACCCCTCAAGTAGAAAAAAAAATCATCAAAACCAGGGGCTATTTGGCGAATGCTACGTTGGTTCAAAGACATTATTTTTAAACAGTATTCCAGGTCAGTTTCCTATTTCCATAACCAATATTCAGACGACACATGAATCCTTTCTGTGTTGCATTGTGTTCTGCTCTAGCTCCGAATGCGCTGTACCTCCGTTGGGTAACTGCTGCTATTCTCAGAGTGGACTTCACAAAAGACTCATTTACCTACTTTTTCCAAACGGCTCCCTTGTCCTCCGCATGTTGATGTCGCCCACCTCCAGAATGTACAGTGTAACAAGGTCTCACCGCGATGAGACTTGGCAAAGTAGCGGGTTAATCTGGACCCGGCAGACCACAGCCGTCTGCCGGAGAATACGCCCAGCTACAACCAGCGCTTTTACACAACGGGCCCCCAAAATCAGAACCCAAGGAATTACGGACGTACTGCTAACAAAAACAAATCATTTAAAATAGACACTCAAAATAAAGTTTTTTGCTAGTCACATGACACTGATGTAGTGGAATGCATTTTTTTTATTTTTTAGTTTTTGCAAGGCAATGGGGCTCGGTGACTTCCCCAAGGCCACACGGCCAGGGCATGGTGGAGTCTGGGGCCGGGTTGGAACCCAGGTCCTCCTGCCGCCCCCCAGTGGAATGCATTTCTGAATTTCTCCTAGAAAACGCCTTTCCTGCCCCGATTTTGCATTCGGAGACCCGGGTAGACTAAAACAAGCGCTGAGCGGGCCAGGCCACGCTCCCCTCGCGCGTGACCCGGGGGTCTCCACGGACGAACCCCGGGGGGCGCCTGCTCCCCCCAGTCTCGCGCCAGGCGGCGGCCGAAGCGGGGCGCTCCCGCCCGAAGCGGGGCTCCTGCCCGAAGCGGGGCTCCTCCCCGAAGCGGGGGGCTCCTGCCCGAAGCGGGGCTCCCGCCCGAAGCGGGGGTCTCCGGGGGCTCCCGCCCGAAGCGGGGCTCCTCCCCGAAGCGGGGGGCTCCTCCCCGAAGCGGGGCTCCTGCCCTCGCCTCGGCTCCGGGTCCGAGAAAATGGCGCCGGGCCCCCCGCGTCGTGTCGCGGGGTGCAATGTTGGGGCCCCCCTAGACTGAGCGTCTCCCGGGGGCGGCGCCCCGGGCCCCGAGGTAGGACGGGCTGGGGGCCGCGGCCTCGCCCGGATGAGGCCGGATCTGAACTCAGGGGCCCCCCAAGCCCGGGGTCCGGCCCCCACGGTTCGCCCCGCCCCCCGCCGCACTGAGCCACGCCCCCGGGGGCGGGGCTTGCCGCCCCGCTGAGGCTGCGCGCGCACTCTCCGCTCACGGCCCGGGTACTACACTTCCCAGAAGGCTTGGCCGGACCGGTCCCGGTGACCCAGGACGCCCGTGGGGCGGGGCCTCGGCGTCGTCCCCGGATTGGCGCTGAAAGCCCTGGGCGGAGTCTGGAGGCTGACGAGCAGCCAATCGCATGTGCCGAGGATGGCTTGTTCCCGCCTCCCGGGCCTCCTGACCCCTCTTGGTCCCGGGGGAGCGCAGGCGGGTCGCCCCTCCCCCGGGGTAGGACCTGTGACCCAGGAAGTTCCGCTCCGCTCCTGTGCGGCGTGCTGCGGGCAGCGCCCCCTGCAGGTGGGGGGCGGCAGGCTCGGTCTGCGCATGCTCTCCGCGGGCTCGGGGGGGGGGGGCCCGGAGAGCGCCCGCCCGCATGGAGGGGGAGCCCCGGGCCCGGAGCTGAGGCGGGGGGCGGCGGCCTCACCCGGCCTGCCTCGAGCCGCAGGAGGGGTCCGCAGGCCTGAAGCCCCGAGCCGGCTCCCTCGTGGGAGGCAGGACGGACGGGGCCAGCCGTGCCAGCCATGCCAGCCGTGCCAGGGCTCCTGCCGGCTGAACCGACTGCCCCAGGCCGGCAGCTCTGGCCCCGCGCGGCCCAGCCCCCGCCCCGCGTCCCGCCCTCGTTTCTCTTGTAATAACACCGGTTTCACCCGAGCCCCGACCACGGAGGTGGCCGGCGACCTCGGCTCTTTGCCAAGGAAACCCATGGTGGGCCCGGGGGCGCAGGCCGGGCAAGGGCGGCACCTCAGGGACCCCAGGCGGCACCGGTACCCTCAGACCTCCAACAGCCCTCATTGGCTTAAAACAGTTGGAAAACCCAAACTGTACGGACAGGCGGGCACCCAGCCGGACAGTCAGCGCATCCCTTCGCAGCCGCTTATCTCCATTTTAGAGAAGAGGAAACTGAGGCAGAGGAAGGCGGGCCACTTGCCTAGAATCGCCTGATCCGCTAAAACGGTCCAGGCTCGCCGGTGTGGGGCCCAAAACAGCCCCACCTGCCACAAGGGACGAGGCAGAGCTCGGACCCAGGCCACTTTATTAAAGGGTGCCTTCTAACCAAGTGGGCCTCACTCTTCCTCCTGAGAATTTGTATTGGGTTTGACGCCCAAATACGCAAAAGAACCATGGCAGAGAACCCAAATCCCAGTGGAGCGGGGCATCTCCACTGGCTAAACGGTCATAAAGTAGCCATAAGCTGGACAGGCCACTTCATAGATTAGGCAGCGAGAGATGGTACAGGCTATGCATCCTACCTAGATGGTCATAAGATGGTCACTGACTTAAAACAAATTGGAACCTTCCATGCAGTTGGCTTACCTTTGATACGTGCAACTTGGTCACCAAAAAAAAGGAAAAACAAAGGTGAAAGGCCTCTAGTTAGTTTCCTAAGATTGGGCAAGTGATCTTAGCATCTGTAGTTCATACCTCTGGGACCCAAGAAACAGAGCTTAGAATCATATCAGATTGATTGATACTGATTAGAATTTGAGTATGGGTCCTCACTCATTACATCAGCTTTCTCAGTGGTAGGTGCTGGAGATAAAGAACCATGAAGGAGCTTACATTCTAATGGGGGGAGAAAAACATACAAAAATAGAAACAAATGAACAAATGGAAAATAAGGGGAAGGATCTTCCTGTGGAAGGTAAAATTTTAGTTGGAATTTAAAGAAAGCCATGGAAATCAGTTGTGTCAACACACAATCACAGCTTCACAAAACTTACATGAAAACCAGGTTTATTACAAGAGAAATGAACATTCCTGTAGAACCCAGAATTCTCAATTCATACAGAAGTCTGCATATTTGTAACTGTAGGACTGTGGCAGGAGAAGATCTCCAGAAATCTCCACCTAAAGAGGCATGGCTTAGGATGGGAAAAAGATGTATAAAAAGTTAGAAAAGCACAACCCCCCCCCCCCCCGAAAGGGCACAGTAAGGGAATGGTAAAAGCCACATTCTGTTCCCTGGGGATTTGCTAGACCGTATAGAACAGCCCCAACTTCACAAGCCTGACTTCCCAGGCTGACTGCCACCTGTCTTGACTCCCAAGGATACACAGAAAATCCCTGCCTCCCCCACTGTCCTCCATCCTCTAGAGCTTTCAGAATTCTCATGGTCCTTTACCACTCAGCTGCTTTTTCCAGGCCTGCTCAGTCTGGGCTACTGGGGTGGGGAGATAACTGTGATTCCTTTGATTCAAGAACTCACCTATCTCTGACTCTAAGAAATGAGGAAGGTTTAGGCCTTAGCTCACATATTGCACAAATGTACAAGTTACCACAAAAACTCCACAAATTGCTCTCTAGAAAGGTTGGATGAGTTCACAGCTCCACCAACAATGTGTTAGTGTCCCAGATTTCCCACATTCCCACTCTTCCAACATTGATCACTGTCCTTTCCGGTCATAATGACCAGTCTGATAGGTGTGAGGTGGTATCTCAGAGATGCTTTAATTTGCATTTCTCTAATAAGTAATATTTAGAGCAATTTTTCATATGACTATGGATCTCTTTGATTTCATCAAATTGCCTTTGCATATTCTTTGACCTTTTGTCAAAGAGGAATGGCATGGTTTTTTTGAAAATTTGACTCAGTTCTCTGTATATTTTAGAAAGGAGTCCTTTGTCAGAAATACTGGTTGTAAAAATTGTTTCCCAATTTACCACATTTCTTTTGATCTTGGCTACAATGGTTTTGTCTGTGCAAAAGTTTTGAGTTTTATGTTTTTCTCCTTCCCTTTCTTTTTTGCTCCCTCTCCCTGAGAGAAAGCAATCTAATATAGGCTCTACATGTGTAACCATGCTAAACATGGATCCATATTAATCATGTTGTCAAAGAAGAATCAAATACAAGTAGAAGAGAAAAAGCATTAGAGAGAAAAAGAGAACATAACACATCAGACAACTTTTAAAAATCGAAGATAGCTAGCTTTGGTCTACTTTTAAACTCCACGGTTTCTTCTCTAGATATGGATGACATTTCCATGACAAGTCCTTTAGAATTGTCTTTGATTACTGTACTGGTGAACATGTCCATTATAGTTGATCGTCTTCCAGTGTTTGTTAGTTTCCATAATGTTCTGGTTCTGCTCATTTCACTGAAAATAAATTCATGCAGGTCTTTCCAGACTTTTTTGAAATCCCATTCCTCATAATTTCTTAGAGAAGTATAATGTTCCATCTCATTCACATAAATTTTTATTCAGCCATTCCTCAACTGATGGACATCTCAATTTCTGAATCTTTGCCATCACAAAAAAGAACTGCTTTGAATTTTTTGTGCATGTGGATTTTTGCCCACGTTGGGTTTACAGACCCAGTAGTGGTATTGCTGGATCAAAGAATATACCCAGTTTTATTGCCCCTTTGGGAATGATTCCATGATTTCTGCTCCCAAGAAAGGTTGGATCAGTACACAACTCCTCCAACAATGCATTAGAGACCTAGTTTTCCTACATCCCCTCCAACATTGATCATTTTCCTTTTCAGTCATATTGGTCAATCAGAGAGTTGTGAGGTGGTACCTCAGAATTGTTTTGAATTGCATTTCCTTATGATTTAGAGCAATTTTCATATGCCTATAGATAGTTTTAATTTCTTCATCTAAGAATTGCCTTTCCAAATCCTTTGACCATTTATCAGTTGGGGAATGACTTTTTTAAAAATAAATTTGGCTCAGTTCTCTATATATTTTGGAAACGAGCCCATTGTCAGACTAGTTATAAAAATAATTTCCCAACATGATGCATTCCTTTTAATCTTGGTTGCATTGGTTTTGTTTGTGCAAAACCTTTTCAATTTAATGTAATCAAAATTATCCCTTTGACATTTTATGTTCTCTTCATTGGTCAAAAACTGCTTCCCTTTCCAGAGATCTGACAGATATACCATTCCTTGTTCTCTTAATTAGTTTATAATATCATCCTTTATATCTAAATCCTGCACCCATTTCAACCTTATCTTGGGATAGGATGTGAGATGCTGGTCTGTACCTAATTTCTGCCAGATTCTCTATTACTTTCCCCAGCAGTTTTTACTGAAAAGTGAGTTCTTATCCCAAAAGCGGGAATCTTTGGTTTTATCAAATAACAATTATAGTCATTTACTGCTATTTCTTTTGCACCTAATCTATTCCACTGATCCACCAGCCTATTTCTTAACTAGTATCAAACAGATTTGATGACTGATGCTTTATAATATAACTTTAGTCTGGTATGTCTAGGCCACCTTCCTTTGCATTTTTTCATTAATTCCCTTGATATTCTTGACTTTTTCTTCCTCCATATGAATTTAGTTACTATTTTTTTCTAACTTAGGAAAGTAATTTTTTGAAAATCTGATTGATATATCACTGAAGAAGTAGTTTAATTTAGGTAGAATTGCCATGAGCAATTGACATTTGCCCAATTATTTAATAGATAATGAATTTTTTTTTAATTTTAGAAAGGTTTTGAGTTTTGCAATTTCTCCCCCAATCTTGCTTCCCTCCCCCATCCCCCACAGAAGACAGTCTGTTAGTCTTTACATCATTCCCATGGTTTGCATTGATTTAACTTGAATGTGATGAGAGAGAAATCATATCCTTAAGGAAGAAGATGGTGAGTTTTTTAAAGAACAGGCTGATTAGCAGAATTGGAGGGAGAGAAGTCATTTGGCAATCCAGTTTAGGTACTTTAATAAAGTGAACGAAGCCTGGGGAGAAGAGGATAGTCAAGTTAGAGAGGTGAGTTTCTGAAGAGATAGCCACAGGTTGACAAAGCTGAATTTCTAAGGAATTAGTCAAGTTAAGAGACAGCCTCAAGCTGACAGAGGAACTGGAGCACACAAATCCAGCTTAGAGAAAGGAAGGGGAAAAGAAACCAGGCAGCAGTGGGGAAGAAAGAGTGAATGGAGAAGTGATGACCCCTTATGTACAGTGGCTGTGCTAGGTGAGCCAGGGCAGGACTTTAAGGAGGGGCCTATCACCTGGTGGAGGTGTGATTTCCCACTGCCCATGCCTGTTGCAAGGTATTAGCCTAACCTTTGTTGAATGCTGAGCATACTTGGTGTCTTGGCACCGACTCCTGCTCTAAAGGCATGACCAAGCGCAGCTATGTTGCCACCCACCAGATCCAGACATAGGGATACCTGGAGGGGTTTCTAAAAGCCATGCAGAACCCATACAGCACTTTAACAGTATTGAAAAAGCAACACAGGGGAAGGCTAGTTGATGTAGTGGATAAAGCACCGGCCCTGGAGTCAGGAGTACCTGGGTTCAAATCTGGTCTCAGACACTTAATAATTACCTAGCTGTGTGGCCTTGGGCAAGCCACTTAACCCCCCTTTGCCTTGCAAAAACCTCAAAAAAAAAGCAACACAAAAAGATCACACTATATCTCTGTCCCCAGAACTCCCCTACAACATAATATGGTCTCCTGGGGGCATTTCTGTGCAAGTCATCTCGGCCATGTGTGCTTTCATCTGGAGGCCAAACCCTGGACCTTTCTCTGACTTCACCAGAGTTGGGCTTGTGAAGGAATTTCAAGGGCCTGGGTGGTGGGGGGCACAGGGAAGGCCCAAATTGATCCTCATCACTCCTTTTTTTCCCTCTGCTCTACCTCCTGATAGCATAGTTTTTCCCCAAAAGAAAAACTTCCAAGGGAAGGGAATGGCCCCCACGTACAGCCCACACAGTCAGGTTAGGGTTCTTTCCTGAAAGAACATCCCATGTTTCATATAGTTCATATGGAGACTTGTGATTCTTTTAAAATTGTTTCTTTGGTGGTCTTTAGCCCAATCATTCTTTTGGGGAACATTTTAAAATTTCATTTATCATTATCATTTGTTTCCATGTCCTTGATGGGTTGCAATGTTAGTTCCATTATGGCCCCAGAGAGGGAAGGGAATAAGTATTTATATCATGTTTATTATATGCTAAGGCTTTATAAATGAATAAATAAATAAATAAGTAAAAGTAACAATATAAATATATAAATAAATATAAATAAGTCTTTATCTCATTTGATCCTCACAGCAGTCCTGTAAAGTAGGTGCTGTGGTTATCCTCATTTTACAGTTGAGGAAACTGAGACAACAGATTTGCTCAGGGTCACCCAGCTGGGATGTTTCTGAGGTTGGATTTAAATTCAGGTCTTCCTGCCTCCAGGTCCAGCACTATATCTAGTAAGCTACCATGGAGTTTGAAAATGGATTTTCAGTTTTTGCCTTGAGTTCCTCCTGCTTCAGCATTTGATTACCTTTCCTGTGATTTCAAGGAACCTGTGCTAAGATTCTCATTTAGAAATCTCCATTGGGCCATCAAATCCATGTTTTCTTTTTCTATTTGGTTTTTCAAGCTCTCACAGAAAAGGTTGCTTAAATTTAGTGCCTTTTTATGTCATTTCACTTCTCCGTTCTTTATATGAGTTAGTTTCTCTTTGGTAGTCTCTTATGAATATTCATATTTTTCTTTTCATCTTTCACTTAAGTCCTGTCTTTGAATTTCAAAGTTTCTCCAGAATTTCTGTTCAGTAGAAATGCTTAAAAGCCCTCAACTTCATCAAAGATCATTTTTTCACTATTAAGAATAAAGTGATTCTTGGCTGTAATTCTGTAACTTTTTGCCCTCTGCAATATGACCAATCAAACAAACTCTCTGCTCCTATATAGTCCTGGTTACTAAATTGTTCAAGTCCTTGTAGTTAATTTTTTTTCTTTTCTGACTGCTTGTGGTTTCTTGGGTTTGTTGTTTTGTTTTGTTTTTTTGCTTGGAAGCTGCAAGTTTTTTCATAGAAATTTTCATTTTAGATTTCATTTAGGAGGTTTAACAAAGTATTTCTTTAAAATTTTTTTTTTATTTATTTAAGGCAATGAGGTTAAATAATAGCCCACACAGCTGGGCTATTATTAAGCGTCCAAGCAGAATTTGAACTCCGGTCCTCCTGACGTCAGGGCCAGTGTTCTATCCAATGTGCCACAGAAAGAAGGAGCTTGGAGAATGGCCTAAATTCTCAGTGATCTTGGTGAGAAATGATACTATACAAATAGGAATTTGTAATTCATGTTTAGGAATCAGGGACCTTCAAGGATGTGGCTGTGAACTTCTGCTGGAAGGAGTAGGGACAGCCAGTCCCTCCCCAAAATGAGCACTAGGAGGTGATGCTGGAGAACCAGAGGAACCTGGTCTGCCTGGGTGAGGGCAGCTTTGCCCTGGGTCTTTACTTCCTCTCATATTTCATACTCTCTAATTTCCAAACCTGATATAACCTACCAGTTAGAGCATAGGATGCCAGAAGTGGGGTAGCCCAGAAAACATCTATTCATGTGAGTGATCCCACTTAGACAGATAAGCCACTGTAAACAGAAGATGGAGCTTTGAAAAGCAATATTTCAGAGTTAATCACATTTTATTGTCATACAGTTTACTAAAAAATATGAAGAATACAGCATGGTTCCTTTCCTTTTAGCAAGACTAAATGAAAAATTCCTCTTCCTGAATCTAAGTCCATTCTATAACCTGTACCCCCAGTAATACCCCAAAATACATGTCCTGAAGTGGTCATGTTTCCTCCCTCCTACCCTCACCCTAGTCTGTCTAGACTGTCAATGATACTGAGAGAGAGAGAGAGAGAGAGAGAGAGAGAGAGAGAGAGAGAGAGAGAGAATGAACATAACTCAGTATTTGGGAAGCACAGAAAGTGTGGGAGAGAGGTGGCATTAGACTACCAAACTGAAGGTCTGCAGAGCCAATGTGCTGACCACATTGTTGTGTGTCTATGAAATCTGGACAGTCTATTGGTACCAGGCCAGGAAACTGAATCACTTCCATTTAAATTGTTTTAGGAAGATTCTAAAGATCTCCTGGCAGGAGAAGGTGCCAGATACTGAGATCCTTTCTCAAGCTGAACTGCCAAGCATTCAAAGGTTACTATGAAGAGGGCAACTACAATGAGCTGGCCATGTTGATGACTGTTATCCCTGGTAATTGAAGAAGACCATACATCAAATGATGTGACATGCATATTATGTTGATTAAAGAGAAAGTAATGTTGTGCAAAGACATCCTCCTCCCTGCCTCTTTCAGGACTGCCTTAACCCAGGGGCCTGATGGTATAGGAACTAGGACTTCTGGTGTTGGTCTAGATACATGGGAGACCTTGGCCCCTTAGATGGTAGGTCTTTCATGTTATCAAGGTACCATAGCCTGTTCTGTTGGGACATTATTATGTCAGTACAGTAAAACTAATCTATTTCTCGATGGTCTCATCATTAGTATAGTAATTTTATGGTGATGTTAAACACTCCTTAGTGAATTCCAACTTCCATGGTCACTGTTCTGCTATCTTATATCCACCAAAACTTTTCTTGCCAAAAAATGACTATTTTAGAGAGCTCACATAAGGGCAGTGCTCACAGGGAGGTCAGGAAAAGCAATACCAGGATACTCTGAAGGTCTCTCTTGAGAACTCTGGAATTGATTACACAGCATGGGAGGCACTGGCACAGGACCATGCAGTATAGCATGCCCTCCTCAGAGAGGGTGATGTGCTCTATGAGTAAGGCTGAATGGATGCAACTCAAAGGAAAGAGGAGATGCAGTTTAGAGAACTTGTTCACATGAACTATTTGTGCCTGACCTGTAGTAGAGCATTCTGAGCTCGTACTGGTCCGATCAGTCATACTTGAACACACTAACTCTTCATAGTGATGTTGTCTTGGTGTCGTCTTTGATAAGGACAAGAACCAACCAATAATTGTTGTGTCATTTGATCCTCACTCTAACCCTGAGGAGGTGCTGTTATCATCCCTGGTTTTCATTTGAGGAAACTAAGGTTTACATTTGAGGCACCTAGAGATTAAGTGACATAGCCAGGATCTCACAATTAATAAATGGATGAAAATGGATTTTAATTTATTTCTTTTTGATCCAGGTGCCACTTGCACCCTCAGAAGAATATACAAACCTGGAGGAAGGATTGGTGTAAATGGATATTAAATATATTTAACTCTTACCTGAAACAGGCCAAGGAGGGCATGGTTTGATCAGTAAACCAGGGGAAACTGAAGAAAACTTCAATCTAAAAGCTTCCCTAACTTTACTCCTCAAACCAGACACAAAACCAGTAAGTGAATACTCACTGAAGAAGTTAGCTGCTATTGTGGGGGAAATTGAGAAGAGTGTGGAACCTTCTAGAGAGGCTGTTCCCTTTTGTGGATGACATGGTGCCAGTTACATTTAGACCCAGAACCCTGAATGAGTGAGATAAAGGACCACTTAAATCAGTTTCACCTGACCACAGATACAGTGAAATCTAAGTGGAAGAAAAATGTCTTTTCAAGTCTATGGTTTGTGGTTTAAAGGGACCACTGATAGAACTCTGTCAGAAGTGTTTTTATGGGGTGGCTAGGTGGTGCAGTGGATAGAGCACCAGCCCTGGTGTACTTGAGTTCAAATCTGTCCTCAGACACTTCATAATTACCTAGCTGTGTGGCCTTGGGCAAGTCACTTAACCCCATTCCCTTGCAACCCCCCCCAAAAAGAAGTGTTTTTATGTGTTTCTATATAAATATATAAAATGTATTTTTTATATACGCAAACATCTATATGTGTGTATGTGTGTGTGTGTATACATATATATATATGTATATATATGTATGTATATACTTCATTCCCCTCGCTGCCATAACTCAGACAACTTCTCATTTTAGAACTCCCTAGTATTTCCTCCTCACCCCTGTGGCTTTTTTGTTGTTTTTTAGTCCTTTCTAACTCTTCATAACTCCATTTGGGATTTTCTTGGCAGAGATAACTGGAGGGCTTTGTGCTGTTTCCTTCTCCAACTCATTTTACAGATGAAGAAACTGAGAGAGACAGGAAATGTCTGAGGCCAGATTTGAATTTGGGGCTTCCTATCCTGTGTATCCACTGGGCCATCTGGCTACTCCCAGCTTTTTTTGTTTTATATATTATTTTACTTCATGAGCATGTCATGCTCTTGAGGGCAGGAACCGTCTTTTGGTTTGTAAGTCCCTAGAGCTTAGCACATTGTGGACATTTTGTCTTTGATGCCTTACCTCGATTTGAAACAGATATAAAAGATACTGAATATAGATCATGTCTTAAACCCAACATTAGGCAATTATTTTGACTTTGAGTAAACACAAAGTTTGATGACATACAAGTGGGAAGACTCCTCTTGAAACAAAGACCTTTGTGCTAGCATTCTTATGGCGTTATTTGACTGAATCATAAAACAACATGGTCTTTAATAAACTAAATAGATAAACTAAAAACTGAGAGTTCCTGGGTGAATGTGAGCTAATTGTGACTTACTGCCAATAAGAAACTATGGATCAAAACTAGAGAAAAACATGTATTCAAAGAAATGTCCAATTGATAAAGAAAATGACCTTATTATGTGGTGAGCATAAAGAATAATTCTGCTAATTATGATGATCCCTTGGTATCTTTGTCATGTAGAGTATGTAGGGAAGACCTTCTGCCTGTTGGCTGAACATTTTGTTGTGAATTGATGAGGGTTTTTGTATGTACGCCATTTACACATAGGATCGCTGATATTGCTAGAGCTGTACATCTTTTGTGGGAGGCACCTTTGGTACCAATGAGATCCCAATTCAATCTTAGCATTTTGTATATTAAATAAAATAACATACCTTATTTTCTTTCTTATCCTCTTCTGATCTATATATTTGGGGGGGGTGGTATAAATTTTGTTACCTAGCTTGGATCCATCCCTGTCTTCAGATCATTTCTTCATTTTGTCACTTCATGTAGGTCTTATTTGTGGCTTCACTAATTCTTACTACCTGAATTAGATAAAAGATTTAAAACTTTTTCAGTCATGTTAAAAAAGGAATACGAAATCGATTTTTGATGAAAAAAAATCAGAATTCAGATGGAAGAACAGAAAGCCAAGATATTGAAGGAAATAATAAATAAAAGTAGAGCTGAAGAGCTGGGGCATCCCAGGTTCCCAACATCATATGAAAAGGCAGAAATTATAAAAAGTCTCATTGGTTCAAAATAGTCTGTCATTCTGATACTAGATCAATTTAAGAAGGGGCTTTTTTAAGGTTTTTGCGAGGTAAATGGGGTTTAGTGGCTCGCCCAAGGCCACACAGCTAGGCCATTATTAAGTGTCTGAGGCCGCATTTGAACCCGCGCCGCCTCCAGGGAGCCCCGGGCCCGGCCGGGCCGGCAGAGTGAAGGGCACCAGCCAGGGCGGATTCGAACTCGGGTCCCTCCTCCCCTCGGGCTCCGCCTGTGCCCAGGGGCGGCCTCTGCCCGCAGGAGCCCGGAGGCCTCGAGGCTGGGGGGGGGCGGTTACCGTGGAAACGGGGGGGCGGGGCGCTGCGCCCCCGTGACTTCCGTTTCCGGATCCCGCCTCACCCCGGCTGAGGGAGGGGAGCCGGAGTTTGCGTAGTGCGGCCCCCTCGGCCCGCCCCCTCCGCGAGCTCCCCTCTTCATTGGCTAGCGGGGAGAGGCCTGCCCAATCAGAGGGGCCGCCGCCTCCTCGTCCCCAGCGCCGTCCAATGGGAGATGCGGCCGCCGCCGGGCTGGGCGAGGCTGCGGGGGGCGGGCGCTCCGAGGACCCGGGGGCGGCAGGTGCCGGGACGGCGTGACCCGAGGCCTGACCCCGGGGTCCCTGGGGCGCCGGCGCCTCCTGTCAGGCCCCCCGTGCCCCCCGCCTGCGCCCCCCAGGCCTGTCCGCGCGCTTCCTGCGGCCCTTGGGACCGAGCGGGTCCGAGGCGCCTCCGCCCGCCGGGAGGGCCCCGTGGCCCTGACCGCGAGGCGCCCGGGATGATGCCAGGGGGCGCGCCGCGGGGGCCGTGCCAGGGGGCGCGCCGCGGGGGCCGTGCCGGGGGGGGGGGGCGCACCGGGGCACTGCGGGCATCGCGGCCCCCAGAGCCTGGCAGGACCGCCGTGCGGCCGTCCGGCCCGCGGGCCCCGCCTGGCCGCGAGGAGGAGCCGGGCGGCGGCCATGGCCCGGCCTCGCGGCCCGCGGGCCCGGTGAGGCCTTGCCCGCGCTTCTGTGGGCCGCCCCCGGGCTCCCGTCCGCTGGGGGCCTTCTTCTTTGCCTTCGCTTCTGGTGCCCGCGGCCGAGCCCGGCGTGCCTTCCCCACACTGGCAGCTGGCGGCCCTAGGCTGAGCCCCCCGCCCCGGCTCTTGTCTTGGACTCCTGCCCCAGGCTCCCCCCGAGTGCGCCGGCTCCAGGGGTGGGCAAGCACGAGGGCTGTGTGTCCGTGCCGCCACCCCGGGGACCCCTTGTTTCCCTCCACACTTGTCCCGTTGCGGAAGGTGCTCCCTCTTCACTGCCGCCCGGGACCCCCGGCTCCCCCCGGCTCGGTGCAGGCCCCCCACCCGAAGCACTTCTGATCGCCCCCCTCTCTCCTCAGCCGGCTCCATTTAGACAAATGAATCGGGGCCCAAGACCTGATTGTGAAGTCCTTGCAACTCTGCGGGTGCCCCTAAAGGATCAAGATAGTCTTTTCCAGGGCAGGAGTTCAGGAGCCCCCACCAATGTACTTTGCTCCGTCATTGCCAGTTGGTAGGATTTAGTCCACTAGACTGCACTGACTTTTAGATCTATTTACTAAAATAATGATAAAAACATTTGATATAAAATATTCTCCCCCCCCCAAAAAAAAGTCTTTCTTCCCAGTGTATATAGAATCCAGAAGAACCTGGGTTCAGACTTCGAAAGCACACGAAGCCTAATTTGTAGCTTCTGGAAGCCCTTTTTTCCCTGGAATACGGGGGTATTCAACATTACCTTTCCACCTGGGGTGACTTCTCTGCTGGACCCTGAGAAGCTGCGAGTTTTCATCTAAGTCAGTTGTTTCAGGTTCACAGCTCGGATTCAGATTGGGAAATCCTCCGCTTGCTCACAGGCATGTCAGCCTATCTATGGCCATCCAGCCCTTCATTCCCATGGTCTTCAACATGGGAAGTAGAAGGATTGCCTTAGTCCCAACCCCAGGGCTTTGAGACTGTCCTTAAACCTGAGTGCTGTGGCTGGGTAGTTTAGCAGGTATGAAAGGGACCAACCTTGGAGATTGAATGGAAGAGAGACAATCACAAGAATGTCATGTTTAGGAGAGTTTGCTAAACTTCTCTACCTGGATTCAGTGACATTTGCTCACTTATCATCAGTAGAGCTTTGCATTCCTTGACTCAAGGAAGCTAAACTGCCCTTTGAGTGCATGGGAACTTCTTGATACCGGCATCAAACATGGAATCCCTTCTGTCCTCTAGGACCTGGCAACCAACCGGTCCTCAGACTAGTTTGTCTTTTGTGCTTGTCTTTCTCCCTGGCTTGGCTTATGACGCTTTTCCTCTATCATGACTCTTAATATTCCTCCTTGAATTCTCTCATTGTTTCAGAGTGTTGATTTGTGAAATGTGGTGGAAGGTATTGGTCTAAATCTGTTTTCTGTCAACTTCCAAATTTCACAGTCAATTAGCATTTTTGGATTACCAATGCATGCCAGGCACTAGAGATCCAAAGAAGGATAAGACAGTCCTTGCCCCAAAGGAGTGAGGGAATGTCAGATGTTCAAAGTCTTTAAAAAGCAGGAAGGGGGTAAGGCTGGGTTAGTCCATCATCTGAGTAGATATGATCATTGAATCCCATAGGAATGGATAATTCACCGAGTGAAGAAGCATGGAAGAGCCCTCAAGACAGGTCTTTGGGGGATACCTACAGTTACTAGGAATAACCTGGAAAAGCAAGGAGTCCTTTCCCCAATACTTTGTATTCTTGCATTTATTGGGCAATATTAATCAGCTCAATTGTTTCTGACTTCTCTATGGCTAGCATTTTTATAATGCTTTAAAGTTTGCAAAAAGCTCTATGAGCATCTTAGGTGTTTATCTTTTCCATTTTACCAATGAAGAAACTGAATCTGGGGGTGTTTGACTTGACCAGGGTCAAATAAGAGTCTCAATTTGAACTAGTAAGTGTCTCAGCTTGAACTCAAGTCTTCCTGACTCCCAATCCACTATCAGCCACTGTGCCATTTAATTACTTAGTTTGATTGCTTTATCATTACAACTGTAAATTAATTTAGATCAAATCATTTTTTATTAAATTTTAAACCAGTTCACAGGTCTGCCAGGAGTTTTCACTCACATTTTTCATATTCATAATTTGAAACACTTTTTTTGCTCTGGTTATAAAGAATTCTCATTATGCCTTAAAAACTCTTTATATTTTGATCACTTGTCTTTTCATCTAATAAATCTATATCAATTCTCCATGGATTTTGGATGTTAGATTATTTTCAGAAATGTTGGATACAAAGACTTTTCCCCCTATTCTATATTTAAACCTTTTTTCTGGATACATTTGTGTGTGTGTCACTGTTTTGTCTTTCATGTGTGTGATTATCAATTGATTCCTTAGTTTAACAGAACATCCCAGCCTCTACTTTTTTGGGGGGGCAAGGGGGAGGCAATGCTATATAATGGTCTATTGAGATCATTTATCCACTTACTATTGTGGATATAGGGCCACCTTGGAGACAAGAAGAGGCAGTTCAAGTTTTGTCTCTGACATATATCTATGTGACCAGTTATTTAACTTATGGGTGTCCTAGGCAATTAGCTAAAATTAAATTATAGAAGATTTACTTCATGAAATCACAATTCATGGGGTTATTTTGCATGAGGTGTTGGCCTAAACCAGTTTCTCCCAAAATATTCAGCAAATGTTGAGATAATGCAATAAGCTGTTTTTTTCAAGGATCCTCCTACTAGGTATGTCTTAAAACATAAAGTGGAATTATCACCACCACCACCCCCCCCCCCCCAGATGATAACTTTGAGTCACCTTTCCATCTTTTATCTGTTTGGTCAGTTTGCATATGAAAGGGTCTACCTAGTTGTAGGTTTCTCATTTGGGAATTAAAATTTCTGGCTTAATTGAAAAACCACTGTTCCCTTCATGGAGTATGCACATATCTGCTCATATATCTTGAGGTACAGGTTGATTTTCCCTTGCTTTTATCATATTCTCGCCTCTCTCAATTCTTTCCCTCGTTGAGTTGTCTTATAAAATAACCTCTGGTGGGTCAGCTATGCACAATATTCCTCTTGGCTGCCTTGAAATTCTATTTGTATTCTCTCCTTGGTTTTCAGGAAATTTGTCATCTAGCATATGATGTTTCTCTGTATTTTTCTGAGAGCAGTGATTCTCAGATTGTCTTGCTATACTCTTTCCTAGTTGTTCTGTCTGATACACATCTCAGGCCGTCCCTCAGTTTTGCCATTTTGTACATCTCACTACACTGGTTCATTCTTCTTTATAGTTGAGTCACTGTACTCCGCAGAGAGGTCCCTGCTCTTCCATCGTCATTTGTACTCTGTCAGTTCTCCTAATTCTCATCTTCCATCTTCTTGAATTCTTTTTTTTTCTTTTTTTTTTTAGGGTTTTTTTTTGCAGGGCAAATGGGGTTAAGTGGCTTGCCCAAGGCCACACAGCCAAGTTATTATTAAGTGTCTAAGGTTGGATTTGAACTCAGGTACTCCTGACTCCAGGGCCGGTGCTCTTTATACTGCGCCACCTAGCCACCCCCTTTTCTCTTTATATATTTGGATAATATCTGATCCATGATTTGGGGATATTTAAAGTGAATGCATGACTTCATGACTTAATGGTATTTGTGTGACTTTGAGTTGTGAAGGTAAAGCAGGATATATTGGACTGAATATGGGACTGAATGAAAACCCTGGGTTGGAATCGAAGCTCGGCTATTTTTTGGTCGTCCTCATGTCCTTCCCACTTTATCCTTACCCAGTGTCCGTTGTAGCTCTGGGATTGGCATTATTTTACAGGAAGTATTTTAAAACTCTTATGAACTGTTGATAAGGTTCTGTTTGGTGTATAATCTGATACAAATTGAACCTCCCAGTTGGTCCTCCATAAATGCTTCATTTGTACAGGGGGCTTATGAGAATTTGTGCCTATCGGCTAGGTCCCCTCTCAACTTGCTTCTTGATTCGGTCCCATTGCTAGTCTTACTATCCTGAGCTATAATCTAAGGAGTTGCCTAGGAAGGAGGATTGGATTTGCTAGTGTAGCTTGGCACCTTCTCTCTAACTTCTAGCACTAAGAGAGTTGCTTTGAGCATGAAGTGGTCATGTGACTTGCCCAGGGTCACAGAACCTCAGGATATCAGAAGTGACAGTTAAACTTCTATCTTCCTAACTTCAAGGTCAGCTTTCCATCTATCCATGTGACTCCTCATTCCTCATTGGCTAAAAATATTTCAACATATTCTATTAAATAACTAAGCTCAGAACCCCAGATGAGTTTATTAGACATTACTATTTAATAAACTAGAGAAACATACTTTATCAACAGTAATTGCTCATGTCTCCCTACTTATTAAATCCCTTAATCTCCTAGAATTATTAAAATTGCTGCAAATATACGTTATTAACAATAAAACGAGTAGCAAAACCATGACAGAAGATTATTTAAAATAACACATGACTTTTTATTTTTGAAAACACAGTCCTCAGCTGTTTATTTCACTTAAAGGCTAAAATAGTTCCATCAAGAAGATCCTTCCATCTTCTGCCTCTGTCTTCTCTATCTCTTCAGCCATGACAGAAAATTTTCTTTAGTTTCTCCTAAGCCAGCATTCTCAACAGTATCATCAAGCTGATAGTTACAAAAAATACCCTGCCATTGCCACAACATTGCATTTGACTTTTCAAGTTGCAGTAATGAGTGAAGTGAATAGAACCAGAAAGCAATTTATACTTTATCACATCAACGATATAATGACAAACAAGTTTTAAAGCTTAAGAGTTAGGATCAAATCAATGACCATCTGTGATTCCAAAGGAGCAATAATGAAAAACAACCCACTTCTTGACAGAAGGGATGCTTTTAAGATGCAGAATTGAGGAGTGGCTAGGTGGTGCAGTGGATAGAGCACCACCCCTGGAGTCAGGAGTACCTGAGTTCAAATCCAGCCTCAGACACTTAATGAAAAACAAAACCTAAAAAAAAAAGATGCAGAATTGGGCATGCATTTTTGGATATGGCCAGTGTGGAAATTTGTTTTTCTTGACTGCAGTATAACTAATGCAAGAATTCTGTGCTTGTTTTAGTTGGTGGGGGTGGGACAGAGAAAATAAAAGTTGAAAAAAAAAAAGATGGTCATAATATCCCTAACTTTTCTGGAGGAGTCTAGTGAAATGGGTGCTAGACCTACAGAGATAGTCGTGAGAAACATTTGGTACCATTCCTGCCAACCTAATTTCTCTTCCCACATCTATATAAGGGGTGTATCCTGACTGAGTGTATTTGATATTTTAGGAGTCAGTGACATTCAGGGACGCGACTGGATTTCACTACTGAGGAGTGGAGGCAACTAGGCCCTGCCCAGAAGGAGCCGTACAGGGAGGTGATGCTGGAGAACTACTAGAATTTGGCCAGCCTGGGTGAGGACCCCAGAATCTGCCCACTGCAAGATCTTTGCTTCCTCCCTTAGAAACTGATGTAGGTGTCTCAGGCATTTCCTGAGCCTTTTGAAGAAAGATGGGATGGAAGGATAGCCTGTTCACAGGTTAAAGTCATAGGACCCTACATCTTGACCTC
The DNA here is from genome assembly GCF_037893015.1 of Macrotis lagotis. Classification (NCBI taxonomy): domain Eukaryota; kingdom Metazoa; phylum Chordata; class Mammalia; order Peramelemorphia; family Peramelidae; genus Macrotis; species Macrotis lagotis. The sequence continues at coordinate 701,482,892 of NC_133666.1, forward strand.
AGAGCCTCTAGTCCCATGCCCACATTTTACATATGAAGAAACTGAGTCATACAGGGTCCTGGGTTGCCCACATTTGCATAGGTGATAACCATCAGCAGTGGCATTTGAACCTCTGGAGCCAGTATTTCTTCCCTGCTACCCTGCTGCCTCCAAGGATGTTTGGAGGATGGGACTAACTTTCTACATCTGGAAATGGTCAGTTTGATGTTGTTGCTCCTGGTCCTTCCTCCCCTGTTTCTTCAGAACTAAGATCACCCTCTAACAAACTCACAGAGACCCAAAGACAAGAAATGTTCCATATCTGTTCATAGTGAACAAATTGATCATATAAACTCATTTTCTCTCCAAACTAAGTCCATTCTGTAAACCATTTCTTTGTACTTCCTAATATCAGAAACAATCTTCTCCAGAGGTCCATTTGCCATCCTTGGGGGTCTCCTTATTGTATTTTCTTAATCCCTTAGAGAGGGTACTTACAATTGAATCCTAAGGTAGTTCTCTGGCCCCAAACACTTTCTCATTTGTAATAAACAGGACTTGCAGACTCCAAACCACGTGTGATCTGCCAACTGGAGCAAGGGGAAACACCATCCTTGCCAGGGAGAGATGTTATCCAAAGAGGCAGCTGTCCAGGTGAGGCAGCTTTACCTTGCAGGCAGTGGCTCATTGAGCCATTTAAACGATATATTGGTGAAGGAATGTCACAACTGGATTTTCATGATTTTTTTTTTCTCTTGATTCTCTCCATTTGATACAACTCACCCTCATTTTTCTTTAGTGACTCATCAGCTGTGTGAGGTCACCCCAAATTCTATCTTCAACCCTTTTATGTCAAATGTTGCATAGGTCCAGAAAATGGATAAAGAAAGGATCCAACTGGACAATTCAGAAATAGATGGTGACTTTGTTTTTGTTTTTTAGGTTTTTGCAAGGCAAATGAGGTTAAGTGGCTTGCCCAAGGCCACACAACTAGGTCATTATTAAGTGTCTGAGGCCAGATTTGAACTCAGGTACTCCTTACTCCAGGGCCTGTGCTCTATCCACTGTACCACCCAGCTGCCCTGACTATGACCTGTTCTTGATGAAACTGCCATGCTTGAATTTTGTATTCAATCCCTACACTTTTTCTAGATGTTTATCAGCTATCTCTTTATAATCCATTCTAGAATTTTCTCAAGTCAAACTCACTGACCTGTAGTGGATGGAGATTCTACTCCTTTTTTTTTTTAAATTGGGCATTTGCCTACTTCTAATTTTATGATATTTTGCCTGTTTCCATGATCTGTAAAAAGATGCTCCAATGGTTTAGCTATCACATCTGCCAGAAGTTTCAGTACCATTAGTATTTCATCCAGGTCAAGGGACTTGAATTCATTAGGAAAAACTAGATCCCTCTTACTCTCTCTTTGTTTACACTGTGTATTAGTTCTGAGTCATTTTTATTTTGACCTTTCCACTGCAGAGTTCATTTGTCTTGGCCAAGAAAACAGGAACTAAAAACAAGTTTGTTGTCACCATGCATAGTTCCCATCCTTCCTTTGATTCTCCTCTGTCTCTGAGCATAATGAAGATGACAACAATGGCAACAGCCTTTTCATGATCTAGTTTTGCATGCCTACCTGAATTCATTCGGAGGTTGAGTATACTGAATGCTGATTTTTCAGCAATGGCCTTCAGTGACTTAGCCTTGCTTTTCTCTTTTATACATTCCATTCTGAATCAAATTTAATTGAGGAGGTTCCTGTGCCATTCACATTGGTTTCTTCAGACAAGTCCCATTTTTTTCATCTCACTATAATTATTTCAAGAAATTTTCTAGGTAATAGAGCATTCATCTTTGAACATCTCCCATCCTTTCTGGGATCACTTCTCAGGTAGCATTTTATAACATGGGTCCTACCTGTATGTCCTATGAGATCCTCTTTGAAAGCCAATTAAATGTACGTCAACTGTACCCATTTCAGCCCTAGATAAATCTAAATAAAAATTAAAATTAAATGCCTGAATAGAATTTTAGAAAAGTTAGATAAGCCAAACCTAAGGGGAATAGAAAGGAGTATGCTGTACATAGCAACTTTACAAAACTTGACCACTTATTAGGGTTTAAAACTTCAAAACAAATGCAGAAAAGCAGAAACATTAAGCATCTCATATATAGCCTTTAGTGTAATAAAAATATTTAATAAAAGACTGAAGAAAAAAGTATTTAAAAATTAGCAAGATGCTAAATAAACAATCCTAACG